>NC_090315.1:22900241-23209488 GCF_039906515.1 Pseudorca crassidens
TCGTTCGGCCGGAGCTGAACCTGGCGTGCCGTGGGAGGAGTTCCTAGAAAGGGATTGCCAGCACGGTTTTCGCTTTGGGAGAACACGCAGTCTCGGCCCACAACGAGAGCCCTGCCGTGCAGAGACGTCGGGCCGCTAGTGCTGTTCAAGGCAGCTTTGAAGCCAAGCGCAAGGCGCCTCCAAACGGGGAGAAAGCGTACTCTCCCCTCCGCGTCCCACGTTCAAGCTGAATGACGCAGCATGTTTCTCGGAAGGCTCTGCCGAGCTATCTAGTACAAGGGAGAGAGTGCCTGCCTCTGCTGAGAAAGGTTTTGACGTGGGGTTGCTGGACGTGAGGAAGAGCGTTCCCCAGGCCGTGCAAACTTGAGGCTTTGGTGATTCTGGATGGTCCCAAGGGTCCAGAATTGTCCCTGGGAAAGCTGTCCTCTTTTTCGTTCTCCGGCTAGAAGAAAACAGCTGGCAACCGACTGCCGTACGCAGACGTCCTGGGGGAGCCCGCCGGTTTCATTTGGGACGCACATTGGTGTCTCACAGAAGAGCCCAAATTCCTAACTGGGGGCACACCAGCATGGAATGTAAGGCTGTTTACAACTGCGTAGCCTGAGGCCGTTGGAAGGCCGTACAATCGAGAGCTTTCGAGCGAACAGGGCAGCGCTTCGCCATCGTCGTTGCACGTTCACGGAGCTTAATCAAACGAATGCATTTACTTCCTGTGGCTCAAACGCAACAGAGGAGATGGAAGGCATACAGTGCCCTTTGACAGTTGTTACAACGAACGTGAGTGCACAGTGTCTCGTGAAATAAATCCCTAGCACTGTTGAAGCATTCCGTTCACGCATGCTTCTTCGCTCCTATGGCACTCCGAGGTGTTACTGACGGGGGAAATCTGGACTTTTACTTGAGGCCGGGGGGGCTCACAATTCTTTTGTCGGCGAGCTCCAGAGTGCTCTTGCTGAAGCTCCCAGCAAGGAACTGAGAGCAGCAGGCCTCACACGAGTACACTCAGACGGCTTCCGTCACGAGTAAACTCAGGCCTCTTATGTGAGGCCTTCCGGCAGCAAAGAGAAGGTGGGCGCGAGGAGTGTGCTTCAGGCAGCTTAGGACCCGCCACTGTCTCGTCTACCACGGAGGGGAATAAGGTTTGCCCAGGGTCGCCCAGTTTCAAAGCGGAGCTCACGTAGTTATCCTCAGTGGTTTCTGATTACCTCAAGGAAACACAACGGGAGGAACAGGGCCCTTCCGTGGAGGCCCTTTGGGGCACAGGGACCTCTGCGTGGGATCTACTGTGTAAGTATGGCAGTACCTTAGGTAGGCCTCAGTGACCAAGGCTGTCGTCTGGCTCATGCCTTAGCTGTGTTAAGTGTGGACAACGTGCTGGTCCTCAGGCTGGGCCCACAGCCTAGCTTTCGCTTCTGTGAGAGTGCTGTCCCGAGTCTCCTCCTGGAGCCAGTCGTCAGCACGGTGCCTTTTGGCACTGCAGTTCTCTTTCAGTCAAGGAGGCCGTGCGACTGGCAGAGGGAGTCTGCGCAGCACTGCCTTCGCGAGGCTCTTTGACGACTGGGGCACTCAACCCAGGCAAGCCAGAGACCAGTACGTTGCCCTTGCTATGAATGTGAAGAGCTTTCTCCAGGGGCCTGTTTAGGCTAAGGTTCCTCAGAAGCCAGGAGCCGCCGTTCCGGCACGGAGAGAAGTCATCCTGCGAAATTGGCGAACGAGCTCCTATCCTGTGTGACCCCAGGAGCTTCGCAGAGTTAAGGCACTCCGTGGTGGAGTATGGCCTCATGGAAACCACTGCACACCCAACTCCCCCGACGTGAAACACTGGAACATATCTTGAGGCCTGAGGTCACCTTTCGTTCGTCCGGAGCTGAACCTGGGGTGCCGTGGGAGGAGCTCCTAGAAAGGGATTGCCAGCACGGTTTTCGCTTTGGGAGAACACGCAGCCTCGGCCCACAACGACAGCCCTGCCGTGCAGAGACGTCGGGCCGCTAGTGCTGTTCAAGGCAGCTTTGAAGCCAAGCGCAAGGCGCCTCCAAACGGGGAGAAAGCGTACTCTCCCCTCCGCGTCCCACGTTCAAGCTGAATGACGCAGCATGTTTCTCGGAAGGCTCTGCCGAGCTATCTAGTACAAGGGAGAGAGTGCCTGCCTCTGCTGAGAAAGGTTTTGACGTGGGGATTGCTGGACAGGCGGAAGAGCGTTCCCCAGGCCGTGCAGAGTTGAGGCCTTGGTGATTCTGGATGGTCCCAAGGGTCCAGAATTGTCCCTGGGAAAGCTGTCCTTTTCCCTCTTTTTCCGGCTGGAAGTACACCTCTGGCATCCGGCTGCCGGTGGGCGACGTCCTGGGGGAGACGCCCTGGTTTCACTTGTGGCGCACACTGATGTTTCTCAGAAGAGCCCAAATTCCTCCCTGCCGGTGGGTGGGGGGCTTGGCACACCAGCATGGAATGTAAGGCTGTTTAGAACTGCGTACCTTGGGGCCGTGTGAAGGCCGCACGAACGAGAGCTTTCGAGCGAACAGGGCAGCGCTTCGCCATCACCGTTGCACGTTCACGGAGCTTAGTCAAGCGAACGCACTTACTTTCTGAGGCTCCAACACGGCCGAGGAGTTGGAAGGCATACAGTGAGTGCCCTTTGACAGTTGTTACAACGAACGTGAGTGCACAGTGTCTCGTGAAATACCTTCCACGGTTGAAGCATTCCGTTAACGCATGCCCCTCCGCTCCCTCTGGCACTGCGAGGTGTTACTAAGGGGGGAAATCTGGACTTTTGCTTGAGGCCGGGGTGGGGCGGGGGGACTCACAATTCTCCTGCCGGCGAGCTCCAGAGCGCTCCTGCTGAAGCTCCCAGCAAGGAACGGAGAGCAGCAGGCCTCACACGAGTCAACCCAGACTTCTTCTGTCACGAGTCAACTGAGACTTCTTATGTGAGGCCTTCCGGCAGCAAAGAGAAGGTGGGCGCGAGGAGTGTGCTTCAGGCAGCTTAGGACCCGCCACTGTCTCGTCTACCACGGAGGGGAATCAGGTTTGGCCAGGGTCGCCCCGTTTCAAAGCGGAGCTCACGTAGTTATCCTCAGTGGTTTCTGATTACCTCAAGGAAACACAACGGGAGGAACAGGGCCCTTCCGTGGAGGCCCTTTGGGGCACAGGGACCTCTGCGTGGGATCTACTGGGTAAGTATGGCAGTACCTTAGGTAGGCCTCAGTGACCAAGGCTCTCTGGCTCACGCCTAGCTGTGTAAAGAAGTGTGGCAAACGTACGTACTGCTCCTCAGGCTGGGCCCACGGCCTAGCTTTCGCTTCTGTGAGAGTGCTGTCCCGAGTCTCTTCCCGGAGCCAGTCGTCAGCGCGGTGTCTTTTGGCACTGCAGTTCTCTTTCAGGCAAGGAGGCCGTTCGACTGACCGGCAAAGGGAGTCTGCCCAGCGCTGCTTTCGCCAGTCTCTCTGACGACTGGGCCACTCAACCTGGGCAACCCAGAGAGGAGTACACTGCCCTAGCTATGAATGTGAAGAGCTGTCTCCAGGGGCCTGCTTACGCTAAGGCTCCTCAGAAGCCAGAGGCCGCCGTTCCGGCACGGAGAGAGGTCATCATGCGAAACTGGTGAATGGGCTGCTACCCTGTGTGTCCCCAGGAGCGTCGCAGGGTTAAGGCACTCCGTGGTGGAGTGTGGCCTCATCGGAGACCCCTGCACACCCAACTCCCCTGACGTGAAACGCTGGAACTTCACCTTGAGGCCTGAGGTCACCTTTCGTTCGGCCGGAGCTGAACATGGGGTGCCGTGGGAGGAGTTCCTAGAAAGGGATTGCCAGCACGGTTTTCGCTTTGGGAGAACACGCAGCCTCGGCCCACAACGACAGCCCTGCCGTGCAGAGACGTCGGGCCGCTAGTGCTGTTCAAGGCAGCTTTGAAGCCAAGCGCAAGGCGCCTCCAAACGGGGAGAAAGCGTACTCTCCCCTCCGCGTCCCACGTTCAAGCTGAATGACGCAGCATGTTTCTCGGAAGGCTCTGCCGAGCTATCTAGTACAAGGGAGAGAGTGCCTGCCTCTGCTGAGAAAGGTTTTGACGTGGGGATTGCTGGACGTGAGGAAGAGCGTTCCCCAGGCCGTGCAAACTTGAGGCTTTGGTGATTCTGGATGGTCCCAAGGGTCCAGAATTGTCCCTGGGAAAGCTGTCCTCTTTTTCGTTCTCCGGCTGGAAGAAAACAGCTGGCAACCGACTGCCGTACGCAGACGTCCTGGGGGAGCCCGCCGGTTTCATTTGGGACGCACATTGGTGTCTCACAGAAGAGCCCAAATTCCTAACTGGGGGCACACCAGCATGGAATGTAAGGCTGTTTACAACTGCGTAGCCTGAGGCCGTTGGAAGGCCGTACAATCGAGAGCTTTCGAGCGAACAGGGCAGCGCTTCGCCATCGTCGTTGCACGTTCACGGAGCTTAATCAAACGAATGCATTTACTTCCTGTGGCTCAAACGCAACAGAGGAGTTGGAAGGCATACAGTGCCCTTTGACAGTTGTTACAACGAACGTGAGTGCACAGTGTCTCGTGAAATAAATCCCTAGCACTGTTGAAGCATTCCGTTCACGCATGCTCCTTCGCTCCTATGGCACTCCGAAGTGTTACTGACGGGGGAAATCTGGACTTTTACCTGAGGCCGGGGGGGCGGGGCTCATAATTCTTTTGTCGGCGAGCTCCAGAGTGCTCTTGCTGAAGCTCCCAGCAAGGAACTGAGAGCAGCAGGCCTCACACGAGTACACTCAGACGGCTTCCGTCACGAGTAAACTCAGGCCTCTTATGTGAGGCCTTCCGGCAGCAAAGAGAAGGTGGGCGCGAGGAGTGTGCTTCAGGCAGCTTAGGACCCGCCACTGTCTCGTCTACCACGGAGGGGAATAAGGTTTGCCCAGGGTCGTCCAGTTTCAAAGTGGAGCTCACGTAGTTATCCTCAGTGGTTTCTGATTACCTCAAGGAAACACAACGGGAGGAACAGGGCCCTTCCGTGGAGGCCCTTTGGGGCACAGGGACCTCTGCGTGGGATCTACTGGGTAAGTATGGCAGTACCTTAGGTAGGCCTCAGTGACCAAGGCTGTCGTCTGGCTCATGCCTTAGCTGTGTTAAGTGTGGACAACGTGCTGGTCCTCAGGCTGGGCCCACAGCCTAGCTTTCGCTTCTGTGAGAGTGCTGTCCCGAGTCTCCTCCTGGAGCCAGTCGTCAGCACGGTGCCTTTTGGCACTGCAGTTCTCTTTCAGTCAAGGAGGCCGTGCGACTGGCAGAGGGAGTCTGCGCAGCACTGCCTTCGCGAGGCTCTTTGACGACTGGGGCACTCAACCCAGGCAAGCCAGAGAGCAGTACGTTGCCCTTGCTATGAATGTGAAGAGCTTTCTCCAGGGGCCTGTTTAGGCTAAGGTTCCTCAGAAGCCAGGAGCCGCCGTTCCGGCACGGAGAGAAGTCATCCTGCGAAATTGGCGAACGAGCTCCTATCCTGTGTGACCCCAGGAGCTTCGCAGAGTTAAGGCACTCCGTGGTGGAGTATGGCCTCATGGAAACCACTGCACACCCAACTCCCCCGACGTGAAACACTGGAACATACCTTGAGGCCTGAGGTCACCTTTCGTTCGTCCGGAGCTGAACCTGGGGTGCCGTGGGAGGGGTTCCTAGAAAGGGATTGCCAGCACGGTTTTCGCTTTGGGAGAACACGCAGCCTCGGCCCACAACGACAGCCCTGCCGTGCAGAGACGTCGGGCCGCTAGTGCTGTTCAAGGCAGCTTTGAAGCCAAGCGCAAGGCGCCTCCAAACGGGGAGAAAGCGTACTCTCCCCTCCGCGTCCCACGTTCAAGCTGAATGACGCAGCATGTTTCTCGGAAGGCTCTGCCGAGCTATCTAGTACAAGGGAGAGAGTGCCTGCCTCTGCTGAGAAAGGTTTTGACGTGGGGATTGCTGGACAGGCGGAAGAGCGTTCCCCAGGCCGTGCAAAGTTGAGGCCTTGGTGATTCTGGATGGTCCCAAGGGTCCAGAATTGTCCCTGGGAAAGCTGTCCTTTTCCCTCTTTTTCCGGCTGGAAGTACACCTCTGGCATCCGGCTGCCGGTCGGCGACGTCCTGGGGGAGACGCCCTGGTTTCACTTGTGGCGCACACTGGTGTTTCTCAGAAGAGCCCAAATTCCTCCCTGCGGGTGGGTGGGGGGCTTGGCACACCAGCATGGAATGGAAGGCTGTTTAGAACTGCGTACCTTGGGGCCGTGTGAAGGCCGCACGAACGAGAGCTTTCGAGCGAACAGGGCAGCGCTTCGCCATCACCGTTGCACGTTCACGGAGCTTAGTCAAGCGAACGCACTTACTTCCTGAGGCTCCAACACGGCCGAGGAGTTGGAAGGCATACAGTGAGTGCCCTTTGACAGTTGTTACAACGAACGTGAGTGCACAGTGTCTCGTGAAATACCTTCCACGGTTGAAGCATTCCGTTAACGCATGCCCCTCCGCTCCCTCTGGCACTGCGAGGTGTTACTAAGGGGGGAAATCTGGACTTTTGCTTGAGGCCGGGGTGGGGCGGGGGGACTCACAATTCTCCTGCCGGCGAGCTCCAGAGCGCTCCTGCTGAAGCTCCCAGCAAGGAACGGAGAGCAGCAGGCCTCACACGAGTCAACCCAGACTTCTTCTGTCACGAGTCAACTGAGACTTCTTATGTGAGGCCTTCCGGCAGCAAAGAGAAGGTGGGCGCGAGGAGTGTGCTTCAGGCAGCTTAGGACCCGCCACTGTCTCGTCTACCACGGAGGGGAATCAGGTTTGGCCAGGGTCGCCCCGTTTCAAAGCGGAGCTCACGTAGTTATCCTCAGTGGTTTCTGATTACCTCAAGGAAACACAACGGGAGGAACAGGGCCCTTCCGTGGAGGCCCTTTGGGGCACAGGGACCTCTGCGTGGGATCTACTGGGTAAGTATGGCAGTACCTTAGGTAGGCCTCAGTGACCAAGGCTCTCTGGCTCACGCCTAGCTGTGTAAAGAAGTGTGGCAAACGTACGTACTGCTCCTCAGGCTGGGCCCACGGCCTAGCTTTCGCTTCTGTGAGAGTGCTGTCCCGAGTCTCTTCCCGGAGCCAGTCGTCAGCGCGGTGTCTTTTGGCACTGCAGTTCTCTTTCAGGCAAGGAGGCCGTTCGACTGACTGGCAAAGGGAGTCTGCCCAGCGCTGCTTTCGCCAGTTTCTCTGACGACTGGGCCACTCAACCTAGGCAACCCAGAGAGGAATACACTGCCCTAGCTATGAAGGTGAAGAGCTGTCTCCAGGGGCCTGCTTACGCTAAGGCTCCTCAGAAGCCAGAGGCCGCCGTTCCGGCATGGAGAGAGGTCATCATGTGAAACTGGTGAATGGGCTCCTACCCTGTGTGTCCCCAGGAGCGTCGCAGGGTTAAGGCACTCCGTGGTGGAGTGTGGCCTCATCGGAGACCCCTGCACACCCAACTCCCCTGACGTGAAACGCTGGAACTTCACCTTGAGGCCTGAGGTCACCTTTCGTTCGGCCGGAGCTGAACCTGGCGTGCCGTGGGAGGAGTTCCTAGAAAGGGATTGCCAGCACGGTTTTCGCTTTGGGAGAACACGCAGTCTCGGCCCACAACGAGAGCCCTGCCGTGCAGAGACGTCGGGCCGCTAGTGCTGTTCAAGGCAGCTTTGAAGCCAAGCGCAAGGCGCCTCCAAACGGGGAGAAAGCGTACTCTCCCCTCCGCGTCCCACGTTCAAGCTGAATGACGCAGCATGTTTCTCGGAAGGCTCTGCCGAGCTATCTAGTACAAGGGAGAGAGTGCCTGCCTCTGCTGAGAAAGGTTTTGACGTGGGGATTGCTGGACGTGAGGAAGAGCGTTCCCCAGGCCGTGCAAAGTTGAGGCTTTGGTGATTCTGGATGGTCCCAAGGGTCCAGAATTGTCCCTGGGAAAGCTGTCCTCTTTTTCGTTCTCCGGCTGGAAGAAAACAGCTGGCAACCGACTGCCGTACGCAGACGTCCTGGGGGAGCCCGCCGGTTTCATTTGGGACGCACATTGGTGTCTCACAGAAGAGCCCAAATTCCTAACTGGGGGCACACCAGCATGGAATGTAAGGCTGTTTACAACTGCGTAGCCTGAGGCCGTTGGAAGGCCGTACAATCGAGAGCTTTCGAGCGAACAGGGCAGCGCTTCGCCATCGTCGTTGCACGTTCACGGAGCTTAATCAAACGAATGCATTTACTTCCTGTGGCTCAAACGCAACAGAGGAGATGGAAGGCATACAGTGCCCTTTGACAGTTGTTACAACGAACGTGAGTGCACAGTGTCTCGTGAAATAAATCCCTAGCACTGTTGAAGCATTCCGTTCACGCATGCTTCTTCGCTCCTACTGCACTCCGAGGTGTTACTGACGGGGGAAATCTGGACTTTTACTTGAGGCCGGGGGGGCTCACAATTCTTTTGTCGGCGAGCTCCAGAGTGCTCTTACTGAAGCTCCCAGCAAGGAACTGAGAGCAGCAGGCCTCACACGAGTACACTCAGACGGCTTCCGTCACGAGTAAACTCAGACCTCTTATGTGAGGCCTTCCGGCAGCAAAGAGAAGGTGGGCGCGAGGAGTGTGCTTCAGGCAGCTTAGGACCCGCCACTGTCTCGTCTACCACGGAGGGGAATAAGGTTTGCCCAGGGTCGCCCTGTTTCAAAGCGGAGCTCACGTAGTTATCCTCAGTGGTTTCTGATTACCTCAAGGAAACACAACGGGAGGAACAGGGCCCTTCCGTGGAGGCCCTTTGGGGCACAGGGACCTCTGCGTGGGATCTACTGGGTAAGTATGGCAGTACCTTAGGTAGGCCTCAGTGACCAAGGCTGTCGTCTGGCTCATGCCTTAGCTGTGTTAAGTGTGGACAACGTGCTGGTCCTCAGGCTGGGCCCACAGCCTAGCTTTCGCTTCTGTGAGAGTGCTGTCCCGAGTCTCCTCCTGGAGCCAGTCGTCAGCACGGTGCCTTTTGGCACTGCAGTTCTCTTTCAGTCAAGGAGGCCGTGCGACTGGCAGAGGGAGTCTGCGCAGCACTGCCTTCGCGAGGCTCTTTGACGACTGGGGCACTCAACCCAGGCAAGCCAGAGAGCAGTACGTTGCCCTTGCTATGAATGTGAAGAGCTTTCTCCAGGGGCCTGTTTAGGCTAAGGTTCCTCAGAAGCCAGGAGCCGCCGTTCCGGCACGGAGAGAAGTCATCCTGCGAAATTGGCGAACGATCTCCTATCCTGTGTGACCCCAGGAGCTTCGCAGAGTTAAGGCACTCCGTGGTGGAGTATGGCCTCATGGAAACCACTGCACACCCAACTCCCCCGACGTGAAACACTGGAACATATCTTGAGGCCTGAGGTCACCTTTCGTTCGGCCGGAGCTGAACCTGGGGTGCCGTGGGAGGAGCTCCTAGAAAGGGATTGCCAGCACGGTTTTCGCTTTGGGAGAACACGCAGCCTCGGCCCACAACGACAGCCCTGCCGTGCAGAGACGTCGGGCCGCTAGTGCTGTTCAAGGCAGCTTTGAAGCCAAGCGCAAGGCGCCTCCAAACGGGGAGAAAGCGTACTCTCCCCTCCGCGTCCCACGTTCAAGCTGAATGACGCAGCATGTTTCTCGGAAGGCTCTGCCGAGCTATCTAGTACAAGGGAGAGAGTGCCTGCCTCTGCTGAGAAAGGTTTTGACGTGGGGATTGCTGGACAGGCGGAAGAGCGTTCCCCAGGCCGTGCAGAGTTGAGGCCTTGGTGATTCTGGATGGTCCCAAGGGTCCAGAATTGTCCCTGGGAAAGCTGTCCTTTTCCCTCTTTTTCCGGCTGGAAGTACACCTCTGGCATCCGGCTGCCGGTCGGCGACGTCCTGGGGGAGACGCCCTGGTTTCACTTGTGGCGCACACTGGTGTTTCTCAGAAGAGCCCAAATTCCTCCCTGCGGGTGGGTGGGGGGCTTGGCACACCAGCATGGAATGGAAGGCTGTTTAGAACTGCGTACCTTGGGGCCGTGTGAAGGCCGCACGAACGAGAGCTTTCGAGCGAACAGGGCAGCGCTTCGCCATCACCGTTGCACGTTCACGGAGCTTAGTCAAGCGAACGCACTTACTTCCTGAGGCTCCAACACGGCCGAGGAGTTGGAAGGCATACAGTGAGTGCCCTTTGACAGTTGTTACAACGAACGTGAGTGCACAGTGTCTCGTGAAATACCTTCCACGGTTGAAGCATTCCGTTAACGCATGCCCCTCCGCTCCCTCTGGCACTGCGAGGTGTTACTAAGGGGGGAAATCTGGACTTTTGCTTGAGGCCGGGGTGGGGCGGGGGGACTCACAATTCTCCTGCCGGCGAGCTCCAGAGCGCTCCTGCTGAAGCTCCCAGCAAGGAACGGAGAGCAGCAGGCCTCACACGAGTCAACCCAGACCTCTTCTGTCACGAGTCAACTGAGACTACTTACGTGAGGCCTTCCGGCAGCAAAGAGAAGGTGCGCGCGAGGAGTGTGCTTCAGGCAGCTTAGGACCCGCCACTGTCTCGTCTACCACGGAGGGGAATCAGGTTTGGCCAGGGTCGCCCCGTTTCAAAGCGGAGCTCACGTAGTTATCCTCAGTGGTTTCTGATTACCTCAAGGAAACACAACGGGAGGAACAGGGCCCTTCCGTGGAGGCCCTTTGGGGCACAGGGACCTCTGCGTGGGACCTACTGTGTAAGTATGGCAGTACCTTAGGTAGGCCTCAGTGACCAAGGCTCTCTGGCTCACGCCTAGCTGTGTAAAGAAGTGTGGCAAACGTACGTACTGCTCCTCAGGCTGGGCCCACGGCCTAGCTTTCGCTTCTGTGAGAGTGCTGTCCCGAGTCTCTTCCCGGAGCCAGTCGTCAGCGCGGTGTCTTTTGGCACTGCAGTTCTCTTTCAGGCAAGGAGGCCGTTCGACTGACAGGCAAAGGGAGTCTGCCCAGCGCTGCTTTCGCCAGTTTCTCTGACGACTGGGCCACTCAACCTAGGCAACCCAGAGAGGAATACACTGCCCTAGCTATGAAGGTGAAGAGCTGTCTCCAGGGGCCTGCTTACGCTAAGGCTCCTCAGAAGCCAGAGGCCGCCGTTCCGGCACGGAGAGAGGTCATCATGCGAAACTGGTGAATGGGCTCCTACCCTGTGTGTCCCCAGGAGCGTCGCAGGGTTAAGGCACTCCGTGGTGGAGTGTGGCCTCATCGGAGACCCCTGCACACCCAACTCCCCTGACGTGAAACGCTGGAACTTCACCTTGAGGCCTGAGGTCACCTTTCGTTCGGCCGGAGCTGAACCTGGCGTGCCGTGGGAGGAGTTCCTAGAAAGGGATTGCCAGCACGGTTTTCGCTTTGGGAGAACACGCAGTCTCGGCCCACAACGAGAGCCCTGCCGTGCAGAGACGTCGGGCCGCTAGTGCTGTTCAAGGCAGCTTTGAAGCCAAGCGCAAGGCGCCTCCAAACGGGGAGAAAGCGTACTCTCCCCTCCGCGTCCCACGTTCAAGCTGAATGACGCAGCATGTTTCTCGGAAGGCTCTGCCGAGCTATCTAGTACAAGGGAGAGAGTGCCTGCCTCTGCTGAGAAAGGTTTTGACGTGGGGATTGCTGGACGTGAGGAAGAGCGTTCCCCAGGCCGTGCAAACTTGAGGCTTTGGTGATTCTGGATGGTCCCAAGGGTCCAGAATTGTCCCTGGGAAAGCTGTCCTCTTTTTCGTTCTCCGGCTGGAAGAAAACAGCTGGCAACCGACTGCCGTACGCAGACGTCCTGGGGGAGCCCGCCGGTTTCATTTGGGACGCACATTGGTGTCTCACGGAAGAGCCCAAATTCCTAACTGGGGGCACACCAGCATGGAATGTAAGGCTGTTTACAACTGCGTAGCCTGAGGCCGTTGGAAGGCCGTACAATCGAGAGCTTTCGAGCGAACAGGGCAGCGCTTCGCCATCGTCGTTGCACGTTCACGGAGCTTAATCAAACGAATGCATTTACTTCCTGTGGCTCAAACGCAACAGAGGAGATGGAAGGCATACAGTGCCCTTTGACAGTTGTTACAACGAACGTGAGTGCACAGTGTCTCGTGAAATAAATCCCTAGCACTGTTGAAGCATTCCGTTCACGCATGCTTCTTCGCTCCTACTGCACTCCGAGGTGTTACTGACGGGGGAAATCTGGACTTTTACTTGAGGCCGGGGGGGCTCACAATTCTTTTGTCGGCGAGCTCCAGAGTGCTCTTACTGAAGCTCCCAGCAAGGAACTGAGAGCAGCAGGCCTCACACGAGTACACTCAGACGGCTTCCGTCACGAGTAAACTCAGGCCTCTTATGTGAGGCCTTCCGGCAGCAAAGAGAAGGTGGGCGCGAGGAGTGTGCTTCAGGCAGCTTAGGACCCGCCACTGTCTCGTCTACCACGGAGGGGAATAAGGTTTGCCCAGGGTCGCCCTGTTTCAAAGCGGAGCTCACGTAGTTATCCTCAGTGGTTTCTGATTACCTCAAGGAAACACAACGGGAGGAACAGGGCCCTTCCGTGGAGGCCCTTTGGGGCACAGGGACCTCTGCGTGGGATCTACTGTGTAAGTATGGCAGTACCTTAGGTAGGCCTCAGTGACCAAGGCTGTCGTCTGGCTCATGCCTTAGCTGTGTTAAGTGTGGACAACGTGCTGGTCCTCAGGCTGGGCCCACAGCCTAGCTTTCGCTTCTGTGAGAGTGCTGTCCCGAGTCTCCTCCTGGAGCCAGTCGTCAGCACGGTGCCTTTTGGCACTGCAGTTCTCTTTCAGTCAAGGAGGCCGTGCGACTGGCAGAGGGAGTCTGCGCAGCACTGCCTTCGCGAGGCTCTTTGACGACTGGGGCACTCAACCCAGGCAAGCCAGAGAGCAGTACGTTGCCCTTGCTATGAATGTGAAGAGCTTTCTCCAGGGGCCTGTTTAGGCTAAGGTTCCTCAGAAGCCAGGAGCCGCCGTTCCGGCACGGAGAGAAGTCATCCTGCGAAATTGGCGAACGATCTCCTATCCTGTGTGACCCCAGGAGCTTCGCAGAGTTAAGGCACTCCGTGGTGGAGTATGGCCTCATGGAAACCACTGCACACCCAACTCCCCCGACGTGAAACACTGGAACATATCTTGAGGCCTGAGGTCACCTTTCGTTCGGCCGGAGCTGAACCTGGGGTGCCGTGGGAGGAGCTCCTAGAAAGGGATTGCCAGCACGGTTTTCGCTTTGGGAGAACACGCAGCCTCGGCCCACAACGACAGCCCTGCCGTGCAGAGACGTCGGGCCGCTAGTGCTGTTCAAGGCAGCTTTGAAGCCAAGCGCAAGGCGCCTCCAAACGGGGAGAAAGCGTACTCTCCCCTCCGCGTCCCACGTTCAAGCTGAATGACGCAGCATGTTTCTCGGAAGGCTCTGCCGAGCTATCTAGTACAAGGGAGAGAGTGCCTGCCTCTGCTGAGAAAGGTTTTGACGTGGGGATTGCTGGACAGGCGGAAGAGCGTTCCCCAGGCCGTGCAGAGTTGAGGCCTTGGTGATTCTGGATGGTCCCAAGGGTCCAGAATTGTCCCTGGGAAAGCTGTCCTTTTCCCTCTTTTTCCGGCTGGAAGTACACCTCTGGCATCCGGCTGCCGGTCGGCGACGTCCTGGGGGAGACGCCCTGGTTTCACTTGTGGCGCACACTGGTGTTTCTCAGAAGAGCCCAAATTCCTCCCTGCGGGTGGGTGGGGGGCTTGGCACACCAGCATGGAATGGAAGGCTGTTTAGAACTGCGTACCTTGGGGCCGTGTGAAGGCCGCACGAACGAGAGCTTTCGAGCGAACAGGGCAGCGCTTCGCCATCACCGTTGCACGTTCACGGAGCTTAGTCAAGCGAACGCACTTACTTCCTGAGGCTCCAACACGGCCGAGGAGTTGGAAGGCATACAGTGAGTGCCCTTTGACAGTTGTTACAACGAACGTGAGTGCACAGTGTCTCGTGAAATACCTTCCACGGTTGAAGCATTCCGTTAACGCATGCCCCTCCGCTCCCTCTGGCACTCCGAGGTGTTACTAAGGGGGGAAATCTGGACTTTTGCTTGAGGCCGGGGTGGGGCGGGGGGACTCACAATTCTCCTGCCGGCGAGCTCCAGAGCGCTCCTGCTGAAGCTCCCAGCAAGGAACGGAGAGCAGCAGGCCTCACACGAGTCAACCCAGACCTCTTCTGTCACGAGTCAACTGAGACTACTTACGTGAGGCCTTCCGGCAGCAAAGAGAAGGTGCGCGCGAGGAGTGTGCTTCAGGCAGCTTAGGACCCGCCACTGTCTCGTCTACCACGGAGGGGAATCAGGTTTGGCCAGGGTCGCCTCGTTTCAAAGCGGAGCTCACGTAGTTATCCTCAGTGGTTTCTGATTACCTCAAGGAAACACAACGGGAGGAACAGGGCCCTTCCGTGGAGGCCCTTTGGGGCACAGGGACCTCTGCGTGGGACCTACTGTGTAAGTATGGCAGTACCTTAGGTAGGCCTCAGTGACCAAGGCTCTCTGGCTCACGCCTAGCTGTGTAAAGAAGTGTGGCAAACGTACGTACTGCTCCTCAGGCTGGGCCCACGGCCTAGCTTTCGCTTCTGTGAGAGTGCTGTCCCGAGTCTCTTCCCGGAGCCAGTCGTCAGCGCGGTGTCTTTTGGCACTGCAGTTCTCTTTCAGGCAAGGAGGCCGTTCGACTGACAGGCAAAGGGAGTCTGCCCAGCGCTGCTTTCGCCAGTTTCTCTGACGACTGGGCCACTCAACCTAGGCAACCCAGAGAGGAATACACTGCCCTAGCTATGAAGGTGAAGAGCTGTCTCCAGGGGCCTGCTTACGCTAAGGCTCCTCAGAAGCCAGAGGCCGCCGTTCCGGCACGGAGAGAGGTCATCATGCGAAACTGGTGAATGGGCTCCTACCCTGTGTGTCCCCAGGAGCGTCGCAGGGTTAAGGCACTCCGTGGTGGAGTGTGGCCTCATCGGAGACCCCTGCACACCCAACTCCCCTGACGTGAAACGCTGGAACTTCACCTTGAGGCCTGAGGTCACCTTTCGTTCGGCCGGAGCTGAACCTGGCGTGCCGTGGGAGGAGTTCCTAGAAAGGGATTGCCAGCACGGTTTTCGCTTTGGGAGAACACGCAGCCTCGGCCCACAACGACAGCCCTGCCGTGCAGAGACGTCGGGCCGCTAGTGCTGTTCAAGGCAGCTTTGAAGCCAAGCGCAAGGCGCCTCCAAACGGGGAGAAAGCGTACTCTCCCCTCCGCGTCCCACGTTCAAGCTGAATGACGCAGCATGTTTCTCGGAAGGCTCTGCCGAGCTATCTAGTACAAGGGAGAGAGTGCCTGCCTCTGCTGAGAAAGGTTTTGACGTGGGGATTGCTGGACGTGAGGAAGAGCGTTCCCCAGGCCGTGCAAACTTGAGGCTTTGGTGATTCTGGATGGTCCCAAGGGTCCAGAATTGTCCCTGGGAAAGCTGTCCTCTTTTTCGTTCTCCGGCTGGAAGAAAACAGCTGGCAACCGACTGCCGTACGCAGACGTCCTGGGGGAGCCCGCCGGTTTCATTTGGGACGCACATTGGTGTCTCACGGAAGAGCCCAAATTCCTAACTGGGGGCACACCAGCATGGAATGTAAGGCTGTTTACAACTGCGTAGCCTGAGGCCGTTGGAAGGCCGTACAATCGAGAGCTTTCGAGCGAACAGGGCAGCGCTTCGCCATCGTCGTTGCACGTTCACGGAGCTTAATCAAACGAATGCATTTACTTCCTGTGGCTCAAACGCAACAGAGGAGATGGAAGGCATACAGTGCCCTTTGACAGTTGTTACAACGAACGTGAGTGCACAGTGTCTCGTGAAATAAATCCCTAGCACTGTTGAAGCATTCCGTTCACGCATGCTTCTTCGCTCCTACTGCACTCCGAGGTGTTACTGACGGGGGAAATCTGGACTTTTACTTGAGGCCGGGGGGGCTCACAATTCTTTTGTCGGCGAGCTCCAGAGTGCTCTTACTGAAGCTCCCAGCAAGGAACTGAGAGCAGCAGGCCTCACACGAGTACACTCAGACGGCTTCCGTCACGAGTAAACTCAGGCCTCTTATGTGAGGCCTTCCGGCAGCAAAGAGAAGGTGGGCGCGAGGAGTGTGCTTCAGGCAGCTTAGGACCCGCCACTGTCTCGTCTACCACGGAGGGGAATAAGGTTTGCCCAGGGTCGCCCTGTTTCAAAGCGGAGCTCACGTAGTTATCCTCAGTGGTTTCTGATTACCTCAAGGAAACACAACGGGAGGAACAGGGCCCTTCCGTGGAGGCCCTTTGGGGCACAGGGACCTCTGCGTGGGATCTACTGTGTAAGTATGGCAGTACCTTAGGTAGGCCTCAGTGACCAAGGCTGTCGTCTGGCTCATGCCTTAGCTGTGTTAAGTGTGGACAACGTGCTGGTCCTCAGGCTGGGCCCACAGCCTAGCTTTCGCTTCTGTGAGAGTGCTGTCCCGAGTCTCCTCCTGGAGCCAGTCGTCAGCACGGTGCCTTTTGGCACTGCAGTTCTCTTTCAGTCAAGGAGGCCGTGCGACTGGCAGAGGGAGTCTGCGCAGCACTGCCTTCGCGAGGCTCTTTGACGACTGGGGCACTCAACCCAGGCAAGCCAGAGAGCAGTACGTTGCCCTTGCTATGAATGTGAAGAGCTTTCTCCAGGGGCCTGTTTAGGCTAAGGTTCCTCAGAAGCCAGGAGCCGCCGTTCCGGCACGGAGAGAAGTCATCCTGCGAAATTGGCGAACGATCTCCTATCCTGTGTGACCCCAGGAGCTTCGCAGAGTTAAGGCACTCCGTGGTGGAGTATGGCCTCATGGAAACCACTGCACACCCAACTCCCCCGACGTGAAACACTGGAACATATCTTGAGGCCTGAGGTCACCTTTCGTTCGGCCGGAGCTGAACCTGGGGTGCCGTGGGAGGAGCTCCTAGAAAGGGATTGCCAGCACGGTTTTCGCTTTGGGAGAACACGCAGCCTCGGCCCACAACGACAGCCCTGCCGTGCAGAGACGTCGGGCCGCTAGTGCTGTTCAAGGCAGCTTTGAAGCCAAGCGCAAGGCGCCTCCAAACGGGGAGAAAGCGTACTCTCCCCTCCGCGTCCCACGTTCAAGCTGAATGACGCAGCATGTTTCTCGGAAGGCTCTGCCGAGCTATCTAGTACAAGGGAGAGAGTGCCTGCCTCTGCTGAGAAAGGTTTTGACGTGGGGATTGCTGGACAGGCGGAAGAGCGTTCCCCAGGCCGTGCAGAGTTGAGGCCTTGGTGATTCTGGATGGTCCCAAGGGTCCAGAATTGTCCCTGGGAAAGCTGTCCTTTTCCCTCTTTTTCCGGCTGGAAGTACACCTCTGGCATCCGGCTGCCGGTCGGCGACGTCCTGGGGGAGACGCCCTGGTTTCACTTGTGGCGCACACTGGTGTTTCTCAGAAGAGCCCAAATTCCTCCCTGCGGGTGGGTGGGGGGCTTGGCACACCAGCATGGAATGGAAGGCTGTTTAGAACTGCGTACCTTGGGGCCGTGTGAAGGCCGCACGAACGAGAGCTTTCGAGCGAACAGGGCAGCGCTTCGCCATCACCGTTGCACGTTCACGGAGCTTAGTCAAGCGAACGCACTTACTTCCTGAGGCTCCAACACGGCCGAGGAGTTGGAAGGCATACAGTGAGTGCCCTTTGACAGTTGTTACAACGAACGTGAGTGCACAGTGTCTCGTGAAATACCTTCCACGGTTGAAGCATTCCGTTAACGCATGCCCCTCCGCTCCCTCTGGCACTCCGAGGTGTTACTAAGGGGGGAAATCTGGACTTTTGCTTGAGGCCGGGGTGGGGCGGGGGGACTCACAATTCTCCTGCCGGCGAGCTCCAGAGCGCTCCTGCTGAAGCTCCCAGCAAGGAACGGAGAGCAGCAGGCCTCACACGAGTCAACCCAGACCTCTTCTGTCACGAGTCAACTGAGACTACTTACGTGAGGCCTTCCGGCAGCAAAGAGAAGGTGCGCGCGAGGAGTGTGCTTCAGGCAGCTTAGGACCCGCCACTGTCTCGTCTACCACGGAGGGAAATCAGGTTTGGCCAGAGTCGCCCCGTTTCAAAGCGGAGCTCACGTAGTTATCCTCAGTGGTTTCTGATTACCTCAAGGAAACACAACGGGAGGAACAGGGCCCTTCCGTGGAGGCCCTTTGGGGCACAGGGACCTCTGCGTGGGACCTACTGTGTAAGTATGGCAGTACCTTAGGTAGGCCTCAGTGACCAAGGCTCTCTGGCTCACGCCTAGCTGTGTAAAGAAGTGTGGCAAACGTACGTACTGCTCCTCAGGCTGGGCCCACGGCCTAGCTTTCGCTTCTGTGAGAGTGCTGTCCCGAGTCTCTTCCCGGAGCCAGTCGTCAGCGCGGTGTCTTTTGGCACTGCAGTTCTCTTTCAGGCAAGGAGGCCGTTCGACTGACAGGCAAAGGGAGTCTGCCCAGCGCTGCTTTCGCCAGTTTCTCTGACGACTGGGCCACTCAACCTAGGCAACCCAGAGAGGAATACACTGCCCTAGCTATGAAGGTGAAGAGCTGTCTCCAGGGGCCTGCTTACGCTAAGGCTCCTCAGAAGCCAGAGGCCGCCGTTCCGGCACGGAGAGAGGTCATCATGTGAAACTGGTGAATGGGCTCCTACCCTGTGTGTCCCCAGGAGCGTCGCAGGGTTAAGGCACTCCGTGGTGGAGTGTGGCCTCATCGGAGACCCCTGCACACCCAACTCCCCTGACGTGAAACGCTGGAACTTCACCTTGAGGCCTGAGGTCACCTTTCGTTCGGCCGGAGCTGAACCTGGGGTGCCGTGGGAGGAGTTCCTAGAAAGGGATTGCCAGCACGGTTTTCGCTTTGGGAGAACACGCAGCCTCGGCCCACAACGAGAGCCCTGCCGTGCAGAGACGTCGGGCCGCTAGTGCTGTTCAAGGCAGCTTTGAAGCCAAGCGCAAGGCGCCTCCAAACGGGGAGAAAGCGTACTCTCCCCTCCGCGTCCCACGTTCAAGCTGAATGACGCAGCATGTTTCTCGGAAGGCTCTGCCGAGCTATCTAGTACAAGGGAGAGAGTGCCTGCCTCTGCTGAGAAAGGTTTTGACGTGGGGATTGCTGGACGTGAGGAAGAGCGTTCCCCAGGCCGTGCAAACTTGAGGCTTTGGTGATTCTGGATGGTCCCAAGGGTCCAGAATTGTCCCTGGGAAAGCTGTCCTCTTTTTCGTTCTCCGGCTGGAAGAAAACAGCTGGCAACCGACTGCCGTACGCAGACGTCCTGGGGGAGCCCGCCGGTTTCATTTGGGACGCACATTGGTGTCTCACAGAAGAGCCCAAATTCCTAACTGGGGGCACACCAGCATGGAATGTAAGGCTGTTTACAACTGCGTAGCCTGAGGCCGTTGGAAGGCCGTACAATCGAGAGCTTTCGAGCGAACAGGGCAGCGCTTCGCCATCGTCGTTGCACGTTCACGGAGCTTAATCAAACGAATGCATTTACTTCCTGTGGCTCAAACGCAACAGAGGAGATGGAAGGCATACAGTGCCCTTTGACAGTTGTTACAACGAACGTGAGTGCACAGTGTCTCGTGAAATAAATCCCTAGCACTGTTGAAGCATTCCGTTCACGCATGCTTCTTCGCTCCTACTGCACTCCGAGGTGTTACTGACGGGGGAAATCTGGACTTTTACTTGAGGCCGGGGGGGCTCACAATTCTTTTGTCGGCGAGCTCCAGAGTGCTCTTACTGAAGCTCCCAGCAAGGAACTGAGAGCAGCAGGCCTCACACGAGTACACTCAGACGGCTTCCGTCACGAGTAAACTCAGGCCTCTTATGTGAGGCCTTCCGGCAGCAAAGAGAAGGTGGGCGCGAGGAGTGTGCTTCAGGCAGCTTAGGACCCGCCACTGTCTCGTCTACCACGGAGGGGAATAAGGTTTGCCCAGGGTCGCCCTGTTTCAAAGCGGAGCTCACGTAGTTATCCTCAGTGGTTTCTGATTACCTCAAGGAAACACAACGGGAGGAACAGGGCCCTTCCGTGGAGGCCCTTTGGGGCACAGGGACCTCTGCGTGGGATCTACTGTGTAAGTATGGCAGTACCTTAGGTAGGCCTCAGTGACCAAGGCTGTCGTCTGGCTCATGCCTTAGCTGTGTTAAGTGTGGACAACGTGCTGGTCCTCAGGCTGGGCCCACAGCCTAGCTTTCGCTTCTGTGAGAGTGCTGTCCCGAGTCTCCTCCTGGAGCCAGTCGTCAGCACGGTGCCTTTTGGCACTGCAGTTCTCTTTCAGTCAAGGAGGCCGTGCGACTGGCAGAGGGAGTCTGCGCAGCACTGCCTTCGCGAGGCTCTTTGACGACTGGGGCACTCAACCCAGGCAAGCCAGAGAGCAGTACGTTGCCCTTGCTATGAATGTGAAGAGCTTTCTCCAGGGGCCTGTTTAGGCTAAGGTTCCTCAGAAGCCAGGAGCCGCCGTTCCGGCACGGAGAGAAGTCATCCTGCGAAATTGGCGAACGATCTCCTATCCTGTGTGACCCCAGGAGCTTCGCAGAGTTAAGGCACTCCGTGGTGGAGTATGGCCTCATGGAAACCACTGCACACCCAACTCCCCCGACGTGAAACACTGGAACATATCTTGAGGCCTGAGGTCACCTTTCGTTCGGCCGGAGCTGAACCTGGGGTGCCGTGGGAGGAGCTCCTAGAAAGGGATTGCCAGCACGGTTTTCGCTTTGGGAGAACACGCAGCCTCGGCCCACAACGACAGCCCTGCCGTGCAGAGACGTCGGGCCGCTAGTGCTGTTCAAGGCAGCTTTGAAGCCAAGCGCAAGGCGCCTCCAAACGGGGAGAAAGCGTACTCTCCCCTCCGCGTCCCACGTTCAAGCTGAATGACGCAGCATGTTTCTCGGAAGGCTCTGCCGAGCTATCTAGTACAAGGGAGAGAGTGCCTGCCTCTGCTGAGAAAGGTTTTGACGTGGGGATTGCTGGACAGGCGGAAGAGCGTTCCCCAGGCCGTGCAGAGTTGAGGCCTTGGTGATTCTGGATGGTCCCAAGGGTCCAGAATTGTCCCTGGGAAAGCTGTCCTTTTCCCTCTTTTTCCGGCTGGAAGTACACCTCTGGCATCCGGCTGCCGGTCGGCGACGTCCTGGGGGAGACGCCCTGGTTTCACTTGTGGCGCACACTGGTGTTTCTCAGAAGAGCCCAAATTCCTCCCTGCGGGTGGGTGGGGGGCTTGGCACACCAGCATGGAATGGAAGGCTGTTTAGAACTGCGTACCTTGGGGCCGTGTGAAGGCCGCACGAACGAGAGCTTTCGAGCGAACAGGGCAGCGCTTCGCCATCACCGTTGCACGTTCACGGAGCTTAGTCAAGCGAACGCACTTACTTCCTGAGGCTCCAACACGGCCGAGGAGTTGGAAGGCATACAGTGAGTGCCCTTTGACAGTTGTTACAACGAACGTGAGTGCACAGTGTCTCGTGAAATACCTTCCACGGTTGAAGCATTCCGTTAACGCATGCCCCTCCGCTCCCTCTGGCACTGCGAGGTGTTACTAAGGGGGGAAATCTGGACTTTTGCTTGAGGCCGGGGTGGGGCGGGGGGACTCACAATTCTCCTGCCGGCGAGCTCCAGAGCGCTCCTGCTGAAGCTCCCAGCAAGGAACGGAGAGCAGCAGGCCTCACACGAGTCAACCCAGACTTCTTCTGTCACGAGTCAACTGAGACTTCTTACGTGAGGCCTTCCGGCAGCAAAGAGAAGGTGCGCGCGAGGAGTGTGCTTCAGGCAGCTTAGGACCCGCCACTGTCTCGTCTACCACGGAGGGGAATCAGGTTTGGCCAGGGTCGCCCAGCTTCATACCTGAGCTCCTACAGGTATCCTCAGCGGTTTCTGATTACCTCAAGGAAACACAACGGGAGGAACAGGGCCCTTCCGTGGAGGCCCTTTGGGGCACAGGGACCTCTGCGTGGGATCTACTGGGTAAGTATGGCAGTACCTTAGGTAGGCCTCAGTGACCAAGGCTCTCTGGCTCACGCCTAGCTGTGTAAAGAAGTGTGGCAAACGTACGTACTGCTCCTCAGGCTGGGCCCACGGCCTAGCTTTCGCTTCCGTGAGAGTGCTGTCCCGAGTCTCTTCCCGGAGCCAGTCGTCAGCGCGGTGTCTTTTGGCACTGCAGTTCTCTTTCAGGCAAGGAGGCCGTTCGACTGACCGGCAAAGGGAGTCTGCCCAGCGCTGCTTTCGCCAGTCTCTCTGACGACTGGGCCACTCAACCTGGGCAACCCAGAGAGGAGTACACTGCCCTAGCTATGAATGTGAAGAGCTGTCTCCAGGGGCCTGCTTACGCTAAGGCTCCTCAGAAGCCAGAGGCCGCCGTTCCGGCACGGAGAGAGGTCATCATGCGAAACTGGTGAATGGGCTCCTACCCTGTGTGTCCCCAGGAGCGTCGCAGGGTTAAGGCACTCCGTGGTGGAGTGTGGCCTCATCGGAGACCCCTGCACACCCAACTCCCCTGACGTGAAACGCTGGAACTTCACCTTGAGGCCTGAGGTCACCTTTCGTTCGGCCGGAGCTGAACCTGGCGTGCCGTGGGAGGAGTTCCTAGAAAGGGATTGCCAGCACGGTTTTCGCTTTGGGAGAACACGCAGCCTCGGCCCACAACGACAGCCCTGCCGTGCAGAGACGTCGGGCCGCTAGTGCTGTTCAGGCAGCTTTGAAGCCAAGCGCAAGGCGCCTCCAAACGGGGAGAAAGCGTACTCTCCCCTCCGCGTCCCACGTTCAAGCTGAATGACGCAGCATGTTTCTCGGAAGGCTCTGCCGAGCTATCTAGTACAAGGGAGAGAGTGCCTGCCTCTGCTGAGAAAGGTTTTGACGTGGGGATTGCTGGACGTGAGGAAGAGCGTTCCCCAGGCCGTGCAAACTTGAGGCTTTGGTGATTCTGGATGGTCCCAAGGGTCCAGAATTGTCCCTGGGAAAGCTGTCCTCTTTTTCGTTCTCCGGCTGGAAGAAAACAGCTGGCAACCGACTGCCGTACGCAGACGTCCTGGGGGAGCCTGCCGGTTTCATTTGGGACGCACATTGGTGTCTCACAGAAGAGCCCAAATTCCTAACTGGGGGCACACCAGCATGGAATGTAAGGCTGTTTACAACTGCGTAGCCTGAGGCCGTTGGAAGGCCGTACAATCGAGAGCTTTCGAGCGAACAGGGCAGCGCTTCGCCATCGTCGTTGCACGTTCACGGAGCTTAATCAAACGAATACATTTACTTCCTGTGGCTCAAACGCAACAGAGGAGTTGGAAGGCATACAGTGCCCTTTGACAGTTGTTACAACGAACGTGAGTGCACAGTGTCTCGTGAAATAAATCCCTAGCACTGTTGAAGCATTCCGTTCACGCATGCTTCTTCGCTCCTACTGCACTCCGAGGTGTTACTGACGGGGGAAATCTGGACTTTTACTTGAGGCCGGGGGGGCTCACAATTCTTTTGTCGGCGAGCTCCAGAGTGCTCTTGCTGAAGCTCCCAGCAAGGAACTGAGAGCAGCAGGCCTCACACGAGTACACTCAGACGGCTTCCGTCACGAGTAAACTCAGGCCTCTTATGTGAGGCCTTCCGGCAGCAAAGAGAAGGTGGGCGCGAGGAGTGTGCTTCAGGCAGCTTAGGACCCGCCACTGTCTCGTCTACCACGGAGGGGAATAAGGTTTGCCCAGGGTCGCCCAGTTTCAAAGCGGAGCTCACGTAGTTATCCTCAGTGGTTTCTGATTACCTCAAGGAAACACAACGGGAGGAACAGGGCCCTTCCGTGGAGGCCCTTTGGGGCACAGGGACCTCTGCGTGGGATCTACTGTGTAAGTATGGCAGTACCTTAGGTAGGCCTCAGTGACCAAGGCTGTCGTCTGGCTCATGCCTTAGCTGTGTTAAGTGTGGACAACGTGCTGGTCCTCAGGCTGGGCCCACAGCCTAGCTTTCGCTTCTGTGAGAGTGCTGTCCCGAGTCTCCTCCTGGAGCCAGTCGTCAGCACGGTGCCTTTTGGCACTGCAGTTCTCTTTCAGTCAAGGAGGCCGTGCGACTGGCAGAGGGAGTCTGCGCAGCACTGCCTTCGCGAGGCTCTTTGACGACTGGGGCACTCAACCCAGGCAAGCCAGAGAGCAGTACGTTGCCCTTGCTATGAATGTGAAGAGCTTTCTCCAGGGGCCTGTTTAGGCTAAGGTTCCTCAGAAGCCAGGAGCCGCCGTTCCGGCACGGAGAGAAGTCATCCTGCGAAATTGGCGAACGATCTCCTATCCTGTGTGACCCCAGGAGCTTCGCAGAGTTAAGGCACTCCGTGGTGGAGTATGGCCTCATGGAAACCACTGCACACCCAACTCCCCCGACGTGAAACACTGGAACATATCTTGAGGCCTGAGGTCACCTTTCGTTCGGCCGGAGCTGAACCTGGGGTGCCGTGGGAGGAGCTCCTAGAAAGGGATTGCCAGCACGGTTTTCGCTTTGGGAGAACACGCAGCCTCGGCCCACAACGACAGCCCTGCCGTGCAGAGACGTCGGGCCGCTAGTGCTGTTCAAGGCAGCTTTGAAGCCAAGCGCAAGGCGCCTCCAAACGGGGAGAAAGCGTACTCTCCCCTCCGCGTCCCACGTTCAAGCTGAATGACGCAGCATGTTTCTCGGAAGGCTCTGCCGAGCTATCTAGTACAAGGGAGAGAGTGCCTGCCTCTGCTGAGAAAGGTTTTGACGTGGGGATTGCTGGACAGGCGGAAGAGCGTTCCCCAGGCCGTGCAGAGTTGAGGCCTTGGTGATTCTGGATGGTCCCAAGGGTCCAGAATTGTCCCTGGGAAAGCTGTCCTTTTCCCTCTTTTTCCGGCTGGAAGTACACCTCTGGCATCCGGCTGCCGGTCGGCGACGTCCTGGGGGAGACGCCCTGGTTTCACTTGTGGCGCACACTGGTGTTTCTCAGAAGAGCCCAAATTCCTCCCTGCGGGTGGGTGGGGGGCTTGGCACACCAGCATGGAATGGAAGGCTGTTTAGAACTGCGTACCTTGGGGCCGTGTGAAGGCCGCACGAACGAGAGCTTTCGAGCGAACAGGGCAGCGCTTCGCCATCACCGTTGCACGTTCACGGAGCTTAGTCAAGCGAACGCACTTACTTCCTGAGGCTCCAACACGGCCGAGGAGTTGGAAGGCATACAGTGAGTGCCCTTTGACAGTTGTTACAACGAACGTGAGTGCACAGTGTCTCGTGAAATACCTTCCACGGTTGAAGCATTCCGTTAACGCATGCCCCTCCGCTCCCTCTGGCACTGCGAGGTGTTACTAAGGGGGGAAATCTGGACTTTTGCTTGAGGCCGGGGTGGGGCGGGGGGACTCACAATTCTCCTGCCGGCGAGCTCCAGAGCGCTCCTGCTGAAGCTCCCAGCAAGGAACGGAGAGCAGCAGGCCTCACACGAGTCAACCCAGACTTCTTCTGTCACGAGTCAACTGAGACTTCTTACGTGAGGCCTTCCGGCAGCAAAGAGAAGGTGCGCGCGAGGAGTGTGCTTCAGGCAGCTTAGGACCCGCCACTGTCTCGTCTACCACGGAGGGGAATCAGGTTTGGCCAGGGTCGCCCAGCTTCATACCTGAGCTCCTACAGGTATCCTCAGCGGTTTCTGATTACCTCAAGGAAACACAACGGGAGGAACAGGGCCCTTCCGTGGAGGCCCTTTGGGGCACAGGGACCTCTGCGTGGGATCTACTGGGTAAGTATGGCAGTACCTTAGGTAGGCCTCAGTGACCAAGGCTCTCTGGCTCACGCCTAGCTGTGTAAAGAAGTGTGGCAAACGTACGTACTGCTCCTCAGGCTGGGCCCACGGCCTAGCTTTCGCTTCCGTGAGAGTGCTGTCCCGAGTCTCTTCCCGGAGCCAGTCGTCAGCGCGGTGTCTTTTGGCACTGCAGTTCTCTTTCAGGCAAGGAGGCCGTTCGACTGACCGGCAAAGGGAGTCTGCCCAGCGCTGCTTTCGCCAGTCTCTCTGACGACTGGGCCACTCAACCTGGGCAACCCAGAGAGGAGTACACTGCCCTAGCTATGAATGTGAAGAGCTGTCTCCAGGGGCCTGCTTACGCTAAGGCTCCTCAGAAGCCAGAGGCCGCCGTTCCGGCACGGAGAGAGGTCATCATGCGAAACTGGTGAATGGGCTCCTACCCTGTGTGTCCCCAGGAGCGTCGCAGGGTTAAGGCACTCCGTGGTGGAGTGTGGCCTCATCGGAGACCCCTGCACACCCAACTCCCCTGACGTGAAACGCTGGAACTTCACCTTGAGGCCTGAGGTCACCTTTCGTTCGGCCGGAGCTGAACCTGGCGTGCCGTGGGAGGAGTTCCTAGAAAGGGATTGCCAGCACGGTTTTCGCTTTGGGAGAACACGCAGCCTCGGCCCACAACGACAGCCCTGCCGTGCAGAGACGTCGGGCCGCTAGTGCTGTTCAGGCAGCTTTGAAGCCAAGCGCAAGGCGCCTCCAAACGGGGAGAAAGCGTACTCTCCCCTCCGCGTCCCACGTTCAAGCTGAATGACGCAGCATGTTTCTCGGAAGGCTCTGCCGAGCTATCTAGTACAAGGGAGAGAGTGCCTGCCTCTGCTGAGAAAGGTTTTGACGTGGG
Source organism: Pseudorca crassidens (assembly GCF_039906515.1). Taxonomy (NCBI): domain Eukaryota; kingdom Metazoa; phylum Chordata; class Mammalia; order Artiodactyla; family Delphinidae; genus Pseudorca; species Pseudorca crassidens. The sequence continues at coordinate 22,926,787 of NC_090315.1, forward strand.
GATTGCTGGACGTGAGGAAGAGCGTTCCCCAGGCCGTGCAAACTTGAGGCTTTGGTGATTCTGGATGGTCCCAAGGGTCCAGAATTGTCCCTGGGAAAGCTGTCCTCTTTTTCGTTCTCCGGCTGGAAGAAAACAGCTGGCAACCGACTGCCGTACGCAGACGTCCTGGGGGAGCCTGCCGGTTTCATTTGGGACGCACATTGGTGTCTCACAGAAGAGCCCAAATTCCTAACTGGGGGCACACCAGCATGGAATGTAAGGCTGTTTACAACTGCGTAGCCTGAGGCCGTTGGAAGGCCGTACAATCGAGAGCTTTCGAGCGAACAGGGCAGCGCTTCGCCATCGTCGTTGCACGTTCACGGAGCTTAATCAAACGAATGCATTTACTTCCTGTGGCTCAAACGCAACAGAGGAGTTGGAAGGCATACAGTGCCCTTTGACAGTTGTTACAACGAACGTGAGTGCACAGTGTCTCGTGAAATAAATCCCTAGCACTGTTGAAGCATTCCGTTCACGCATGCTTCTTCGCTCCTACTGCACTCCGAGGTGTTACTGACGGGGGAAATCTGGACTTTTACTTGAGGCCGGGGGGGCTCACAATTCTTTTGTCGGCGAGCTCCAGAGTGCTCTTGCTGAAGCTCCCAGCAAGGAACTGAGAGCAGCAGGCCTCACACGAGTACACTCAGACGGCTTCCGTCACGAGTAAACTCAGGCCTCTTATGTGAGGCCTTCCGGCAGCAAAGAGAAGGTGGGCGCGAGGAGTGTGCTTCAGGCAGCTTAGGACCCGCCACTGTCTCGTCTACCACGGAGGGGAATAAGGTTTGCCCAGGGTCGCCCAGTTTCAAAGCGGAGCTCACGTAGTTATCCTCAGTGGTTTCTGATTACCTCAAGGAAACACAACGGGAGGAACAGGGCCCTTCCGTGGAGGCCCTTTGGGGCACAGGGACCTCTGCGTGGGATCTACTGTGTAAGTATGGCAGTACCTTAGGTAGGCCTCAGTGACCAAGGCTGTCGTCTGGCTCATGCCTTAGCTGTGTTAAGTGTGGACAACGTGCTGGTCCTCAGGCTGGGCCCACAGCCTAGCTTTCGCTTCTGTGAGAGTGCTGTCCCGAGTCTCCTCCTGGAGCCAGTCGTCAGCACGGTGCCTTTTGGCACTGCAGTTCTCTTTCAGTCAAGGAGGCCGTGCGACTGGCAGAGGGAGTCTGCGCAGCACTGCCTTCGCGAGGCTCTTTGACGACTGGGGCACTCAACCCAGGCAAGCCAGAGAGCAGTACGTTGCCCTTGCTATGAATGTGAAGAGCTTTCTCCAGGGGCCTGTTTAGGCTAAGGTTCCTCAGAAGCCAGGAGCCGCCGTTCCGGCACGGAGAGAAGTCATCCTGCGAAATTGGCGAACGATCTCCTATCCTGTGTGACCCCAGGAGCTTCGCAGAGTTAAGGCACTCCGTGGTGGAGTATGGCCTCATGGAAACCACTGCACACCCAACTCCCCCGACGTGAAACACTGGAACATATCTTGAGGCCTGAGGTCACCTTTTGTTCGGCCGGAGCTGAACCTGGGGTGCCGTGGGAGGAGCTCCTAGAAAGGGATTGCCAGCACGGTTTTCGCTTTGGGAGAACACGCAGCCTCGGCCCACAACGACAGCCCTGCCGTGCAGAGACGTCGGGCCGCTAGTGCTGTTCAAGGCAGCTTTGAAGCCAAGCGCAAGGCGCCTCCAAACGGGGAGAAAGCGTACTCTCCCCTCCGCGTCCCACGTTCAAGCTGAATGACGCAGCATGTTTCTCGGAAGGCTCTGCCGAGCTATCTAGTACAAGGGAGAGAGTGCCTGCCTCTGCTGAGAAAGGTTTTGACGTGGGGATTGCTGGACAGGCGGAAGAGCGTTCCCCAGGCCGTGCAGAGTTGAGGCCTTGGTGATTCTGGATGGTCCCAAGGGTCCAGAATTGTCCCTGGGAAAGCTGTCCTTTTCCCTCTTTTTCCGGCTGGAAGTACACCTCTGGCATCCGGCTGCCGGTCGGCGACGTCCTGGGGGAGACGCCCTGGTTTCACTTGTGGCGCACACTGGTGTTTCTCAGAAGAGCCCAAATTCCTCCCTGCGGGTGGGTGGGGGGCTTGGCACACCAGCATGGAATGGAAGGCTGTTTAGAACTGCGTACCTTGGGGCCGTGTGAAGGCCGCACGAACGAGAGCTTTCGAGCGAACAGGGCAGCGCTTCGCCATCACCGTTGCACGTTCACGGAGCTTAGTCAAGCGAACGCACTTACTTCCTGAGGCTCCAACACGGCCGAGGAGTTGGAAGGCATACAGTGAGTGCCCTTTGACAGTTGTTACAACGAACGTGAGTGCACAGTGTCTCGTGAAATACCTTCCACGGTTGAAGCATTCCGTTAACGCATGCCCCTCCGCTCCCTCTGGCACTGCGAGGTGTTACTAAGGGGGGAAATCTGGACTTTTGCTTGAGGCCGGGGTGGGGCGGGGGGACTCACAATTCTCCTGCCGGCGAGCTCCAGAGCGCTCCTGCTGAAGCTCCCAGCAAGGAACGGAGAGCAGCAGGCCTCACACGAGTCAACCCAGACTTCTTCTGTCACGAGTCAACTGAGACTTCTTACGTGAGGCCTTCCGGCAGCAAAGAGAAGGTGCGCGCGAGGAGTGTGCTTCAGGCAGCTTAGGACCCGCCACTGTCTCGTCTACCACGGAGGGGAATCAGGTTTGGCCAGGGTCGCCCAGCTTCATACCTGAGCTCCTACAGGTATCCTCAGCGGTTTCTGATTACCTCAAGGAAACACAACGGGAGGAACAGGGCCCTTCCGTGGAGGCCCTTTGGGGCACAGGGACCTCTGCGTGGGATCTACTGGGTAAGTATGGCAGTACCTTAGGTAGGCCTCAGTGACCAAGGCTCTCTGGCTCGCGCCTAGCTGTGTAAAGAAGTGTGGCAAACGTACGTACTGCTCCTCAGGCTGGGCCCACGGCCTAGCTTTCGCTTCCGTGAGAGTGCTGTCCCGAGTCTCTTCCCGGAGCCAGTCGTCAGCGCGGTGTCTTTTGGCACTGCAGTTCTCTTTCAGGCAAGGAGGCCGTTCGACTGACCGGCAAAGGGAGTCTGCCCAGCGCTGCTTTCGCCAGTCTCTCTGACGACTGGGCCACTCAACCTGGGCAACCCAGAGAGGAGTACACTGCCCTAGCTATGAATGTGAAGAGCTGTCTCCAGGGGCCTGCTTACGCTAAGGCTCCTCAGAAGCCAGAGGCCGCCGTTCCGGCACGGAGAGAGGTCATCATGCGAAACTGGTGAATGGGCTCCTACCCTGTGTGTCCCCAGGAGCGTCGCAGGGTTAAGGCACTCCGTGGTGGAGTGTGGCCTCATCGGAGACCCCTGCACACCCAACTCCCCTGACGTGAAACGCTGGAACTTCACCTTGAGGCCTGAGGTCACCTTTCGTTCGGCCGGAGCTGAACCTGGCGTGCCGTGGGAGGAGTTCCTAGAAAGGGATTGCCAGCACGGTTTTCGCTTTGGGAGAACACGCAGCCTCGGCCCACAACGACAGCCCTGCCGTGCAGAGACGTCGGGCCGCTAGTGCTGTTCAGGCAGCTTTGAAGCCAAGCGCAAGGCGCCTCCAAACGGGGAGAAAGCGTACTCTCCCCTCCGCGTCCCACGTTCAAGCTGAATGACGCAGCATGTTTCTCGGAAGGCTCTGCCGAGCTATCTAGTACAAGGGAGAGAGTGCCTGCCTCTGCTGAGAAAGGTTTTGACGTGGGGATTGCTGGACGTGAGGAAGAGCGTTCCCCAGGCCGTGCAAACTTGAGGCTTTGGTGATTCTGGATGGTCCCAAGGGTCCAGAATTGTCCCTGGGAAAGCTGTCCTCTTTTTCGTTCTCCGGCTGGAAGAAAACAGCTGGCAACCGACTGCCGTACGCAGACGTCCTGGGGGAGCCTGCCGGTTTCATTTGGGACGCACATTGGTGTCTCACAGAAGAGCCCAAATTCCTAACTGGGGGCACACCAGCATGGAATGTAAGGCTGTTTACAACTGCGTAGCCTGAGGCCGTTGGAAGGCCGTACAATCGAGAGCTTTCGAGCGAACAGGGCAGCGCTTCGCCATCGTCGTTGCACGTTCACGGAGCTTAATCAAACGAATGCATTTACTTCCTGTGGCTCAAACGCAACAGAGGAGTTGGAAGGCATACAGTGCCCTTTGACAGTTGTTACAACGAACGTGAGTGCACAGTGTCTCGTGAAATAAATCCCTAGCACTGTTGAAGCATTCCGTTCACGCATGCTTCTTCGCTCCTACTGCACTCCGAGGTGTTACTGACGGGGGAAATCTGGACTTTTACTTGAGGCCGGGGGGGCTCACAATTCTTTTGTCGGCGAGCTCCAGAGTGCTCTTGCTGAAGCTCCCAGCAAGGAACTGAGAGCAGCAGGCCTCACACGAGTACACTCAGACGGCTTCCGTCACGAGTAAACTCAGGCCTCTTATGTGAGGCCTTCCGGCAGCAAAGAGAAGGTGGGCGCGAGGAGTGTGCTTCAGGCAGCTTAGGACCCGCCACTGTCTCGTCTACCACGGAGGGGAATAAGGTTTGCCCAGGGTCGCCCAGTTTCAAAGCGGAGCTCACGTAGTTATCCTCAGTGGTTTCTGATTACCTCAAGGAAACACAACGGGAGGAACAGGGCCCTTCCGTGGAGGCCCTTTGGGGCACAGGGACCTCTGCGTGGGATCTACTGTGTAAGTATGGCAGTACCTTAGGTAGGCCTCAGTGACCAAGGCTGTCGTCTGGCTCATGCCTTAGCTGTGTTAAGTGTGGACAACGTGCTGGTCCTCAGGCTGGGCCCACAGCCTAGCTTTCGCTTCTGTGAGAGTGCTGTCCCGAGTCTCCTCCTGGAGCCAGTCGTCAGCACGGTGCCTTTTGGCACTGCAGTTCTCTTTCAGTCAAGGAGGCCGTGCGACTGGCAGAGGGAGTCTGCGCAGCACTGCCTTCGCGAGGCTCTTTGACGACTGGGGCACTCAACCCAGGCAAGCCAGAGAGCAGTACGTTGCCCTTGCTATGAATGTGAAGAGCTTTCTCCAGGGGCCTGTTTAGGCTAAGGTTCCTCAGAAGCCAGGAGCCGCCGTTCCGGCACGGAGAGAAGTCATCCTGCGAAATTGGCGAACGAGCTCCTATCCTGTGTGACCCCAGGAGCTTCGCAGAGTTAAGGCACTCCGTGGTGGAGTATGGCCTCATGGAAACCACTGCACACCCAACTCCCCCGACGTGAAACACTGGAACATATCTTGAGGCCTGAGGTCACCTTTCGTTCGGCCGGAGCTGAACCTGGGGTGCCGTGGGAGGAGCTCCTAGAAAGGGATTGCCAGCACGGTTTTCGCTTTGGGAGAACACGCAGCCTCGGCCCACAACGACAGCCCTGCCGTGCAGAGACGTCGGGCCGCTAGTGCTGTTCAAGGCAGCTTTGAAGCCAAGCGCAAGGCGCCTCCAAACGGGGAGAAAGCGTACTCTCCCCTCCGCGTCCCACGTTCAAGCTGAATGACGCAGCATGTTTCTCGGAAGGCTCTGCCGAGCTATCTAGTACAAGGGAGAGAGTGCCTGCCTCTGCTGAGAAAGGTTTTGACGTGGGGATTGCTGGACAGGCGGAAGAGCGTTCCCCAGGCCGTGCAGAGTTGAGGCCTTGGTGATTCTGGATGGTCCCAAGGGTCCAGAATTGTCCCTGGGAAAGCTGTCCTTTTCCCTCTTTTTCCGGCTGGAAGTACACCTCTGGCATCCGGCTGCCGGTCGGCGACGTCCTGGGGGAGACGCCCTGGTTTCACTTGTGGCGCACACTGGTGTTTCTCAGAAGAGCCCAAATTCCTCCCTGCGGGTGGGTGGGGGGCTTGGCACACCAGCATGGAATGGAAGGCTGTTTAGAACTGCGTACCTTGGGGCCGTGTGAAGGCCGCACGAACGAGAGCTTTCGAGCGAACAGGGCAGCGCTTCGCCATCACCGTTGCACGTTCACGGAGCTTAGTCAAGCGAACGCACTTACTTCCTGAGGCTCCAACACGGCCGAGGAGTTGGAAGGCATACAGTGAGTGCCCTTTGACAGTTGTTACAACGAACGTGAGTGCACAGTGTCTCGTGAAATACCTTCCACGGTTGAAGCATTCCGTTAACGCATGCCCCTCCGCTCCCTCTGGCACTGCGAGGTGTTACTAAGGGGGGAAATCTGGACTTTTGCTTGAGGCCGGGGTGGGGCGGGGGGACTCACAATTCTCCTGCCGGCGAGCTCCAGAGCGCTCCTGCTGAAGCTCCCAGCAAGGAACGGAGAGCAGCAGGCCTCACACGAGTCAACCCAGACTTCTTCTGTCACGAGTCAACTGAGACTTCTTACGTGAGGCCTTCCGGCAGCAAAGAGAAGGTGCGCGCGAGGAGTGTGCTTCAGGCAGCTTAGGACCCGCCACTGTCTCGTCTACCACGGAGGGGAATCAGGTTTGGCCAGGGTCGCCCAGCTTCATACCTGAGCTCCTACAGGTATCCTCAGCGGTTTCTGATTACCTCAAGGAAACACAACGGGAGGAACAGGGCCCTTCCGTGGAGGCCCTTTGGGGCACAGGGACCTCTGCGTGGGATCTACTGGGTAAGTATGGCAGTACCTTAGGTAGGCCTCAGTGACCAAGGCTCTCTGGCTCGCGCCTAGCTGTGTAAAGAAGTGTGGCAAACGTACGTACTGCTCCTCAGGCTGGGCCCACGGCCTAGCTTTCGCTTCCGTGAGAGTGCTGTCCCGAGTCTCTTCCCGGAGCCAGTCGTCAGCGCGGTGTCTTTTGGCACTGCAGTTCTCTTTCAGGCAAGGAGGCCGTTCGACTGACCGGCAAAGGGAGTCTGCCCAGCGCTGCTTTCGCCAGTCTCTCTGACGACTGGGCCACTCAACCTGGGCAACCCAGAGAGGAGTACACTGCCCTAGCTATGAATGTGAAGAGCTGTCTCCAGGGGCCTGCTTACGCTAAGGCTCCTCAGAAGCCAGAGGCCGCCGTTCCGGCACGGAGAGAGGTCATCATGCGAAACTGGTGAATGGGCTCCTACCCTGTGTGTCCCCAGGAGCGTCGCAGGGTTAAGGCACTCCGTGGTGGAGTGTGGCCTCATCGGAGACCCCTGCACACCCAACTCCCCTGACGTGAAACGCTGGAACTTCACCTTGAGGCCTGAGGTCACCTTTCGTTCGGCCGGAGCTGAACCTGGCGTGCCGTGGGAGGAGTTCCTAGAAAGGGATTGCCAGCACGGTTTTCGCTTTGGGAGAACACGCAGCCTCGGCCCACAACGACAGCCCTGCCGTGCAGAGACGTCGGGCCGCTAGTGCTGTTCAGGCAGCTTTGAAGCCAAGCGCAAGGCGCCTCCAAACGGGGAGAAAGCGTACTCTCCCCTCCGCGTCCCACGTTCAAGCTGAATGACGCAGCATGTTTCTCGGAAGGCTCTGCCGAGCTATCTAGTACAAGGGAGAGAGTGCCTGCCTCTGCTGAGAAAGGTTTTGACGTGGGGATTGCTGGACGTGAGGAAGAGCGTTCCCCAGGCCGTGCAAACTTGAGGCTTTGGTGATTCTGGATGGTCCCAAGGGTCCAGAATTGTCCCTGGGAAAGCTGTCCTCTTTTTCGTTCTCCGGCTGGAAGAAAACAGCTGGCAACCGACTGCCGTACGCAGACGTCCTGGGGGAGCCTGCCGGTTTCATTTGGGACGCACATTGGTGTCTCACAGAAGAGCCCAAATTCCTAACTGGGGGCACACCAGCATGGAATGTAAGGCTGTTTACAACTGCGTAGCCTGAGGCCGTTGGAAGGCCGTACAATCGAGAGCTTTCGAGCGAACAGGGCAGCGCTTCGCCATCGTCGTTGCACGTTCACGGAGCTTAATCAAACGAATGCATTTACTTCCTGTGGCTCAAACGCAACAGAGGAGTTGGAAGGCATACAGTGCCCTTTGACAGTTGTTACAACGAACGTGAGTGCACAGTGTCTCGTGAAATAAATCCCTAGCACTGTTGAAGCATTCCGTTCACGCATGCTTCTTCGCTCCTACTGCACTCCGAGGTGTTACTGACGGGGGAAATCTGGACTTTTACTTGAGGCCGGGGGGGCTCACAATTCTTTTGTCGGCGAGCTCCAGAGTGCTCTTGCTGAAGCTCCCAGCAAGGAACTGAGAGCAGCAGGCCTCACACGAGTACACTCAGACGGCTTCCGTCACGAGTAAACTCAGGCCTCTTATGTGAGGCCTTCCGGCAGCAAAGAGAAGGTGGGCGCGAGGAGTGTGCTTCAGGCAGCTTAGGACCCGCCACTGTCTCGTCTACCACGGAGGGGAATAAGGTTTGCCCAGGGTCGCCCAGTTTCAAAGCGGAGCTCACGTAGTTATCCTCAGTGGTTTCTGATTACCTCAAGGAAACACAACGGGAGGAACAGGGCCCTTCCGTGGAGGCCCTTTGGGGCACAGGGACCTCTGCGTGGGATCTACTGTGTAAGTATGGCAGTACCTTAGGTAGGCCTCAGTGACCAAGGCTGTCGTCTGGCTCATGCCTTAGCTGTGTTAAGTGTGGACAACGTGCTGGTCCTCAGGCTGGGCCCACAGCCTAGCTTTCGCTTCTGTGAGAGTGCTGTCCCGAGTCTCCTCCTGGAGCCAGTCGTCAGCACGGTGCCTTTTGGCACTGCAGTTCTCTTTCAGTCAAGGAGGCCGTGCGACTGGCAGAGGGAGTCTGCGCAGCACTGCCTTCGCGAGGCTCTTTGACGACTGGGGCACTCAACCCAGGCAAGCCAGAGAGCAGTACGTTGCCCTTGCTATGAATGTGAAGAGCTTTCTCCAGGGGCCTGTTTAGGCTAAGGTTCCTCAGAAGCCAGGAGCCGCCGTTCCGGCACGGAGAGAAGTCATCCTGCGAAATTGGCGAACGAGCTCCTATCCTGTGTGACCCCAGGAGCTTCGCAGAGTTAAGGCACTCCGTGGTGGAGTATGGCCTCATGGAAACCACTGCACACCCAACTCCCCCGACGTGAAACACTGGAACATATCTTGAGGCCTGAGGTCACCTTTCGTTCGGCCGGAGCTGAACCTGGGGTGCCGTGGGAGGAGCTCCTAGAAAGGGATTGCCAGCACGGTTTTCGCTTTGGGAGAACACGCAGCCTCGGCCCACAACGACAGCCCTGCCGTGCAGAGACGTCGGGCCGCTAGTGCTGTTCAAGGCAGCTTTGAAGCCAAGCGCAAGGCGCCTCCAAACGGGGAGAAAGCGTACTCTCCCCTCCGCGTCCCACGTTCAAGCTGAATGACGCAGCATGTTTCTCGGAAGGCTCTGCCGAGCTATCTAGTACAAGGGAGAGAGTGCCTGCCTCTGCTGAGAAAGGTTTTGACGTGGGGATTGCTGGACAGGCGGAAGAGCGTTCCCCAGGCCGTGCAGAGTTGAGGCCTTGGTGATTCTGGATGGTCCCAAGGGTCCAGAATTGTCCCTGGGAAAGCTGTCCTTTTCCCTCTTTTTCCGGCTGGAAGTACACCTCTGGCATCCGGCTGCCGGTCGGCGACGTCCTGGGGGAGACGCCCTGGTTTCACTTGTGGCGCACACTGGTGTTTCTCAGAAGAGCCCAAATTCCTCCCTGCGGGTGGGTGGGGGGCTTGGCACACCAGCATGGAATGGAAGGCTGTTTAGAACTGCGTACCTTGGGGCCGTGTGAAGGCCGCACGAACGAGAGCTTTCGAGCGAACAGGGCAGCGCTTCGCCATCACCGTTGCACGTTCACGGAGCTTAGTCAAGCGAACGCACTTACTTCCTGAGGCTCCAACACGGCCGAGGAGTTGGAAGGCATACAGTGAGTGCCCTTTGACAGTTGTTACAACGAACGTGAGTGCACAGTGTCTCGTGAAATACCTTCCACGGTTGAAGCATTCCGTTAACGCATGCCCCTCCGCTCCCTCTGGCACTGCGAGGTGTTACTAAGGGGGGAAATCTGGACTTTTGCTTGAGGCCGGGGTGGGGCGGGGGGACTCACAATTCTCCTGCCGGCGAGCTCCAGAGCGCTCCTGCTGAAGCTCCCAGCAAGGAACGGAGAGCAGCAGGCCTCACACGAGTCAACCCAGACTTCTTCTGTCACGAGTCAACTGAGACTTCTTACGTGAGGCCTTCCGGCAGCAAAGAGAAGGTGCGCGCGAGGAGTGTGCTTCAGGCAGCTTAGGACCCGCCACTGTCTCGTCTACCACGGAGGGGAATCAGGTTTGGCCAGGGTCGCCCAGCTTCATACCTGAGCTCCTACAGGTATCCTCAGCGGTTTCTGATTACCTCAAGGAAACACAACGGGAGGAACAGGGCCCTTCCGTGGAGGCCCTTTGGGGCACAGGGACCTCTGCGTGGGATCTACTGGGTAAGTATGGCAGTACCTTAGGTAGGCCTCAGTGACCAAGGCTCTCTGGCTCGCGCCTAGCTGTGTAAAGAAGTGTGGCAAACGTACGTACTGCTCCTCAGGCTGGGCCCACGGCCTAGCTTTCGCTTCTGTGAGAGTGCTGTCCCGAGTCTCTTCCCGGAGCCAGTCGTCAGCGCGGTGTCTTTTGGCACTGCAGTTCTCTTTCAGGCAAGGAGGCCGTTCGACTGACCGGCAAAGGGAGTCTGCCCAGCGCTGCTTTCGCCAGTCTCTCTGACGACTGGGCCACTCAACCTGGGCAACCCAGAGAGGAGTACACTGCCCTAGCTATGAATGTGAAGAGCTGTCTCCAGGGGCCTGCTTACGCTAAGGCTCCTCAGAAGCCAGAGGCCGCCGTTCCGGCACGGAGAGAGGTCATCATGCGAAACTGGTGAATGGGCTCCTACCCTGTGTGTCCCCAGGAGCGTCGCAGGGTTAAGGCACTCCGTGGTGGAGTGTGGCCTCATCGGAGACCTCTGCACACCCAACTCCCCTGACGTGAAACGCTGGAACTTCACCTTGAGGCCTGAGGTCACCTTTCGTTCGGCCGGAGCTGAACCTGGCGTGCCGTGGGAGGAGTTCCTAGAAAGGGATTGCCAGCACGGTTTTCGCTTTGGGAGAACACGCAGCCTCGGCCCACAACGACAGCCCTGCCGTGCAGAGACGTCGGGCCGCTAGTGCTGTTCAGGCAGCTTTGAAGCCAAGCGCAAGGCGCCTCCAAACGGGGAGAAAGCGTACTCTCCCCTCCGCGTCCCACGTTCAAGCTGAATGACGCAGCATGTTTCTCGGAAGGCTCTGCCGAGCTATCTAGTACAAGGGAGAGAGTGCCTGCCTCTGCTGAGAAAGGTTTTGACGTGGGGATTGCTGGACGTGAGGAAGAGCGTTCCCCAGGCCGTGCAAACTTGAGGCTTTGGTGATTCTGGATGGTCCCAAGGGTCCAGAATTGTCCCTGGGAAAGCTGTCCTCTTTTTCGTTCTCCGGCTGGAAGAAAACAGCTGGCAACCGACTGCCGTACGCAGACGTCCTGGGGGAGCCCGCCGGTTTCATTTGGGACGCACATTGGTGTCTCACAGAAGAGCCCAAATTCCTAACTGGGGGCACACCAGCATGGAATGTAAGGCTGTTTACAACTGCGTAGCCTGAGGCCGTTGGAAGGCCGTACAATCGAGAGCTTTCGAGCGAACAGGGCAGCGCTTCGCCATCGTCGTTGCACGTTCACGGAGCTTAATCAAACGAATGCATTTACTTCCTGTGGCTCAAACGCAACAGAGGAGTTGGAAGGCATACAGTGCCCTTTGACAGTTGTTACAACGAACGTGAGTGCACAGTGTCTCGTGAAATAAATCCCTAGCACTGTTGAAGCATTCCGTTCACGCATGCTTCTTCGCTCCTACTGCACTCCGAGGTGTTACTGACGGGGGAAATCTGGACTTTTACTTGAGGCCGGGGGGGCTCACAATTCTTTTGTCGGCGAGCTCCAGAGTGCTCTTGCTGAAGCTCCCAGCAAGGAACTGAGAGCAGCAGGCCTCACACGAGTACACTCAGACGGCTTCCGTCACGAGTAAACTCAGGCCTCTTATGTGAGGCCTTCCGGCAGCAAAGAGAAGGTGGGCGCGAGGAGTGTGCTTCAGGCAGCTTAGGACCCGCCACTGTCTCGTCTACCACGGAGGGGAATAAGGTTTGCCCAGGGTCGCCCAGTTTCAAAGCGGAGCTCACGTAGTTATCCTCAGTGGTTTCTGATTACCTCAAGGAAACACAACGGGAGGAACAGGGCCCTTCCGTGGAGGCCCTTTGGGGCACAGGGACCTCTGCGTGGGATCTACTGTGTAAGTATGGCAGTACCTTAGGTAGGCCTCAGTGACCAAGGCTGTCGTCTGGCTCATGCCTTAGCTGTGTTAAGTGTGGACAACGTGCTGGTCCTCAGGCTGGGCCCACAGCCTAGCTTTCGCTTCTGTGAGAGTGCTGTCCCGAGTCTCCTCCTGGAGCCAGTCGTCAGCACGGTGCCTTTTGGCACTGCAGTTCTCTTTCAGTCAAGGAGGCCGTGCGACTGGCAGAGGGAGTCTGCGCAGCACTGCCTTCGCGAGGCTCTTTGACGACTGGGGCACTCAACCCAGGCAAGCCAGAGAGCAGTACGTTGCCCTTGCTATGAATGTGAAGAGCTTTCTCCAGGGGCCTGTTTAGGCTAAGGTTCCTCAGAAGCCAGGAGCCGCCGTTCCGGCACGGAGAGAAGTCATCCTGCGAAATTGGCGAACGATCTCCTATCCTGTGTGACCCCAGGAGCTTCGCAGAGTTAAGGCACTCCGTGGTGGAGTATGGCCTCATGGAAACCACTGCACACCCAACTCCCCCGACGTGAAACACTGGAACATATCTTGAGGCCTGAGGTCACCTTTCGTTCGGCCGGAGCTGAACCTGGGGTGCCGTGGGAGGAGCTCCTAGAAAGGGATTGCCAGCACGGTTTTCGCTTTGGGAGAACACGCAGCCTCGGCCCACAATGACAGCCCTGCCGTGCAGAGACGTCGGGCCGCTAGTGCTGTTCAAGGCAGCTTTGAAGCCAAGCGCAAGGCGCCTCCAAACGGGGAGAAAGCGTACTCTCCCCTCCGCGTCCCACGTTCAAGCTGAATGACGCAGCATGTTTCTCGGAAGGCTCTGCCGAGCTATCTAGTACAAGGGAGAGAGTGCCTGCCTCTGCTGAGAAAGGTTTTGACGTGGGGATTGCTGGACAGGCGGAAGAGCGTTCCCCAGGCCGTGCAGAGTTGAGGCCTTGGTGATTCTGGATGGTCCCAAGGGTCCAGAATTGTCCCTGGGAAAGCTGTCCTTTTCCCTCTTTTTCCGGCTGGAAGTACACCTCTGGCATCCGGCTGCCGGTCGGCGACGTCCTGGGGGAGACGCCCTGGTTTCACTTGTGGCGCACACTGGTGTTTCTCAGAAGAGCCCAAATTCCTCCCTGCGGGTGGGTGGGGGGCTTGGCACACCAGCATGGAATGGAAGGCTGTTTAGAACTGCGTACCTTGGGGCCGTGTGAAGGCCGCACGAACGAGAGCTTTCGAGCGAACAGGGCAGCGCTTCGCCATCACCGTTGCACGTTCACGGAGCTTAGTCAAGCGAACGCACTTACTTCCTGAGGCTCCAACACGGCCGAGGAGTTGGAAGGCATACAGTGAGTGCCCTTTGACAGTTGTTACAACGAACGTGAGTGCACAGTGTCTCGTGAAATACCTTCCACGGTTGAAGCATTCCGTTAACGCATGCCCCTCCGCTCCCTCTGGCACTGCGAGGTGTTACTAAGGGGGGAAATCTGGACTTTTGCTTGAGGCCGGGGTGGGGCGGGGGGACTCACAATTCTCCTGCCGGCGAGCTCCAGAGCGCTCCTGCTGAAGCTCCCAGCAAGGAACGGAGAGCAGCAGGCCTCACACGAGTCAACCCAGACTTCTTCTGTCACGAGTCAACTGAGACTTCTTACGTGAGGCCTTCCGGCAGCAAAGAGAAGGTGCGCGCGAGGAGTGTGCTTCAGGCAGCTTAGGACCCGCCACTGTCTCGTCTACCACGGAGGGGAATCAGGTTTGGCCAGGGTCGCCCAGCTTCATACCTGAGCTCCTACAGGTATCCTCAGCGGTTTCTGATTACCTCAAGGAAACACAACGGGAGGAACAGGGCCCTTCCGTGGAGGCCCTTTGGGGCACAGGGACCTCTGCGTGGGATCTACTGGGTAAGTATGGCAGTACCTTAGGTAGGCCTCAGTGACCAAGGCTCTCTGGCTCGCGCCTAGCTGTGTAAAGAAGTGTGGCAAACGTACGTACTGCTCCTCAGGCTGGGCCCACGGCCTAGCTTTCGCTTCCGTGAGAGTGCTGTCCCGAGTCTCTTCCCGGAGCCAGTCGTCAGCGCGGTGTCTTTTGGCACTGCAGTTCTCTTTCAGGCAAGGAGGCCGTTCGACTGACCGGCAAAGGGAGTCTGCCCAGCGCTGCTTTCGCCAGTCTCTCTGACGACTGGGCCACTCAACCTGGGCAACCCAGAGAGGAGTACACTGCCCTAGCTATGAATGTGAAGAGCTGTCTCCAGGGGCCTGCTTACGCTAAGGCTCCTCAGAAGCCAGAGGCCGCCGTTCCGGCACGGAGAGAGGTCATCATGCGAAACTGGTGAATGGGCTCCTACCCTGTGTGTCCCCAGGAGCGTCGCAGGGTTAAGGCACTCCGTGGTGGAGTGTGGCCTCATCGGAGACCCCTGCACACCCAACTCCCCTGACGTGAAACGCTGGAACTTCACCTTGAGGCCTGAGGTCACCTTTCGTTCGGCCGGAGCTGAACCTGGCGTGCCGTGGGAGGAGTTCCTAGAAAGGGATTGCCAGCACGGTTTTCGCTTTGGGAGAACACGCAGCCTCGGCCCACAACGACAGCCCTGCCGTGCAGAGACGTCGGGCCGCTAGTGCTGTTCAGGCAGCTTTGAAGCCAAGCGCAAGGCGCCTCCAAACGGGGAGAAAGCGTACTCTCCCCTCCGCGTCCCACGTTCAAGCTGAATGACGCAGCATGTTTCTCGGAAGGCTCTGCCGAGCTATCTAGTACAAGGGAGAGAGTGCCTGCCTCTGCTGAGAAAGGTTTTGACGTGGGGATTGCTGGACGTGAGGAAGAGCGTTCCCCAGGCCGTGCAAACTTGAGGCTTTGGTGATTCTGGATGGTCCCAAGGGTCCAGAATTGTCCCTGGGAAAGCTGTCCTCTTTTTCGTTCTCCGGCTGGAAGAAAACAGCTGGCAACCGACTGCCGTACGCAGACGTCCTGGGGGAGCCCGCCGGTTTCATTTGGGACGCACATTGGTGTCTCACAGAAGAGCCCAAATTCCTAACTGGGGGCACACCAGCATGGAATGTAAGGCTGTTTACAACTGCGTAGCCTGAGGCCGTTGGAAGGCCGTACAATCGAGAGCTTTCGAGCGAACAGGGCAGCGCTTCGCCATCGTCGTTGCACGTTCACGGAGCTTAATCAAACGAATGCATTTACTTCCTGTGGCTCAAACGCAACAGAGGAGTTGGAAGGCATACAGTGCCCTTTGACAGTTGTTACAACGAACGTGAGTGCACAGTGTCTCGTGAAATAAATCCCTAGCACTGTTGAAGCATTCCGTTCACGCATGCTTCTTCGCTCCTACTGCACTCCGAGGTGTTACTGACGGGGGAAATCTGGACTTTTACTTGAGGCCGGGGGGGCTCACAATTCTTTTGTCGGCGAGCTCCAGAGTGCTCTTGCTGAAGCTCCCAGCAAGGAACTGAGAGCAGCAGGCCTCACACGAGTACACTCAGACGGCTTCCGTCACGAGTAAACTCAGGCCTCTTATGTGAGGCCTTCCGGCAGCAAAGAGAAGGTGGGCGCGAGGAGTGTGCTTCAGGCAGCTTAGGACCCGCCACTGTCTCGTCTACCACGGAGGGGAATAAGGTTTGCCCAGGGTCGCCCAGTTTCAAAGCGGAGCTCACGTAGTTATCCTCAGTGGTTTCTGATTACCTCAAGGAAACACAACGGGAGGAACAGGGCCCTTCCGTGGAGGCCCTTTGGGGCACAGGGACCTCTGCGTGGGATCTACTGTGTAAGTATGGCAGTACCTTAGGTAGGCCTCAGTGACCAAGGCTGTCGTCTGGCTCATGCCTTAGCTGTGTTAAGTGTGGACAACGTGCTGGTCCTCAGGCTGGGCCCACAGCCTAGCTTTCGCTTCTGTGAGAGTGCTGTCCCGAGTCTCCTCCTGGAGCCAGTCGTCAGCACGGTGCCTTTTGGCACTGCAGTTCTCTTTCAGTCAAGGAGGCCGTGCGACTGGCAGAGGGAGTCTGCGCAGCACTGCCTTCGCGAGGCTCTTTGACGACTGGGGCACTCAACCCAGGCAAGCCAGAGAGCAGTACGTTGCCCTTGCTATGAATGTGAAGAGCTTTCTCCAGGGGCCTGTTTAGGCTAAGGTTCCTCAGAAGCCAGGAGCCGCCGTTCCGGCACGGAGAGAAGTCATCCTGCGAAATTGGCGAACGAGCTCCTATCCTGTGTGACCCCAGGAGCTTCGCAGAGTTAAGGCACTCCGTGGTGGAGTATGGCCTCATGGAAACCACTGCACACCCAACTCCCCCGACGTGAAACACTGGAACATATCTTGAGGCCTGAGGTCACCTTTCGTTCGGCCGGAGCTGAACCTGGGGTGCCGTGGGAGGAGCTCCTAGAAAGGGATTGCCAGCACGGTTTTCGCTTTGGGAGAACACGCAGCCTCGGCCCACAACGACAGCCCTGCCGTGCAGAGACGTCGGGCCGCTAGTGCTGTTCAAGGCAGCTTTGAAGCCAAGCGCAAGGCGCCTCCAAACGGGGAGAAAGCGTACTCTCCCCTCCGCGTCCCACGTTCAAGCTGAATGACGCAGCATGTTTCTCGGAAGGCTCTGCCGAGCTATCTAGTACAAGGGAGAGAGTGCCTGCCTCTGCTGAGAAAGGTTTTGACGTGGGGATTGCTGGACAGGCGGAAGAGCGTTCCCCAGGCCGTGCAGAGTTGAGGCCTTGGTGATTCTGGATGGTCCCAAGGGTCCAGAATTGTCCCTGGGAAAGCTGTCCTTTTCCCTCTTTTTCCGGCTGGAAGTACACCTCTGGCATCCGGCTGCCGGTCGGCGACGTCCTGGGGGAGACGCCCTGGTTTCACTTGTGGCGCACACTGGTGTTTCTCAGAAGAGCCCAAATTCCTCCCTGCGGGTGGGTGGGGGGCTTGGCACACCAGCATGGAATGGAAGGCTGTTTAGAACTGCGTACCTTGGGGCCGTGTGAAGGCCGCACGAACGAGAGCTTTCGAGCGAACAGGGCAGCGCTTCGCCATCACCGTTGCACGTTCACGGAGCTTAGTCAAGCGAACGCACTTACTTCCTGAGGCTCCAACACGGCCGAGGAGTTGGAAGGCATACAGTGAGTGCCCTTTGACAGTTGTTACAACGAACGTGAGTGCACAGTGTCTCGTGAAATACCTTCCACGGTTGAAGCATTCCGTTAACGCATGCCCCTCCGCTCCCTCTGGCACTGCGAGGTGTTACTAAGGGGGGAAATCTGGACTTTTGCTTGAGGCCGGGGTGGGGCGGGGGGACTCACAATTCTCCTGCCGGCGAGCTCCAGAGCGCTCCTGCTGAAGCTCCCAGCAAGGAACGGAGAGCAGCAGGCCTCACACGAGTCAACCCAGACTTCTTCTGTCACGAGTCAACTGAGACTTCTTACGTGAGGCCTTCCGGCAGCAAAGAGAAGGTGCGCGCGAGGAGTGTGCTTCAGGCAGCTTAGGACCCGCCACTGTCTCGTCTACCACGGAGGGGAATCAGGTTTGGCCAGGGTCGCCCAGCTTCATACCTGAGCTCCTACAGGTATCCTCAGCGGTTTCTGATTACCTCAAGGAAACACAACGGGAGGAACAGGGCCCTTCCGTGGAGGCCCTTTGGGGCACAGGGACCTCTGCGTGGGATCTACTGGGTAAGTATGGCAGTACCTTAGGTAGGCCTCAGTGACCAAGGCTCTCTGGCTCGCGCCTAGCTGTGTAAAGAAGTGTGGCAAACGTACGTACTGCTCCTCAGGCTGGGCCCACGGCCTAGCTTTCGCTTCCGTGAGAGTGCTGTCCCGAGTCTCTTCCCGGAGCCAGTCGTCAGCGCGGTGTCTTTTGGCACTGCAGTTCTCTTTCAGGCAAGGAGGCCGTTCGACTGACCGGCAAAGGGAGTCTGCCCAGCGCTGCTTTCGCCAGTCTCTCTGACGACTGGGCCACTCAACCTGGGCAACCCAGAGAGGAGTACACTGCCCTAGCTATGAATGTGAAGAGCTGTCTCCAGGGGCCTGCTTACGCTAAGGCTCCTCAGAAGCCAGAGGCCGCCGTTCCGGCACGGAGAGAGGTCATCATGCGAAACTGGTGAATGGGCTCCTACCCTGTGTGTCCCCAGGAGCGTCGCAGGGTTAAGGCACTCCGTGGTGGAGTGTGGCCTCATCGGAGACCCCTGCACACCCAACTCCCCTGACGTGAAACGCTGGAACTTCACCTTGAGGCCTGAGGTCACCTTTCGTTCGGCCGGAGCTGAACCTGGCGTGCCGTGGGAGGAGTTCCTAGAAAGGGATTGCCAGCACGGTTTTCGCTTTGGGAGAACACGCAGCCTCGGCCCACAACGACAGCCCTGCCGTGCAGAGACGTCGGGCCGCTAGTGCTGTTCAGGCAGCTTTGAAGCCAAGCGCAAGGCGCCTCCAAACGGGGAGAAAGCGTACTCTCCCCTCCGCGTCCCACGTTCAAGCTGAATGACGCAGCATGTTTCTCGGAAGGCTCTGCCGAGCTATCTAGTACAAGGGAGAGAGTGCCTGCCTCTGCTGAGAAAGGTTTTGACGTGGGGATTGCTGGACGTGAGGAAGAGCGTTCCCCAGGCCGTGCAAACTTGAGGCTTTGGTGATTCTGGATGGTCCCAAGGGTCCAGAATTGTCCCTGGGAAAGCTGTCCTCTTTTTCGTTCTCCGGCTGGAAGAAAACAGCTGGCAACCGACTGCCGTACGCAGACGTCCTGGGGGAGCCCGCCGGTTTCATTTGGGACGCACATTGGTGTCTCACAGAAGAGCCCAAATTCCTAACTGGGGGCACACCAGCATGGAATGTAAGGCTGTTTACAACTGCGTAGCCTGAGGCCGTTGGAAGGCCGTACAATCGAGAGCTTTCGAGCGAACAGGGCAGCGCTTCGCCATCGTCGTTGCACGTTCACGGAGCTTAATCAAACGAATGCATTTACTTCCTGTGGCTCAAACGCAACAGAGGAGTTGGAAGGCATACAGTGCCCTTTGACAGTTGTTACAACGAACGTGAGTGCACAGTGTCTCGTGAAATAAATCCCTAGCACTGTTGAAGCATTCCGTTCACGCATGCTTCTTCGCTCCTACTGCACTCCGAGGTGTTACTGACGGGGGAAATCTGGACTTTTACTTGAGGCCGGGGGGGCTCACAATTCTTTTGTCGGCGAGCTCCAGAGTGCTCTTGCTGAAGCTCCCAGCAAGGAACTGAGAGCAGCAGGCCTCACACGAGTACACTCAGACGGCTTCCGTCACGAGTAAACTCAGGCCTCTTATGTGAGGCCTTCCGGCAGCAAAGAGAAGGTGGGCGCGAGGAGTGTGCTTCAGGCAGCTTAGGACCCGCCACTGTCTCGTCTACCACGGAGGGGAATAAGGTTTGCCCAGGGTCGCCCAGTTTCAAAGCGGAGCTCACGTAGTTATCCTCAGTGGTTTCTGATTACCTCAAGGAAACACAACGGGAGGAACAGGGCCCTTCCGTGGAGGCCCTTTGGGGCACAGGGACCTCTGCGTGGGATCTACTGTGTAAGTATGGCAGTACCTTAGGTAGGCCTCAGTGACCAAGGCTGTCGTCTGGCTCATGCCTTAGCTGTGTTAAGTGTGGACAACGTGCTGGTCCTCAGGCTGGGCCCACAGCCTAGCTTTCGCTTCTGTGAGAGTGCTGTCCCGAGTCTCCTCCTGGAGCCAGTCGTCAGCACGGTGCCTTTTGGCACTGCAGTTCTCTTTCAGTCAAGGAGGCCGTGCGACTGGCAGAGGGAGTCTGCGCAGCACTGCCTTCGCGAGGCTCTTTGACGACTGGGGCACTCAACCCAGGCAAGCCAGAGAGCAGTACGTTGCCCTTGCTATGAATGTGAAGAGCTTTCTCCAGGGGCCTGTTTAGGCTAAGGTTCCTCAGAAGCCAGGAGCCGCCGTTCCGGCACGGAGAGAAGTCATCCTGCGAAATTGGCGAACGAGCTCCTATCCTGTGTGACCCCAGGAGCTTCGCAGAGTTAAGGCACTCCGTGGTGGAGTATGGCCTCATGGAAACCACTGCACACCCAACTCCCCCGACGTGAAACACTGGAACATATCTTGAGGCCTGAGGTCACCTTTCGTTCGGCCGGAGCTGAACCTGGGGTGCCGTGGGAGGAGCTCCTAGAAAGGGATTGCCAGCACGGTTTTCGCTTTGGGAGAACACGCAGCCTCGGCCCACAACGACAGCCCTGCCGTGCAGAGACGTCGGGCCGCTAGTGCTGTTCAAGGCAGCTTTGAAGCCAAGCGCAAGGCGCCTCCAAACGGGGAGAAAGCGTACTCTCCCCTCCGCGTCCCACGTTCAAGCTGAATGACGCAGCATGTTTCTCGGAAGGCTCTGCCGAGCTATCTAGTACAAGGGAGAGAGTGCCTGCCTCTGCTGAGAAAGGTTTTGACGTGGGGATTGCTGGACAGGCGGAAGAGCGTTCCCCAGGCCGTGCAGAGTTGAGGCCTTGGTGATTCTGGATGGTCCCAAGGGTCCAGAATTGTCCCTGGGAAAGCTGTCCTTTTCCCTCTTTTTCCGGCTGGAAGTACACCTCTGGCATCCGGCTGCCGGTCGGCGACGTCCTGGGGGAGACGCCCTGGTTTCACTTGTGGCGCACACTGGTGTTTCTCAGAAGAGCCCAAATTCCTCCCTGCGGGTGGGTGGGGGGCTTGGCACACCAGCATGGAATGGAAGGCTGTTTAGAACTGCGTACCTTGGGGCCGTGTGAAGGCCGCACGAACGAGAGCTTTCGAGCGAACAGGGCAGCGCTTCGCCATCACCGTTGCACGTTCACGGAGCTTAGTCAAGCGAACGCACTTACTTCCTGAGGCTCCAACACGGCCGAGGAGTTGGAAGGCATACAGTGAGTGCCCTTTGACAGTTGTTACAACGAACGTGAGTGCACAGTGTCTCGTGAAATACCTTCCACGGTTGAAGCATTCCGTTAACGCATGCCCCTCCGCTCCCTCTGGCACTGCGAGGTGTTACTAAGGGGGGAAATCTGGACTTTTGCTTGAGGCCGGGGTGGGGCGGGGGGACTCACAATTCTCCTGCCGGCGAGCTCCAGAGCGCTCCTGCTGAAGCTCCCAGCAAGGAACGGAGAGCAGCAGGCCTCACACGAGTCAACCCAGACTTCTTCTGTCACGAGTCAACTGAGACTTCTTACGTGAGGCCTTCCGGCAGCAAAGAGAAGGTGCGCGCGAGGAGTGTGCTTCAGGCAGCTTAGGACCCGCCACTGTCTCGTCTACCACGGAGGGGAATCAGGTTTGGCCAGGGTCGCCCAGCTTCATACCTGAGCTCCTACAGGTATCCTCAGCGGTTTCTGATTACCTCAAGGAAACACAACGGGAGGAACAGGGCCCTTCCGTGGAGGCCCTTTGGGGCACAGGGACCTCTGCGTGGGATCTACTGGGTAAGTATGGCAGTACCTTAGGTAGGCCTCAGTGACCAAGGCTCTCTGGCTCGCGCCTAGCTGTGTAAAGAAGTGTGGCAAACGTACGTACTGCTCCTCAGGCTGGGCCCACGGCCTAGCTTTCGCTTCTGTGAGAGTGCTGTCCCGAGTCTCTTCCCGGAGCCAGTCGTCAGCGCGGTGTCTTTTGGCACTGCAGTTCTCTTTCAGGCAAGGAGGCCGTTCGACTGACCGGCAAAGGGAGTCTGCCCAGCGCTGCTTTCGCCAGTCTCTCTGACGACTGGGCCACTCAACCTGGGCAACCCAGAGAGGAGTACACTGCCCTAGCTATGAATGTGAAGAGCTGTCTCCAGGGGCCTGCTTACGCTAAGGCTCCTCAGAAGCCAGAGGCCGCCGTTCCGGCACGGAGAGAGGTCATCATGCGAAACTGGTGAATGGGCTCCTACCCTGTGTGTCCCCAGGAGCGTCGCAGGGTTAAGGCACTCCGTGGTGGAGTGTGGCCTCATCGGAGACCTCTGCACACCCAACTCCCCTGACGTGAAACGCTGGAACTTCACCTTGAGGCCTGAGGTCACCTTTCGTTCGGCCGGAGCTGAACCTGGCGTGCCGTGGGAGGAGTTCCTAGAAAGGGATTGCCAGCACGGTTTTCGCTTTGGGAGAACACGCAGCCTCGGCCCACAACGACAGCCCTGCCGTGCAGAGACGTCGGGCCGCTAGTGCTGTTCAGGCAGCTTTGAAGCCAAGCGCAAGGCGCCTCCAAACGGGGAGAAAGCGTACTCTCCCCTCCGCGTCCCACGTTCAAGCTGAATGACGCAGCATGTTTCTCGGAAGGCTCTGCCGAGCTATCTAGTACAAGGGAGAGAGTGCCTGCCTCTGCTGAGAAAGGTTTTGACGTGGGGATTGCTGGACGTGAGGAAGAGCGTTCCCCAGGCCGTGCAAACTTGAGGCTTTGGTGATTCTGGATGGTCCCAAGGGTCCAGAATTGTCCCTGGGAAAGCTGTCCTCTTTTTCGTTCTCCGGCTGGAAGAAAACAGCTGGCAACCGACTGCCGTACGCAGACGTCCTGGGGGAGCCTGCCGGTTTCATTTGGGACGCACATTGGTGTCTCACAGAAGAGCCCAAATTCCTAACTGGGGGCACACCAGCATGGAATGTAAGGCTGTTTACAACTGCGTAGCCTGAGGCCGTTGGAAGGCCGTACAATCGAGAGCTTTCGAGCGAACAGGGCAGCGCTTCGCCATCGTCGTTGCACGTTCACGGAGCTTAATCAAACGAATGCATTTACTTCCTGTGGCTCAAACGCAACAGAGGAGTTGGAAGGCATACAGTGCCCTTTGACAGTTGTTACAACGAACGTGAGTGCACAGTGTCTCGTGAAATAAATCCCTAGCACTGTTGAAGCATTCCGTTCACGCATGCTTCTTCGCTCCTACTGCACTCCGAGGTGTTACTGACGGGGGAAATCTGGACTTTTACTTGAGGCCGGGGGGGCTCACAATTCTTTTGTCGGCGAGCTCCAGAGTGCTCTTGCTGAAGCTCCCAGCAAGGAACTGAGAGCAGCAGGCCTCACACGAGTACACTCAGACGGCTTCCGTCACGAGTAAACTCAGGCCTCTTATGTGAGGCCTTCCGGCAGCAAAGAGAAGGTGGGCGCGAGGAGTGTGCTTCAGGCAGCTTAGGACCCGCCACTGTCTCGTCTACCACGGAGGGGAATAAGGTTTGCCCAGGGTCGCCCAGTTTCAAAGCGGAGCTCACGTAGTTATCCTCAGTGGTTTCTGATTACCTCAAGGAAACACAACGGGAGGAACAGGGCCCTTCCGTGGAGGCCCTTTGGGGCACAGGGACCTCTGCGTGGGATCTACTGTGTAAGTATGGCAGTACCTTAGGTAGGCCTCAGTGACCAAGGCTGTCGTCTGGCTCATGCCTTAGCTGTGTTAAGTGTGGACAACGTGCTGGTCCTCAGGCTGGGCCCACAGCCTAGCTTTCGCTTCTGTGAGAGTGCTGTCCCGAGTCTCCTCCTGGAGCCAGTCGTCAGCACGGTGCCTTTTGGCACTGCAGTTCTCTTTCAGTCAAGGAGGCCGTGCGACTGGCAGAGGGAGTCTGCGCAGCACTGCCTTCGCGAGGCTCTTTGACGACTGGGGCACTCAACCCAGGCAAGCCAGAGAGCAGTACGTTGCCCTTGCTATGAATGTGAAGAGCTTTCTCCAGGGGCCTGTTTAGGCTAAGGTTCCTCAGAAGCCAGGAGCCGCCGTTCCGGCACGGAGAGAAGTCATCCTGCGAAATTGGCGAACGATCTCCTATCCTGTGTGACCCCAGGAGCTTCGCAGAGTTAAGGCACTCCGTGGTGGAGTATGGCCTCATGGAAACCACTGCACACCCAACTCCCCCGACGTGAAACACTGGAACATATCTTGAGGCCTGAGGTCACCTTTCGTTCGTCCGGAGCTGAACCTGGGGTGCCGTGGGAGGAGCTCCTAGAAAGGGATTGCCAGCACGGTTTTCGCTTTGGGAGAACACGCAGCCTCGGCCCACAATGACAGCCCTGCCGTGCAGAGACGTCGGGCCGCTAGTGCTGTTCAAGGCAGCTTTGAAGCCAAGCGCAAGGCGCCTCCAAACGGGGAGAAAGCGTACTCTCCCCTCCGCGTCCCACGTTCAAGCTGAATGACGCAGCATGTTTCTCGGAAGGCTCTGCCGAGCTATCTAGTACAAGGGAGAGAGTGCCTGCCTCTGCTGAGAAAGGTTTTGACGTGGGGATTGCTGGACAGGCGGAAGAGCGTTCCCCAGGCCGTGCAGAGTTGAGGCCTTGGTGATTCTGGATGGTCCCAAGGGTCCAGAATTGTCCCTGGGAAAGCTGTCCTTTTCCCTCTTTTTCCGGCTGGAAGTACACCTCTGGCATCCGGCTGCCGGTCGGCGACGTCCTGGGGGAGACGCCCTGGTTTCACTTGTGGCGCACACTGGTGTTTCTCAGAAGAGCCCAAATTCCTCCCTGCGGGTGGGTGGGGGGCTTGGCACACCAGCATGGAATGGAAGGCTGTTTAGAACTGCGTACCTTGGGGCCGTGTGAAGGCCGCACGAACGAGAGCTTTCGAGCGAACAGGGCAGCGCTTCGCCATCACCGTTGCACGTTCACGGAGCTTAGTCAAGCGAACGCACTTACTTCCTGAGGCTCCAACACGGCCGAGGAGTTGGAAGGCATACAGTGAGTGCCCTTTGACAGTTGTTACAACGAACGTGAGTGCACAGTGTCTCGTGAAATACCTTCCACGGTTGAAGCATTCCGTTAACGCATGCCCCTCCGCTCCCTCTGGCACTGCGAGGTGTTACTAAGGGGGGAAATCTGGACTTTTGCTTGAGGCCGGGGTGGGGCGGGGGGACTCACAATTCTCCTGCCGGCGAGCTCCAGAGCGCTCCTGCTGAAGCTCCCAGCAAGGAACGGAGAGCAGCAGGCCTCACACGAGTCAACCCAGACTTCTTCTGTCACGAGTCAACTGAGACTTCTTACGTGAGGCCTTCCGGCAGCAAAGAGAAGGTGCGCGCGAGGAGTGTGCTTCAGGCAGCTTAGGACCCGCCACTGTCTCGTCTACCACGGAGGGGAATCAGGTTTGGCCAGGGTCGCCCAGCTTCATACCTGAGCTCCTACAGGTATCCTCAGCGGTTTCTGATTACCTCAAGGAAACACAACGGGAGGAACAGGGCCCTTCCGTGGAGGCCCTTTGGGGCACAGGGACCTCTGCGTGGGATCTACTGGGTAAGTATGGCAGTACCTTAGGTAGGCCTCAGTGACCAAGGCTCTCTGGCTCGCGCCTAGCTGTGTAAAGAAGTGTGGCAAACGTACGTACTGCTCCTCAGGCTGGGCCCACGGCCTAGCTTTCGCTTCTGTGAGAGTGCTGTCCCGAGTCTCTTCCCGGAGCCAGTCGTCAGCGCGGTGTCTTTTGGCACTGCAGTTCTCTTTCAGGCAAGGAGGCCGTTCGACTGACCGGCAAAGGGAGTCTGCCCAGCGCTGCTTTCGCCAGTCTCTCTGACGACTGGGCCACTCAACCTGGGCAACCCAGAGAGGAGTACACTGCCCTAGCTATGAATGTGAAGAGCTGTCTCCAGGGGCCTGCTTACGCTAAGGCTCCTCAGAAGCCAGAGGCCGCCGTTCCGGCACGGAGAGAGGTCATCATGCGAAACTGGTGAATGGGCTCCTACCCTGTGTGTCCCCAGGAGCGTCGCAGGGTTAAGGCACTCCGTGGTGGAGTGTGGCCTCATCGGAGACCTCTGCACACCCAACTCCCCTGACGTGAAACGCTGGAACTTCACCTTGAGGCCTGAGGTCACCTTTCGTTCGGCCGGAGCTGAACCTGGCGTGCCGTGGGAGGAGTTCCTAGAAAGGGATTGCCAGCACGGTTTTCGCTTTGGGAGAACACGCAGCCTCGGCCCACAACGACAGCCCTGCCGTGCAGAGACGTCGGGCCGCTAGTGCTGTTCAGGCAGCTTTGAAGCCAAGCGCAAGGCGCCTCCAAACGGGGAGAAAGCGTACTCTCCCCTCCGCGTCCCACGTTCAAGCTGAATGACGCAGCATGTTTCTCGGAAGGCTCTGCCGAGCTATCTAGTACAAGGGAGAGAGTGCCTGCCTCTGCTGAGAAAGGTTTTGACGTGGGGATTGCTGGACGTGAGGAAGAGCGTTCCCCAGGCCGTGCAAACTTGAGGCTTTGGTGATTCTGGATGGTCCCAAGGGTCCAGAATTGTCCCTGGGAAAGCTGTCCTCTTTTTCGTTCTCCGGCTGGAAGAAAACAGCTGGCAACCGACTGCCGTACGCAGACGTCCTGGGGGAGCCCGCCGGTTTCATTTGGGACGCACATTGGTGTCTCACAGAAGAGCCCAAATTCCTAACTGGGGGCACACCAGCATGGAATGTAAGGCTGTTTACAACTGCGTAGCCTGAGGCCGTTGGAAGGCCGTACAATCGAGAGCTTTCGAGCGAACAGGGCAGCGCTTCGCCATCGTCGTTGCACGTTCACGGAGCTTAATCAAACGAATGCATTTACTTCCTGTGGCTCAAACGCAACAGAGGAGTTGGAAGGCATACAGTGCCCTTTGACAGTTGTTACAACGAACGTGAGTGCACAGTGTCTCGTGAAATAAATCCCTAGCACTGTTGAAGCATTCCGTTCACGCATGCTTCTTCGCTCCTACTGCACTCCGAGGTGTTACTGACGGGGGAAATCTGGACTTTTACTTGAGGCCGGGGGGGCTCACAATTCTTTTGTCGGCGAGCTCCAGAGTGCTCTTGCTGAAGCTCCCAGCAAGGAACTGAGAGCAGCAGGCCTCACACGAGTACACTCAGACGGCTTCCGTCACGAGTAAACTCAGGCCTCTTATGTGAGGCCTTCCGGCAGCAAAGAGAAGGTGGGCGCGAGGAGTGTGCTTCAGGCAGCTTAGGACCCGCCACTGTCTCGTCTACCACGGAGGGGAATAAGGTTTGCCCAGGGTCGCCCAGTTTCAAAGCGGAGCTCACGTAGTTATCCTCAGTGGTTTCTGATTACCTCAAGGAAACACAACGGGAGGAACAGGGCCCTTCCGTGGAGGCCCTTTGGGGCACAGGGACCTCTGCGTGGGATCTACTGTGTAAGTATGGCAGTACCTTAGGTAGGCCTCAGTGACCAAGGCTGTCGTCTGGCTCATGCCTTAGCTGTGTTAAGTGTGGACAACGTGCTGGTCCTCAGGCTGGGCCCACAGCCTAGCTTTCGCTTCTGTGAGAGTGCTGTCCCGAGTCTCCTCCTGGAGCCAGTCGTCAGCACGGTGCCTTTTGGCACTGCAGTTCTCTTTCAGTCAAGGAGGCCGTGCGACTGGCAGAGGGAGTCTGCGCAGCACTGCCTTCGCGAGGCTCTTTGACGACTGGGGCACTCAATCCAGGCAAGCCAGAGAGCAGTACGTTGCCCTTGCTATGAATGTGAAGAGCTTTCTCCAGGGGCCTGTTTAGGCTAAGGTTCCTCAGAAGCCAGGAGCCGCCGTTCCGGCACGGAGAGAAGTCATCCTGCGAAATTGGCGAACGAGCTCCTATCCTGTGTGACCCCAGGAGCTTCGCAGAGTTAAGGCACTCCGTGGTGGAGTATGGCCTCATGGAAACCACTGCACACCCAACTCCCCCGACGTGAAACACTGGAACATATCTTGAGGCCTGAGGTCACCTTTCGTTCGGCCGGAGCTGAACCTGGGGTGCCGTGGGAGGAGCTCCTAGAAAGGGATTGCCAGCACGGTTTTCGCTTTGGGAGAACACGCAGCCTCGGCCCACAACGACAGCCCTGCCGTGCAGAGACGTCGGGCCGCTAGTGCTGTTCAAGGCAGCTTTGAAGCCAAGCGCAAGGCGCCTCCAAACGGGGAGAAAGCGTACTCTCCCCTCCGCGTCCCACGTTCAAGCTGAATGACGCAGCATGTTTCTCGGAAGGCTCTGCCGAGCTATCTAGTACAAGGGAGAGAGTGCCTGCCTCTGCTGAGAAAGGTTTTGACGTGGGGATTGCTGGACAGGCGGAAGAGCGTTCCCCAGGCCGTGCAGAGTTGAGGCCTTGGTGATTCTGGATGGTCCCAAGGGTCCAGAATTGTCCCTGGGAAAGCTGTCCTTTTCCCTCTTTTTCCGGCTGGAAGTACACCTCTGGCATCCGGCTGCCGGTCGGCGACGTCCTGGGGGAGACGCCCTGGTTTCACTTGTGGCGCACACTGGTGTTTCTCAGAAGAGCCCAAATTCCTCCCTGCGGGTGGGTGGGGGGCTTGGCACACCAGCATGGAATGGAAGGCTGTTTAGAACTGCGTACCTTGGGGCCGTGTGAAGGCCGCACGAACGAGAGCTTTCGAGCGAACAGGGCAGCGCTTCGCCATCACCGTTGCACGTTCACGGAGCTTAGTCAAGCGAACGCACTTACTTCCTGAGGCTCCAACACGGCCGAGGAGTTGGAAGGCATACAGTGAGTGCCCTTTGACAGTTGTTACAACGAACGTGAGTGCACAGTGTCTCGTGAAATACCTTCCACGGTTGAAGCATTCCGTTAACGCATGCCCCTCCGCTCCCTCTGGCACTGCGAGGTGTTACTAAGGGGGGAAATCTGGACTTTTGCTTGAGGCCGGGGTGGGGCGGGGGGACTCACAATTCTCCTGCCGGCGAGCTCCAGAGCGCTCCTGCTGAAGCTCCCAGCAAGGAACGGAGAGCAGCAGGCCTCACACGAGTCAACCCAGACTTCTTCTGTCACGAGTCAACTGAGACTTCTTACGTGAGGCCTTCCGGCAGCAAAGAGAAGGTGCGCGCGAGGAGTGTGCTTCAGGCAGCTTAGGACCCGCCACTGTCTCGTCTACCACGGAGGGGAATCAGGTTTGGCCAGGGTCGCCCAGCTTCATACCTGAGCTCCTACAGGTATCCTCAGCGGTTTCTGATTACCTCAAGGAAACACAACGGGAGGAACAGGGCCCTTCCGTGGAGGCCCTTTGGGGCACAGGGACCTCTGCGTGGGATCTACTGGGTAAGTATGGCAGTACCTTAGGTAGGCCTCAGTGACCAAGGCTCTCTGGCTCACGCCTAGCTGTGTAAAGAAGTGTGGCAAACGTACGTACTGCTCCTCAGGCTGGGCCCACGGCCTAGCTTTCGCTTCTGTGAGAGTGCTGTCCCGAGTCTCTTCCCGGAGCCAGTCGTCAGCGCGGTGTCTTTTGGCACTGCAGTTCTCTTTCAGGCAAGGAGGCCGTTCGACTGACCGGCAAAGGGAGTCTGCCCAGCGCTGCTTTCGCCAGTCTCTCTGACGACTGGGCCACTCAACCTGGGCAACCCAGAGAGGAGTACACTGCCCTAGCTATGAATGTGAAGAGCTGTCTCCAGGGGCCTGCTTACGCTAAGGCTCCTCAGAAGCCAGAGGCCGCCGTTCCGGCACGGAGAGAGGTCATCATGCGAAACTGGTGAATGGGCTCCTACCCTGTGTGTCCCCAGGAGCGTCGCAGGGTTAAGGCACTCCGTGGTGGAGTGTGGCCTCATCGGAGACCTCTGCACACCCAACTCCCCTGACGTGAAACGCTGGAACTTCACCTTGAGGCCTGAGGTCACCTTTCGTTCGGCCGGAGCTGAACCTGGCGTGCCGTGGGAGGAGTTCCTAGAAAGGGATTGCCAGCACGGTTTTCGCTTTGGGAGAACACGCAGCCTCGGCCCACAACGACAGCCCTGCCGTGCAGAGACGTCGGGCCGCTAGTGCTGTTCAGGCAGCTTTGAAGCCAAGCGCAAGGCGCCTCCAAACGGGGAGAAAGCGTACTCTCCCCTCCGCGTCCCACGTTCAAGCTGAATGACGCAGCATGTTTCTCGGAAGGCTCTGCCGAGCTATCTAGTACAAGGGAGAGAGTGCCTGCCTCTGCTGAGAAAGGTTTTGACGTGGGGATTGCTGGACGTGAGGAAGAGCGTTCCCCAGGCCGTGCAAACTTGAGGCTTTGGTGATTCTGGATGGTCCCAAGGGTCCAGAATTGTCCCTGGGAAAGCTGTCCTCTTTTTCGTTCTCCGGCTGGAAGAAAACAGCTGGCAACCGACTGCCGTACGCAGACGTCCTGGGGGAGCCCGCCGGTTTCATTTGGGACGCACATTGGTGTCTCACAGAAGAGCCCAAATTCCTAACTGGGGGCACACCAGCATGGAATGTAAGGCTGTTTACAACTGCGTAGCCTGAGGCCGTTGGAAGGCCGTACAATCGAGAGCTTTCGAGCGAACAGGGCAGCGCTTCGCCATCGTCGTTGCACGTTCACGGAGCTTAATCAAACGAATGCATTTACTTCCTGTGGCTCAAACGCAACAGAGGAGTTGGAAGGCATACAGTGCCCTTTGACAGTTGTTACAACGAACGTGAGTGCACAGTGTCTCGTGAAATAAATCCCTAGCACTGTTGAAGCATTCCGTTCACGCATGCTTCTTCGCTCCTACTGCACTCCGAGGTGTTACTGACGGGGGAAATCTGGACTTTTACTTGAGGCCGGGGGGGCTCACAATTCTTTTGTCGGCGAGCTCCAGAGTGCTCTTGCTGAAGCTCCCAGCAAGGAACTGAGAGCAGCAGGCCTCACACGAGTACACTCAGACGGCTTCCGTCACGAGTAAACTCAGGCCTCTTATGTGAGGCCTTCCGGCAGCAAAGAGAAGGTGGGCGCGAGGAGTGTGCTTCAGGCAGCTTAGGACCCGCCACTGTCTCGTCTACCACGGAGGGGAATAAGGTTTGCCCAGGGTCGCCCAGTTTCAAAGCGGAGCTCACGTAGTTATCCTCAGTGGTTTCTGATTACCTCAAGGAAACACAACGGGAGGAACAGGGCCCTTCCGTGGAGGCCCTTTGGGGCACAGGGACCTCTGCGTGGGATCTACTGTGTAAGTATGGCAGTACCTTAGGTAGGCCTCAGTGACCAAGGCTGTCGTCTGGCTCATGCCTTAGCTGTGTTAAGTGTGGACAACGTGCTGGTCCTCAGGCTGGGCCCACAGCCTAGCTTTCGCTTCTGTGAGAGTGCTGTCCCGAGTCTCCTCCTGGAGCCAGTCGTCAGCACGGTGCCTTTTGGCACTGCAGTTCTCTTTCAGTCAAGGAGGCCGTGCGACTGGCAGAGGGAGTCTGCGCAGCACTGCCTTCGCGAGGCTCTTTGACGACTGGGGCACTCAACCCAGGCAAGCCAGAGAGCAGTACGTTGCCCTTGCTATGAATGTGAAGAGCTTTCTCCAGGGGCCTGTTTAGGCTAAGGTTCCTCAGAAGCCAGGAGCCGCCGTTCCGGCACGGAGAGAAGTCATCCTGCGAAATTGGCGAACGAGCTCCTATCCTGTGTGACCCCAGGAGCTTCGCAGAGTTAAGGCACTCCGTGGTGGAGTATGGCCTCATGGAAACCACTGCACACCCAACTCCCCCGACGTGAAACACTGGAACATATCTTGAGGCCTGAGGTCACCTTTCGTTCGGCCGGAGCTGAACCTGGGGTGCCGTGGGAGGAGCTCCTAGAAAGGGATTGCCAGCACGGTTTTCGCTTTGGGAGAACACGCAGCCTCGGCCCACAACGACAGCCCTGCCGTGCAGAGACGTCGGGCCGCTAGTGCTGTTCAAGGCAGCTTTGAAGCCAAGCGCAAGGCGCCTCCAAACGGGGAGAAAGCGTACTCTCCCCTCCGCGTCCCACGTTCAAGCTGAATGACGCAGCATGTTTCTCGGAAGGCTCTGCCGAGCTATCTAGTACAAGGGAGAGAGTGCCTGCCTCTGCTGAGAAAGGTTTTGACGTGGGGATTGCTGGACAGGCGGAAGAGCGTTCCCCAGGCCGTGCAGAGTTGAGGCCTTGGTGATTCTGGATGGTCCCAAGGGTCCAGAATTGTCCCTGGGAAAGCTGTCCTTTTCCCTCTTTTTCCGGCTGGAAGTACACCTCTGGCATCCGGCTGCCGGTCGGCGACGTCCTGGGGGAGACGCCCTGGTTTCACTTGTGGCGCACACTGGTGTTTCTCAGAAGAGCCCAAATTCCTCCCTGCGGGTGGGTGGGGGGCTTGGCACACCAGCATGGAATGGAAGGCTGTTTAGAACTGCGTACCTTGGGGCCGTGTGAAGGCCGCACGAACGAGAGCTTTCGAGCGAACAGGGCAGCGCTTCGCCATCACCGTTGCACGTTCACGGAGCTTAGTCAAGCGAACGCACTTACTTCCTGAGGCTCCAACACGGCCGAGGAGTTGGAAGGCATACAGTGAGTGCCCTTTGACAGTTGTTACAACGAACGTGAGTGCACAGTGTCTCGTGAAATACCTTCCACGGTTGAAGCATTCCGTTAACGCATGCCCCTCCGCTCCCTCTGGCACTGCGAGGTGTTACTAAGGGGGGAAATCTGGACTTTTGCTTGAGGCCGGGGTGGGGCGGGGGGACTCACAATTCTCCTGCCGGCGAGCTCCAGAGCGCTCCTGCTGAAGCTCCCAGCAAGGAACGGAGAGCAGCAGGCCTCACACGAGTCAACCCAGACTTCTTCTGTCACGAGTCAACTGAGACTTCTTACGTGAGGCCTTCCGGCAGCAAAGAGAAGGTGCGCGCGAGGAGTGTGCTTCAGGCAGCTTAGGACCCGCCACTGTCTCGTCTACCACGGAGGGGAATCAGGTTTGGCCAGGGTCGCCCAGCTTCATACCTGAGCTCCTACAGGTATCCTCAGCGGTTTCTGATTACCTCAAGGAAACACAACGGGAGGAACAGGGCCCTTCCGTGGAGGCCCTTTGGGGCACAGGGACCTCTGCGTGGGATCTACTGGGTAAGTATGGCAGTACCTTAGGTAGGCCTCAGTGACCAAGGCTCTCTGGCTCGCGCCTAGCTGTGTAAAGAAGTGTGGCAAACGTACGTACTGCTCCTCAGGCTGGGCCCACGGCCTAGCTTTCGCTTCTGTGAGAGTGCTGTCCCGAGTCTCTTCCCGGAGCCAGTCGTCAGCGCGGTGTCTTTTGGCACTGCAGTTCTCTTTCAGGCAAGGAGGCCGTTCGACTGACCGGCAAAGGGAGTCTGCCCAGCGCTGCTTTCGCCAGTCTCTCTGACGACTGGGCCACTCAACCTGGGCAACCCAGAGAGGAGTACACTGCCCTAGCTATGAATGTGAAGAGCTGTCTCCAGGGGCCTGCTTACGCTAAGGCTCCTCAGAAGCCAGAGGCCGCCGTTCCGGCACGGAGAGAGGTCATCATGCGAAACTGGTGAATGGGCTCCTACCCTGTGTGTCCCCAGGAGCGTCGCAGGGTTAAGGCACTCCGTGGTGGAGTGTGGCCTCATCGGAGACCTCTGCACACCCAACTCCCCTGACGTGAAACGCTGGAACTTCACCTTGAGGCCTGAGGTCACCTTTCGTTCGGCCGGAGCTGAACCTGGCGTGCCGTGGGAGGAGTTCCTAGAAAGGGATTGCCAGCACGGTTTTCGCTTTGGGAGAACACGCAGCCTCGGCCCACAACGACAGCCCTGCCGTGCAGAGACGTCGGGCCGCTAGTGCTGTTCAGGCAGCTTTGAAGCCAAGCGCAAGGCGCCTCCAAACGGGGAGAAAGCGTACTCTCCCCTCCGCGTCCCACGTTCAAGCTGAATGACGCAGCATGTTTCTCGGAAGGCTCTGCCGAGCTATCTAGTACAAGGGAGAGAGTGCCTGCCTCTGCTGAGAAAGGTTTTGACGTGGGGATTGCTGGACGTGAGGAAGAGCGTTCCCCAGGCCGTGCAAACTTGAGGCTTTGGTGATTCTGGATGGTCCCAAGGGTCCAGAATTGTCCCTGGGAAAGCTGTCCTCTTTTTCGTTCTCCGGCTGGAAGAAAACAGCTGGCAACCGACTGCCGTACGCAGACGTCCTGGGGGAGCCCGCCGGTTTCATTTGGGACGCACATTGGTGTCTCACAGAAGAGCCCAAATTCCTAACTGGGGGCACACCAGCATGGAATGTAAGGCTGTTTACAACTGCGTAGCCTGAGGCCGTTGGAAGGCCGTACAATCGAGAGCTTTCGAGCGAACAGGGCAGCGCTTCGCCATCGTCGTTGCACGTTCACGGAGCTTAATCAAACGAATGCATTTACTTCCTGTGGCTCAAACGCAACAGAGGAGTTGGAAGGCATACAGTGCCCTTTGACAGTTGTTACAACGAACGTGAGTGCACAGTGTCTCGTGAAATAAATCCCTAGCACTGTTGAAGCATTCCGTTCACGCATGCTTCTTCGCTCCTACTGCACTCCGAGGTGTTACTGACGGGGGAAATCTGGACTTTTACTTGAGGCCGGGGGGGCTCACAATTCTTTTGTCGGCGAGCTCCAGAGTGCTCTTGCTGAAGCTCCCAGCAAGGAACTGAGAGCAGCAGGCCTCACACGAGTACACTCAGACGGCTTCCGTCACGAGTAAACTCAGGCCTCTTATGTGAGGCCTTCCGGCAGCAAAGAGAAGGTGGGCGCGAGGAGTGTGCTTCAGGCAGCTTAGGACCCGCCACTGTCTCGTCTACCACGGAGGGGAATAAGGTTTGCCCAGGGTCGCCCAGTTTCAAAGCGGAGCTCACGTAGTTATCCTCAGTGGTTTCTGATTACCTCAAGGAAACACAACGGGAGGAACAGGGCCCTTCCGTGGAGGCCCTTTGGGGCACAGGGACCTCTGCGTGGGATCTACTGTGTAAGTATGGCAGTACCTTAGGTAGGCCTCAGTGACCAAGGCTGTCGTCTGGCTCATGCCTTAGCTGTGTTAAGTGTGGACAACGTGCTGGTCCTCAGGCTGGGCCCACAGCCTAGCTTTCGCTTCTGTGAGAGTGCTGTCCCGAGTCTCCTCCTGGAGCCAGTCGTCAGCACGGTGCCTTTTGGCACTGCAGTTCTCTTTCAGTCAAGGAGGCCGTGCGACTGGCAGAGGGAGTCTGCGCAGCACTGCCTTCGCGAGGCTCTTACGACTGGGGCACTCAATCCAGGCAAGCCAGAGAGCAGTACGTTGCCCTTGCTATGAATGTGAAGAGCTTTCTCCAGGGGCCTGTTTAGGCTAAGGTTCCTCAGAAGCCAGGAGCCGCCGTTCCGGCACGGAGAGAAGTCATCCTGCGAAATTGGCGAACGAGCTCCTATCCTGTGTGACCCCAGGAGCTTCGCAGAGTTAAGGCACTCCGTGGTGGAGTATGGCCTCATGGAAACCACTGCACACCCAACTCCCCCGACGTGAAACACTGGAACATATCTTGAGGCCTGAGGTCACCTTTCGTTCGGCCGGAGCTGAACCTGGGGTGCCGTGGGAGGAGCTCCTAGAAAGGGATTGCCAGCACGGTTTTCGCTTTGGGAGAACACGCAGCCTCGGCCCACAACGACAGCCCTGCCGTGCAGAGACGTCGGGCCGCTAGTGCTGTTCAAGGCAGCTTTGAAGCCAAGCGCAAGGCGCCTCCAAACGGGGAGAAAGCGTACTCTCCCCTCCGCGTCCCACGTTCAAGCTGAATGACGCAGCATGTTTCTCGGAAGGCTCTGCCGAGCTATCTAGTACAAGGGAGAGAGTGCCTGCCTCTGCTGAGAAAGGTTTTGACGTGGGGATTGCTGGACAGGCGGAAGAGCGTTCCCCAGGCCGTGCAGAGTTGAGGCCTTGGTGATTCTGGATGGTCCCAAGGGTCCAGAATTGTCCCTGGGAAAGCTGTCCTTTTCCCTCTTTTTCCGGCTGGAAGTACACCTCTGGCATCCGGCTGCCGGTCGGCGACGTCCTGGGGGAGACGCCCTGGTTTCACTTGTGGCGCACACTGGTGTTTCTCAGAAGAGCCCAAATTCCTCCCTGCGGGTGGGTGGGGGGCTTGGCACACCAGCATGGAATGGAAGGCTGTTTAGAACTGCGTACCTTGGGGCCGTGTGAAGGCCGCACGAACGAGAGCTTTCGAGCGAACAGGGCAGCGCTTCGCCATCACCGTTGCACGTTCACGGAGCTTAGTCAAGCGAACGCACTTACTTCCTGAGGCTCCAACACGGCCGAGGAGTTGGAAGGCATACAGTGAGTGCCCTTTGACAGTTGTTACAACGAACGTGAGTGCACAGTGTCTCGTGAAATACCTTCCACGGTTGAAGCATTCCGTTAACGCATGCCCCTCCGCTCCCTCTGGCACTGCGAGGTGTTACTAAGGGGGGAAATCTGGACTTTTGCTTGAGGCCGGGGTGGGGCGGGGGGACTCACAATTCTCCTGCCGGCGAGCTCCAGAGCGCTCCTGCTGAAGCTCCCAGCAAGGAACGGAGAGCAGCAGGCCTCACACGAGTCAACCCAGACTTCTTCTGTCACGAGTCAACTGAGACTTCTTACGTGAGGCCTTCCGGCAGCAAAGAGAAGGTGCGCGCGAGGAGTGTGCTTCAGGCAGCTTAGGACCCGCCACTGTCTCGTCTACCACGGAGGGGAATCAGGTTTGGCCAGGGTCGCCCAGCTTCATACCTGAGCTCCTACAGGTATCCTCAGCGGTTTCTGATTACCTCAAGGAAACACAACGGGAGGAACAGGGCCCTTCCGTGGAGGCCCTTTGGGGCACAGGGACCTCTGCGTGGGATCTACTGGGTAAGTATGGCAGTACCTTAGGTAGGCCTCAGTGACCAAGGCTCTCTGGCTCACGCCTAGCTGTGTAAAGAAGTGTGGCAAACGTACGTACTGCTCCTCAGGCTGGGCCCACGGCCTAGCTTTCGCTTCTGTGAGAGTGCTGTCCCGAGTCTCTTCCCGGAGCCAGTCGTCAGCGCGGTGTCTTTTGGCACTGCAGTTCTCTTTCAGGCAAGGAGGCCGTTCGACTGACCGGCAAAGGGAGTCTGCCCAGCGCTGCTTTCGCCAGTCTCTCTGACGACTGGGCCACTCAACCTGGGCAACCCAGAGAGGAGTACACTGCCCTAGCTATGAATGTGAAGAGCTGTCTCCAGGGGCCTGCTTACGCTAAGGCTCCTCAGAAGCCAGAGGCCGCCGTTCCGGCACGGAGAGAGGTCATCATGCGAAACTGGTGAATGGGCTCCTACCCTGTGTGTCCCCAGGAGCGTCGCAGGGTTAAGGCACTCCGTGGTGGAGTGTGGCCTCATCGGAGACCTCTGCACACCCAACTCCCCTGACGTGAAACGCTGGAACTTCACCTTGAGGCCTGAGGTCACCTTTCGTTCGGCCGGAGCTGAACCTGGCGTGCCGTGGGAGGAGTTCCTAGAAAGGGATTGCCAGCACGGTTTTCGCTTTGGGAGAACACGCAGCCTCGGCCCACAACGACAGCCCTGCCGTGCAGAGACGTCGGGCCGCTAGTGCTGTTCAGGCAGCTTTGAAGCCAAGCGCAAGGCGCCTCCAAACGGGGAGAAAGCGTACTCTCCCCTCCGCGTCCCACGTTCAAGCTGAATGACGCAGCATGTTTCTCGGAAGGCTCTGCCGAGCTATCTAGTACAAGGGAGAGAGTGCCTGCCTCTGCTGAGAAAGGTTTTGACGTGGGGATTGCTGGACGTGAGGAAGAGCGTTCCCCAGGCCGTGCAAACTTGAGGCTTTGGTGATTCTGGATGGTCCCAAGGGTCCAGAATTGTCCCTGGGAAAGCTGTCCTCTTTTTCGTTCTCCGGCTGGAAGAAAACAGCTGGCAACCGACTGCCGTACGCAGACGTCCTGGGGGAGCCCGCCGGTTTCATTTGGGACGCACATTGGTGTCTCACAGAAGAGCCCAAATTCCTAACTGGGGGCACACCAGCATGGAATGTAAGGCTGTTTACAACTGCGTAGCCTGAGGCCGTTGGAAGGCCGTACAATCGAGAGCTTTCGAGCGAACAGGGCAGCGCTTCGCCATCGTCGTTGCACGTTCACGGAGCTTAATCAAACGAATGCATTTACTTCCTGTGGCTCAAACGCAACAGAGGAGTTGGAAGGCATACAGTGCCCTTTGACAGTTGTTACAACGAACGTGAGTGCACAGTGTCTCGTGAAATAAATCCCTAGCACTGTTGAAGCATTCCGTTCACGCATGCTTCTTCGCTCCTACTGCACTCCGAGGTGTTACTGACGGGGGAAATCTGGACTTTTACTTGAGGCCGGGGGGGCTCACAATTCTTTTGTCGGCGAGCTCCAGAGTGCTCTTGCTGAAGCTCCCAGCAAGGAACTGAGAGCAGCAGGCCTCACACGAGTACACTCAGACGGCTTCCGTCACGAGTAAACTCAGGCCTCTTATGTGAGGCCTTCCGGCAGCAAAGAGAAGGTGGGCGCGAGGAGTGTGCTTCAGGCAGCTTAGGACCCGTCACTGTCTCGTCTACCACGGAGGGGAATAAGGTTTGCCCAGGGTCGCCCAGTTTCAAAGCGGAGCTCACGTAGTTATCCTCAGTGGTTTCTGATTACCTCAAGGAAACACAACGGGAGGAACAGGGCCCTTCCGTGGAGGCCCTTTGGGGCACAGGGACCTCTGCGTGGGATCTACTGTGTAAGTATGGCAGTACCTTAGGTAGGCCTCAGTGACCAAGGCTGTCGTCTGGCTCATGCCTTAGCTGTGTTAAGTGTGGACAACGTGCTGGTCCTCAGGCTGGGCCCACAGCCTAGCTTTCGCTTCTGTGAGAGTGCTGTCCCGAGTCTCCTCCTGGAGCCAGTCGTCAGCACGGTGCCTTTTGGCACTGCAGTTCTCTTTCAGTCAAGGAGGCCGTGCGACTGGCAGAGGGAGTCTGCGCAGCACTGCCTTCGCGAGGCTCTTTGACGACTGGGGCACTCAACCCAGGCAAGCCAGAGAGCAGTACGTTGCCCTTGCTATGAATGTGAAGAGCTTTCTCCAGGGGCCTGTTTAGGCTAAGGTTCCTCAGAAGCCAGGAGCCGCCGTTCCGGCACGGAGAGAAGTCATCCTGCGAAATTGGCGAACGAGCTCCTATCCTGTGTGACCCCAGGAGCTTCGCAGAGTTAAGGCACTCCGTGGTGGAGTATGGCCTCATGGAAACCACTGCACACCCAACTCCCCCGACGTGAAACACTGGAACATATCTTGAGGCCTGAGGTCACCTTTCGTTCGGCCGGAGCTGAACCTGGGGTGCCGTGGGAGGAGCTCCTAGAAAGGGATTGCCAGCACGGTTTTCGCTTTGGGAGAACACGCAGCCTCGGCCCACAACGACAGCCCTGCCGTGCAGAGACGTCGGGCCGCTAGTGCTGTTCAAGGCAGCTTTGAAGCCAAGCGCAAGGCGCCTCCAAACGGGGAGAAAGCGTACTCTCCCCTCCGCGTCCCACGTTCAAGCTGAATGACGCAGCATGTTTCTCGGAAGGCTCTGCCGAGCTATCTAGTACAAGGGAGAGAGTGCCTGCCTCTGCTGAGAAAGGTTTTGACGTGGGGATTGCTGGACAGGCGGAAGAGCGTTCCCCAGGCCGTGCAGAGTTGAGGCCTTGGTGATTCTGGATGGTCCCAAGGGTCCAGAATTGTCCCTGGGAAAGCTGTCCTTTTCCCTCTTTTTCCGGCTGGAAGTACACCTCTGGCATCCGGCTGCCGGTCGGCGACGTCCTGGGGGAGACGCCCTGGTTTCACTTGTGGCGCACACTGGTGTTTCTCAGAAGAGCCCAAATTCCTCCCTGCGGGTGGGTGGGGGGCTTGGCACACCAGCATGGAATGGAAGGCTGTTTAGAACTGCGTACCTTGGGGCCGTGTGAAGGCCGCACGAACGAGAGCTTTCGAGCGAACAGGGCAGCGCTTCGCCATCACCGTTGCACGTTCACGGAGCTTAGTCAAGCGAACGCACTTACTTCCTGAGGCTCCAACACGGCCGAGGAGTTGGAAGGCATACAGTGAGTGCCCTTTGACAGTTGTTACAACGAACGTGAGTGCACAGTGTCTCGTGAAATACCTTCCACGGTTGAAGCATTCCGTTAACGCATGCCCCTCCGCTCCCTCTGGCACTGCGAGGTGTTACTAAGGGGGGAAATCTGGACTTTTGCTTGAGGCCGGGGTGGGGCGGGGGGACTCACAATTCTCCTGCCGGCGAGCTCCAGAGCGCTCCTGCTGAAGCTCCCAGCAAGGAACGGAGAGCAGCAGGCCTCACACGAGTCAACCCAGACTTCTTCTGTCACGAGTCAACTGAGACTTCTTACGTGAGGCCTTCCGGCAGCAAAGAGAAGGTGCGCGCGAGGAGTGTGCTTCAGGCAGCTTAGGACCCGCCACTGTCTCGTCTACCACGGAGGGGAATCAGGTTTGGCCAGGGTCGCCCAGCTTCATACCTGAGCTCCTACAGGTATCCTCAGCGGTTTCTGATTACCTCAAGGAAACACAACGGGAGGAACAGGGCCCTTCCGTGGAGGCCCTTTGGGGCACAGGGACCTCTGCGTGGGATCTACTGGGTAAGTATGGCAGTACCTTAGGTAGGCCTCAGTGACCAAGGCTCTCTGGCTCGCGCCTAGCTGTGTAAAGAAGTGTGGCAAACGTACGTACTGCTCCTCAGGCTGGGCCCACGGCCTAGCTTTCGCTTCTGTGAGAGTGCTGTCCCGAGTCTCTTCCCGGAGCCAGTCGTCAGCGCGGTGTCTTTTGGCACTGCAGTTCTCTTTCAGGCAAGGAGGCCGTTCGACTGACCGGCAAAGGGAGTCTGCCCAGCGCTGCTTTCGCCAGTCTCTCTGACGACTGGGCCACTCAACCTGGGCAACCCAGAGAGGAGTACACTGCCCTAGCTATGAATGTGAAGAGCTGTCTCCAGGGGCCTGCTTACGCTAAGGCTCCTCAGAAGCCAGAGGCCGCCGTTCCGGCACGGAGAGAGGTCATCATGCGAAACTGGTGAATGGGCTCCTACCCTGTGTGTCCCCAGGAGCGTCGCAGGGTTAAGGCACTCCGTGGTGGAGTGTGGCCTCATCGGAGACCTCTGCACACCCAACTCCCCTGACGTGAAACGCTGGAACTTCACCTTGAGGCCTGAGGTCACCTTTCGTTCGGCCGGAGCTGAACCTGGCGTGCCGTGGGAGGAGTTCCTAGAAAGGGATTGCCAGCACGGTTTTCGCTTTGGGAGAACACGCAGCCTCGGCCCACAACGACAGCCCTGCCGTGCAGAGACGTCGGGCCGCTAGTGCTGTTCAGGCAGCTTTGAAGCCAAGCGCAAGGCGCCTCCAAACGGGGAGAAAGCGTACTCTTCCCTCCGCGTCCCACGTTCAAGCTGAATGACGCAGCATGTTTCTCGGAAGGCTCTGCCGAGCTATCTAGTACAAGGGAGAGAGTGCCTGCCTCTGCTGAGAAAGGTTTTGACGTGGGGATTGCTGGACGTGAGGAAGAGCGTTCCCCAGGCCGTGCAAACTTGAGGCTTTGGTGATTCTGGATGGTCCCAAGGGTCCAGAATTGTCCCTGGGAAAGCTGTCCTCTTTTTCGTTCTCCGGCTGGAAGAAAACAGCTGGCAACCGACTGCCGTACGCAGACGTCCTGGGGGAGCCCGCCGGTTTCATTTGGGACGCACATTGGTGTCTCACAGAAGAGCCCAAATTCCTAACTGGGGGCACACCAGCATGGAATGTAAGGCTGTTTACAACTGCGTAGCCTGAGGCCGTTGGAAGGCCGTACAATCGAGAGCTTTCGAGCGAACAGGGCAGCGCTTCGCCATCGTCGTTGCACGTTCACGGAGCTTAATCAAACGAATGCATTTACTTCCTGTGGCTCAAACGCAACAGAGGAGTTGGAAGGCATACAGTGCCCTTTGACAGTTGTTACAACGAACGTGAGTGCACAGTGTCTCGTGAAATAAATCCCTAGCACTGTTGAAGCATTCCGTTCACGCATGCTTCTTCGCTCCTACTGCACTCCGAGGTGTTACTGACGGGGGAAATCTGGACTTTTACTTGAGGCCGGGGGGGCTCACAATTCTTTTGTCGGCGAGCTCCAGAGTGCTCTTGCTGAAGCTCCCAGCAAGGAACTGAGAGCAGCAGGCCTCACACGAGTACACTCAGACGGCTTCCGTCACGAGTAAACTCAGGCCTCTTATGTGAGGCCTTCCGGCAGCAAAGAGAAGGTGGGCGCGAGGAGTGTGCTTCAGGCAGCTTAGGACCCGCCACTGTCTCGTCTACCACGGAGGGGAATAAGGTTTGCCCAGGGTCGCCCAGTTTCAAAGCGGAGCTCACGTAGTTATCCTCAGTGGTTTCTGATTACCTCAAGGAAACACAACGGGAGGAACAGGGCCCTTCCGTGGAGGCCCTTTGGGGCACAGGGACCTCTGCGTGGGATCTACTGTGTAAGTATGGCAGTACCTTAGGTAGGCCTCAGTGACCAAGGCTGTCGTCTGGCTCATGCCTTAGCTGTGTTAAGTGTGGACAACGTGCTGGTCCTCAGGCTGGGCCCACAGCCTAGCTTTCGCTTCTGTGAGAGTGCTGTCCCGAGTCTCCTCCTGGAGCCAGTCGTCAGCACGGTGCCTTTTGGCACTGCAGTTCTCTTTCAGTCAAGGAGGCCGTGCGACTGGCAGAGGGAGTCTGCGCAGCACTGCCTTCGCGAGGCTCTTTGACGACTGGGGCACTCAATCCAGGCAAGCCAGAGAGCAGTACGTTGCCCTTGCTATGAATGTGAAGAGCTTTCTCCAGGGGCCTGTTTAGGCTAAGGTTCCTCAGAAGCCAGGAGCCGCCGTTCCGGCACGGAGAGAAGTCATCCTGCGAAATTGGCGAACGAGCTCCTATCCTGTGTGACCCCAGGAGCTTCGCAGAGTTAAGGCACTCCGTGGTGGAGTATGGCCTCATGGAAACCACTGCACACCCAACTCCCCCGACGTGAAACACTGGAACATATCTTGAGGCCTGAGGTCACCTTTCGTTCGGCCGGAGCTGAACCTGGGGTGCCGTGGGAGGAGCTCCTAGAAAGGGATTGCCAGCACGGTTTTCGCTTTGGGAGAACACGCAGCCTCGGCCCACAACGACAGCCCTGCCGTGCAGAGACGTCGGGCCGCTAGTGCTGTTCAAGGCAGCTTTGAAGCCAAGCGCAAGGCGCCTCCAAACGGGGAGAAAGCGTACTCTCCCCTCCGCGTCCCACGTTCAAGCTGAATGACGCAGCATGTTTCTCGGAAGGCTCTGCCGAGCTATCTAGTACAAGGGAGAGAGTGCCTGCCTCTGCTGAGAAAGGTTTTGACGTGGGGATTGCTGGACAGGCGGAAGAGCGTTCCCCAGGCCGTGCAGAGTTGAGGCCTTGGTGATTCTGGATGGTCCCAAGGGTCCAGAATTGTCCCTGGGAAAGCTGTCCTTTTCCCTCTTTTTCCGGCTGGAAGTACACCTCTGGCATCCGGCTGCCGGTCGGCGACGTCCTGGGGGAGACGCCCTGGTTTCACTTGTGGCGCACACTGGTGTTTCTCAGAAGAGCCCAAATTCCTCCCTGCGGGTGGGTGGGGGGCTTGGCACACCAGCATGGAATGGAAGGCTGTTTAGAACTGCGTACCTTGGGGCCGTGTGAAGGCCGCACGAACGAGAGCTTTCGAGCGAACAGGGCAGCGCTTCGCCATCACCGTTGCACGTTCACGGAGCTTAGTCAAGCGAACGCACTTACTTCCTGAGGCTCCAACACGGCCGAGGAGTTGGAAGGCATACAGTGAGTGCCCTTTGACAGTTGTTACAACGAACGTGAGTGCACAGTGTCTCGTGAAATACCTTCCACGGTTGAAGCATTCCGTTAACGCATGCCCCTCCGCTCCCTCTGGCACTGCGAGGTGTTACTAAGGGGGGAAATCTGGACTTTTGCTTGAGGCCGGGGTGGGGCGGGGGGACTCACAATTCTCCTGCCGGCGAGCTCCAGAGCGCTCCTGCTGAAGCTCCCAGCAAGGAACGGAGAGCAGCAGGCCTCACACGAGTCAACCCAGACTTCTTCTGTCACGAGTCAACTGAGACTTCTTACGTGAGGCCTTCCGGCAGCAAAGAGAAGGTGCGCGCGAGGAGTGTGCTTCAGGCAGCTTAGGACCCGCCACTGTCTCGTCTACCACGGAGGGGAATCAGGTTTGGCCAGGGTCGCCCAGCTTCATACCTGAGCTCCTACAGGTATCCTCAGCGGTTTCTGATTACCTCAAGGAAACACAACGGGAGGAACAGGGCCCTTCCGTGGAGGCCCTTTGGGGCACAGGGACCTCTGCGTGGGATCTACTGGGTAAGTATGGCAGTACCTTAGGTAGGCCTCAGTGACCAAGGCTCTCTGGCTCACGCCTAGCTGTGTAAAGAAGTGTGGCAAACGTACGTACTGCTCCTCAGGCTGGGCCCACGGCCTAGCTTTCGCTTCTGTGAGAGTGCTGTCCCGAGTCTCTTCCCGGAGCCAGTCGTCAGCGCGGTGTCTTTTGGCACTGCAGTTCTCTTTCAGGCAAGGAGGCCGTTCGACTGACCGGCAAAGGGAGTCTGCCCAGCGCTGCTTTCGCCAGTCTCTCTGACGACTGGGCCACTCAACCTGGGCAACCCAGAGAGGAGTACACTGCCCTAGCTATGAATGTGAAGAGCTGTCTCCAGGGGCCTGCTTACGCTAAGGCTCCTCAGAAGCCAGAGGCCGCCGTTCCGGCACGGAGAGAGGTCATCATGCGAAACTGGTGAATGGGCTCCTACCCTGTGTGTCCCCAGGAGCGTCGCAGGGTTAAGGCACTCCGTGGTGGAGTGTGGCCTCATCGGAGACCTCTGCACACCCAACTCCCCTGACGTGAAACGCTGGAACTTCAC
Organism: Pseudorca crassidens; assembly: GCF_039906515.1. Classification (NCBI taxonomy): domain Eukaryota; kingdom Metazoa; phylum Chordata; class Mammalia; order Artiodactyla; family Delphinidae; genus Pseudorca; species Pseudorca crassidens. The sequence continues at coordinate 22,971,384 of NC_090315.1, forward strand.
CTTGAGGCCTGAGGTCACCTTTCGTTCGGCCGGAGCTGAACCTGGCGTGCCGTGGGAGGAGTTCCTAGAAAGGGATTGCCAGCACGGTTTTCGCTTTGGGAGAACACGCAGCCTCGGCCCACAACGACAGCCCTGCCGTGCAGAGACGTCGGGCCGCTAGTGCTGTTCAGGCAGCTTTGAAGCCAAGCGCAAGGCGCCTCCAAACGGGGAGAAAGCGTACTCTCCCCTCCGCGTCCCACGTTCAAGCTGAATGACGCAGCATGTTTCTCGGAAGGCTCTGCCGAGCTATCTAGTACAAGGGAGAGAGTGCCTGCCTCTGCTGAGAAAGGTTTTGACGTGGGGATTGCTGGACGTGAGGAAGAGCGTTCCCCAGGCCGTGCAAACTTGAGGCTTTGGTGATTCTGGATGGTCCCAAGGGTCCAGAATTGTCCCTGGGAAAGCTGTCCTCTTTTTCGTTCTCCGGCTGGAAGAAAACAGCTGGCAACCGACTGCCGTACGCAGACGTCCTGGGGGAGCCCGCCGGTTTCATTTGGGACGCACATTGGTGTCTCACAGAAGAGCCCAAATTCCTAACTGGGGGCACACCAGCATGGAATGTAAGGCTGTTTACAACTGCGTAGCCTGAGGCCGTTGGAAGGCCGTACAATCGAGAGCTTTCGAGCGAACAGGGCAGCGCTTCGCCATCGTCGTTGCACGTTCACGGAGCTTAATCAAACGAATGCATTTACTTCCTGTGGCTCAAACGCAACAGAGGAGTTGGAAGGCATACAGTGCCCTTTGACAGTTGTTACAACGAACGTGAGTGCACAGTGTCTCGTGAAATAAATCCCTAGCACTGTTGAAGCATTCCGTTCACGCATGCTTCTTCGCTCCTACTGCACTCCGAGGTGTTACTGACGGGGGAAATCTGGACTTTTACTTGAGGCCGGGGGGGCTCACAATTCTTTTGTCGGCGAGCTCCAGAGTGCTCTTGCTGAAGCTCCCAGCAAGGAACTGAGAGCAGCAGGCCTCACACGAGTACACTCAGACGGCTTCCGTCACGAGTAAACTCAGGCCTCTTATGTGAGGCCTTCCGGCAGCAAAGAGAAGGTGGGCGCGAGGAGTGTGCTTCAGGCAGCTTAGGACCCGCCACTGTCTCGTCTACCACGGAGGGGAATAAGGTTTGCCCAGGGTCGCCCAGTTTCAAAGCGGAGCTCACGTAGTTATCCTCAGTGGTTTCTGATTACCTCAAGGAAACACAACGGGAGGAACAGGGCCCTTCCGTGGAGGCCCTTTGGGGCACAGGGACCTCTGCGTGGGATCTACTGTGTAAGTATGGCAGTACCTTAGGTAGGCCTCAGTGACCAAGGCTGTCGTCTGGCTCATGCCTTAGCTGTGTTAAGTGTGGACAACGTGCTGGTCCTCAGGCTGGGCCCACAGCCTAGCTTTCGCTTCTGTGAGAGTGCTGTCCCGAGTCTCCTCCTGGAGCCAGTCGTCAGCACGGTGCCTTTTGGCACTGCAGTTCTCTTTCAGTCAAGGAGGCCGTGCGACTGGCAGAGGGAGTCTGCGCAGCACTGCCTTCGCGAGGCTCTTTGACGACTGGGGCACTCAACCCAGGCAAGCCAGAGAGCAGTACGTTGCCCTTGCTATGAATGTGAAGAGCTTTCTCCAGGGGCCTGTTTAGGCTAAGGTTCCTCAGAAGCCAGGAGCCGCCGTTCCGGCACGGAGAGAAGTCATCCTGCGAAATTGGCGAACGAGCTCCTATCCTGTGTGACCCCAGGAGCTTCGCAGAGTTAAGGCACTCCGTGGTGGAGTATGGCCTCATGGAAACCACTGCACACCCAACTCCCCCGACGTGAAACACTGGAACATATCTTGAGGCCTGAGGTCACCTTTCGTTCGGCCGGAGCTGAACCTGGGGTGCCGTGGGAGGAGCTCCTAGAAAGGGATTGCCAGCACGGTTTTCGCTTTGGGAGAACACGCAGCCTCGGCCCACAACGACAGCCCTGCCGTGCAGAGACGTCGGGCCGCTAGTGCTGTTCAAGGCAGCTTTGAAGCCAAGCGCAAGGCGCCTCCAAACGGGGAGAAAGCGTACTCTCCCCTCCGCGTCCCACGTTCAAGCTGAATGACGCAGCATGTTTCTCGGAAGGCTCTGCCGAGCTATCTAGTACAAGGGAGAGAGTGCCTGCCTCTGCTGAGAAAGGTTTTGACGTGGGGATTGCTGGACAGGCGGAAGAGCGTTCCCCAGGCCGTGCAGAGTTGAGGCCTTGGTGATTCTGGATGGTCCCAAGGGTCCAGAATTGTCCCTGGGAAAGCTGTCCTTTTCCCTCTTTTTCCGGCTGGAAGTACACCTCTGGCATCCGGCTGCCGGTCGGCGACGTCCTGGGGGAGACGCCCTGGTTTCACTTGTGGCGCACACTGGTGTTTCTCAGAAGAGCCCAAATTCCTCCCTGCGGGTGGGTGGGGGGCTTGGCACACCAGCATGGAATGGAAGGCTGTTTAGAACTGCGTACCTTGGGGCCGTGTGAAGGCCGCACGAACGAGAGCTTTCGAGCGAACAGGGCAGCGCTTCGCCATCACCGTTGCACGTTCACGGAGCTTAGTCAAGCGAACGCACTTACTTCCTGAGGCTCCAACACGGCCGAGGAGTTGGAAGGCATACAGTGAGTGCCCTTTGACAGTTGTTACAACGAACGTGAGTGCACAGTGTCTCGTGAAATACCTTCCACGGTTGAAGCATTCCGTTAACGCATGCCCCTCCGCTCCCTCTGGCACTGCGAGGTGTTACTAAGGGGGGAAATCTGGACTTTTGCTTGAGGCCGGGGTGGGGCGGGGGGACTCACAATTCTCCTGCCGGCGAGCTCCAGAGCGCTCCTGCTGAAGCTCCCAGCAAGGAACGGAGAGCAGCAGGCCTCACACGAGTCAACCCAGACTTCTTCTGTCACGAGTCAACTGAGACTTCTTACGTGAGGCCTTCCGGCAGCAAAGAGAAGGTGCGCGCGAGGAGTGTGCTTCAGGCAGCTTAGGACCCGCCACTGTCTCGTCTACCACGGAGGGGAATCAGGTTTGGCCAGGGTCGCCCAGCTTCATACCTGAGCTCCTACAGGTATCCTCAGCGGTTTCTGATTACCTCAAGGAAACACAACGGGAGGAACAGGGCCCTTCCGTGGAGGCCCTTTGGGGCACAGGGACCTCTGCGTGGGATCTACTGGGTAAGTATGGCAGTACCTTAGGTAGGCCTCAGTGACCAAGGCTCTCTGGCTCACGCCTAGCTGTGTAAAGAAGTGTGGCAAACGTACGTACTGCTCCTCAGGCTGGGCCCACGGCCTAGCTTTCGCTTCTGTGAGAGTGCTGTCCCGAGTCTCTTCCCGGAGCCAGTCGTCAGCGCGGTGTCTTTTGGCACTGCAGTTCTCTTTCAGGCAAGGAGGCCGTTCGACTGACCGGCAAAGGGAGTCTGCCCAGCGCTGCTTTCGCCAGTCTCTCTGACGACTGGGCCACTCAACCTGGGCAACCCAGAGAGGAGTACACTGCCCTAGCTATGAATGTGAAGAGCTGTCTCCAGGGGCCTGCTTACGCTAAGGCTCCTCAGAAGCCAGAGGCCGCCGTTCCGGCACGGAGAGAGGTCATCATGCGAAACTGGTGAATGGGCTCCTACCCTGTGTGTCCCCAGGAGCGTCGCAGGGTTAAGGCACTCCGTGGTGGAGTGTGGCCTCATCGGAGACCTCTGCACACCCAACTCCCCTGACGTGAAACGCTGGAACTTCACCTTGAGGCCTGAGGTCACCTTTCGTTCGGCCGGAGCTGAACCTGGCGTGCCGTGGGAGGAGTTCCTAGAAAGGGATTGCCAGCACGGTTTTCGCTTTGGGAGAACACGCAGCCTCGGCCCACAACGACAGCCCTGCCGTGCAGAGACGTCGGGCCGCTAGTGCTGTTCAGGCAGCTTTGAAGCCAAGCGCAAGGCGCCTCCAAACGGGGAGAAAGCGTACTCTCCCCTCCGCGTCCCACGTTCAAGCTGAATGACGCAGCATGTTTCTCGGAAGGCTCTGCCGAGCTATCTAGTACAAGGGAGAGAGTGCCTGCCTCTGCTGAGAAAGGTTTTGACGTGGGGATTGCTGGACGTGAGGAAGAGCGTTCCCCAGGCCGTGCAAACTTGAGGCTTTGGTGATTCTGGATGGTCCCAAGGGTCCAGAATTGTCCCTGGGAAAGCTGTCCTCTTTTTCGTTCTCCGGCTGGAAGAAAACAGCTGGCAACCGACTGCCGTACGCAGACGTCCTGGGGGAGCCCGCCGGTTTCATTTGGGACGCACATTGGTGTCTCACAGAAGAGCCCAAATTCCTAACTGGGGGCACACCAGCATGGAATGTAAGGCTGTTTACAACTGCGTAGCCTGAGGCCGTTGGAAGGCCGTACAATCGAGAGCTTTCGAGCGAACAGGGCAGCGCTTCGCCATCGTCGTTGCACGTTCACGGAGCTTAATCAAACGAATGCATTTACTTCCTGTGGCTCAAACGCAACAGAGGAGTTGGAAGGCATACAGTGCCCTTTGACAGTTGTTACAACGAACGTGAGTGCACAGTGTCTCGTGAAATAAATCCCTAGCACTGTTGAAGCATTCCGTTCACGCATGCTTCTTCGCTCCTACTGCACTCCGAGGTGTTACTGACGGGGGAAATCTGGACTTTTACTTGAGGCCGGGGGGGCTCACAATTCTTTTGTCGGCGAGCTCCAGAGTGCTCTTGCTGAAGCTCCCAGCAAGGAACTGAGAGCAGCAGGCCTCACACGAGTACACTCAGACGGCTTCCGTCACGAGTAAACTCAGGCCTCTTATGTGAGGCCTTCCGGCAGCAAAGAGAAGGTGGGCGCGAGGAGTGTGCTTCAGGCAGCTTAGGACCCGCCACTGTCTCGTCTACCACGGAGGGGAATAAGGTTTGCCCAGGGTCGCCCAGTTTCAAAGCGGAGCTCACGTAGTTATCCTCAGTGGTTTCTGATTACCTCAAGGAAACACAACGGGAGGAACAGGGCCCTTCCGTGGAGGCCCTTTGGGGCACAGGGACCTCTGCGTGGGATCTACTGTGTAAGTATGGCAGTACCTTAGGTAGGCCTCAGTGACCAAGGCTGTCGTCTGGCTCATGCCTTAGCTGTGTTAAGTGTGGACAACGTGCTGGTCCTCAGGCTGGGCCCACAGCCTAGCTTTCGCTTCTGTGAGAGTGCTGTCCCGAGTCTCCTCCTGGAGCCAGTCGTCAGCACGGTGCCTTTTGGCACTGCAGTTCTCTTTCAGTCAAGGAGGCCGTGCGACTGGCAGAGGGAGTCTGCGCAGCACTGCCTTCGCGAGGCTCTTTGACGACTGGGGCACTCAATCCAGGCAAGCCAGAGAGCAGTACGTTGCCCTTGCTATGAATGTGAAGAGCTTTCTCCAGGGGCCTGTTTAGGCTAAGGTTCCTCAGAAGCCAGGAGCCGCCGTTCCGGCACGGAGAGAAGTCATCCTGCGAAATTGGCGAACGAGCTCCTATCCTGTGTGACCCCAGGAGCTTCGCAGAGTTAAGGCACTCCGTGGTGGAGTATGGCCTCATGGAAACCACTGCACACCCAACTCCCCCGACGTGAAACACTGGAACATATCTTGAGGCCTGAGGTCACCTTTCGTTCGGCCGGAGCTGAACCTGGGGTGCCGTGGGAGGAGCTCCTAGAAAGGGATTGCCAGCACGGTTTTCGCTTTGGGAGAACACGCAGCCTCGGCCCACAACGACAGCCCTGCCGTGCAGAGACGTCGGGCCGCTAGTGCTGTTCAAGGCAGCTTTGAAGCCAAGCGCAAGGCGCCTCCAAACGGGGAGAAAGCGTACTCTCCCCTCCGCGTCCCACGTTCAAGCTGAATGACGCAGCATGTTTCTCGGAAGGCTCTGCCGAGCTATCTAGTACAAGGGAGAGAGTGCCTGCCTCTGCTGAGAAAGGTTTTGACGTGGGGATTGCTGGACAGGCGGAAGAGCGTTCCCCAGGCCGTGCAGAGTTGAGGCCTTGGTGATTCTGGATGGTCCCAAGGGTCCAGAATTGTCCCTGGGAAAGCTGTCCTTTTCCCTCTTTTTCCGGCTGGAAGTACACCTCTGGCATCCGGCTGCCGGTCGGCGACGTCCTGGGGGAGACGCCCTGGTTTCACTTGTGGCGCACACTGGTGTTTCTCAGAAGAGCCCAAATTCCTCCCTGCGGGTGGGTGGGGGGCTTGGCACACCAGCATGGAATGGAAGGCTGTTTAGAACTGCGTACCTTGGGGCCGTGTGAAGGCCGCACGAACGAGAGCTTTCGAGCGAACAGGGCAGCGCTTCGCCATCACCGTTGCACGTTCACGGAGCTTAGTCAAGCGAACGCACTTACTTCCTGAGGCTCCAACACGGCCGAGGAGTTGGAAGGCATACAGTGAGTGCCCTTTGACAGTTGTTACAACGAACGTGAGTGCACAGTGTCTCGTGAAATACCTTCCACGGTTGAAGCATTCCGTTAACGCATGCCCCTCCGCTCCCTCTGGCACTGCGAGGTGTTACTAAGGGGGGAAATCTGGACTTTTGCTTGAGGCCGGGGTGGGGCGGGGGGACTCACAATTCTCCTGCCGGCGAGCTCCAGAGCGCTCCTGCTGAAGCTCCCAGCAAGGAACGGAGAGCAGCAGGCCTCACACGAGTCAACCCAGACTTCTTCTGTCACGAGTCAACTGAGACTTCTTACGTGAGGCCTTCCGGCAGCAAAGAGAAGGTGCGCGCGAGGAGTGTGCTTCAGGCAGCTTAGGACCCGCCACTGTCTCGTCTACCACGGAGGGGAATCAGGTTTGGCCAGGGTCGCCCAGCTTCATACCTGAGCTCCTACAGGTATCCTCAGCGGTTTCTGATTACCTCAAGGAAACACAACGGGAGGAACAGGGCCCTTCCGTGGAGGCCCTTTGGGGCACAGGGACCTCTGCGTGGGATCTACTGGGTAAGTATGGCAGTACCTTAGGTAGGCCTCAGTGACCAAGGCTCTCTGGCTCACGCCTAGCTGTGTAAAGAAGTGTGGCAAACGTACGTACTGCTCCTCAGGCTGGGCCCACGGCCTAGCTTTCGCTTCTGTGAGAGTGCTGTCCCGAGTCTCTTCCCGGAGCCAGTCGTCAGCGCGGTGTCTTTTGGCACTGCAGTTCTCTTTCAGGCAAGGAGGCCGTTCGACTGACCGGCAAAGGGAGTCTGCCCAGCGCTGCTTTCGCCAGTCTCTCTGACGACTGGGCCACTCAACCTGGGCAACCCAGAGAGGAGTACACTGCCCTAGCTATGAATGTGAAGAGCTGTCTCCAGGGGCCTGCTTACGCTAAGGCTCCTCAGAAGCCAGAGGCCGCCGTTCCGGCACGGAGAGAGGTCATCATGCGAAACTGGTGAATGGGCTCCTACCCTGTGTGTCCCCAGGAGCGTCGCAGGGTTAAGGCACTCCGTGGTGGAGTGTGGCCTCATCGGAGACCTCTGCACACCCAACTCCCCTGACGTGAAACGCTGGAACTTCACCTTGAGGCCTGAGGTCACCTTTCGTTCGGCCGGAGCTGAACCTGGCGTGCCGTGGGAGGAGTTCCTAGAAAGGGATTGCCAGCACGGTTTTCGCTTTGGGAGAACACGCAGCCTCGGCCCACAACGACAGCCCTGCCGTGCAGAGACGTCGGGCCGCTAGTGCTGTTCAGGCAGCTTTGAAGCCAAGCGCAAGGCGCCTCCAAACGGGGAGAAAGCGTACTCTCCCCTCCGCGTCCCACGTTCAAGCTGAATGACGCAGCATGTTTCTCGGAAGGCTCTGCCGAGCTATCTAGTACAAGGGAGAGAGTGCCTGCCTCTGCTGAGAAAGGTTTTGACGTGGGGATTGCTGGACGTGAGGAAGAGCGTTCCCCAGGCCGTGCAAACTTGAGGCTTTGGTGATTCTGGATGGTCCCAAGGGTCCAGAATTGTCCCTGGGAAAGCTGTCCTCTTTTTCGTTCTCCGGCTGGAAGAAAACAGCTGGCAACCGACTGCCGTACGCAGACGTCCTGGGGGAGCCCGCCGGTTTCATTTGGGACGCACATTGGTGTCTCACAGAAGAGCCCAAATTCCTAACTGGGGGCACACCAGCATGGAATGTAAGGCTGTTTACAACTGCGTAGCCTGAGGCCGTTGGAAGGCCGTACAATCGAGAGCTTTCGAGCGAACAGGGCAGCGCTTCGCCATCGTCGTTGCACGTTCACGGAGCTTAATCAAACGAATGCATTTACTTCCTGTGGCTCAAACGCAACAGAGGAGTTGGAAGGCATACAGTGCCCTTTGACAGTTGTTACAACGAACGTGAGTGCACAGTGTCTCGTGAAATAAATCCCTAGCACTGTTGAAGCATTCCGTTCACGCATGCTTCTTCGCTCCTACTGCACTCCGAGGTGTTACTGACGGGGGAAATCTGGACTTTTACTTGAGGCCGGGGGGGCTCACAATTCTTTTGTCGGCGAGCTCCAGAGTGCTCTTGCTGAAGCTCCCAGCAAGGAACTGAGAGCAGCAGGCCTCACACGAGTACACTCAGACGGCTTCCGTCACGAGTAAACTCAGGCCTCTTATGTGAGGCCTTCCGGCAGCAAAGAGAAGGTGGGCGCGAGGAGTGTGCTTCAGGCAGCTTAGGACCCGCCACTGTCTCGTCTACCACGGAGGGGAATAAGGTTTGCCCAGGGTCGCCCAGTTTCAAAGCGGAGCTCACGTAGTTATCCTCAGTGGTTTCTGATTACCTCAAGGAAACACAACGGGAGGAACAGGGCCCTTCCGTGGAGGCCCTTTGGGGCACAGGGACCTCTGCGTGGGATCTACTGTGTAAGTATGGCAGTACCTTAGGTAGGCCTCAGTGACCAAGGCTGTCGTCTGGCTCATGCCTTAGCTGTGTTAAGTGTGGACAACGTGCTGGTCCTCAGGCTGGGCCCACAGCCTAGCTTTCGCTTCTGTGAGAGTGCTGTCCCGAGTCTCCTCCTGGAGCCAGTCGTCAGCACGGTGCCTTTTGGCACTGCAGTTCTCTTTCAGTCAAGGAGGCCGTGCGACTGGCAGAGGGAGTCTGCGCAGCACTGCCTTCGCGAGGCTCTTTGACGACTGGGGCACTCAACCCAGGCAAGCCAGAGAGCAGTACGTTGCCCTTGCTATGAATGTGAAGAGCTTTCTCCAGGGGCCTGTTTAGGCTAAGGTTCCTCAGAAGCCAGGAGCCGCCGTTCCGGCACGGAGAGAAGTCATCCTGCGAAATTGGCGAACGAGCTCCTATCCTGTGTGACCCCAGGAGCTTCGCAGAGTTAAGGCACTCCGTGGTGGAGTATGGCCTCATGGAAACCACTGCACACCCAACTCCCCCGACGTGAAACACTGGAACATATCTTGAGGCCTGAGGTCACCTTTCGTTCGGCCGGAGCTGAACCTGGGGTGCCGTGGGAGGAGCTCCTAGAAAGGGATTGCCAGCACGGTTTTCGCTTTGGGAGAACACGCAGCCTCGGCCCACAACGACAGCCCTGCCGTGCAGAGACGTCGGGCCGCTAGTGCTGTTCAAGGCAGCTTTGAAGCCAAGCGCAAGGCGCCTCCAAACGGGGAGAAAGCGTACTCTCCCCTCCGCGTCCCACGTTCAAGCTGAATGACGCAGCATGTTTCTCGGAAGGCTCTGCCGAGCTATCTAGTACAAGGGAGAGAGTGCCTGCCTCTGCTGAGAAAGGTTTTGACGTGGGGATTGCTGGACAGGCGGAAGAGCGTTCCCCAGGCCGTGCAGAGTTGAGGCCTTGGTGATTCTGGATGGTCCCAAGGGTCCAGAATTGTCCCTGGGAAAGCTGTCCTTTTCCCTCTTTTTCCGGCTGGAAGTACACCTCTGGCATCCGGCTGCCGGTCGGCGACGTCCTGGGGGAGACGCCCTGGTTTCACTTGTGGCGCACACTGGTGTTTCTCAGAAGAGCCCAAATTCCTCCCTGCGGGTGGGTGGGGGGCTTGGCACACCAGCATGGAATGGAAGGCTGTTTAGAACTGCGTACCTTGGGGCCGTGTGAAGGCCGCACGAACGAGAGCTTTCGAGCGAACAGGGCAGCGCTTCGCCATCACCGTTGCACGTTCACGGAGCTTAGTCAAGCGAACGCACTTACTTCCTGAGGCTCCAACACGGCCGAGGAGTTGGAAGGCATACAGTGAGTGCCCTTTGACAGTTGTTACAACGAACGTGAGTGCACAGTGTCTCGTGAAATACCTTCCACGGTTGAAGCATTCCGTTAACGCATGCCCCTCCGCTCCCTCTGGCACTGCGAGGTGTTACTAAGGGGGGAAATCTGGACTTTTGCTTGAGGCCGGGGTGGGGCGGGGGGACTCACAATTCTCCTGCCGGCGAGCTCCAGAGCGCTCCTGCTGAAGCTCCCAGCAAGGAACGGAGAGCAGCAGGCCTCACACGAGTCAACCCAGACTTCTTCTGTCACGAGTCAACTGAGACTTCTTACGTGAGGCCTTCCGGCAGCAAAGAGAAGGTGCGCGCGAGGAGTGTGCTTCAGGCAGCTTAGGACCCGCCACTGTCTCGTCTACCACGGAGGGGAATCAGGTTTGGCCAGGGTCGCCCAGCTTCATACCTGAGCTCCTACAGGTATCCTCAGCGGTTTCTGATTACCTCAAGGAAACACAACGGGAGGAACAGGGCCCTTCCGTGGAGGCCCTTTGGGGCACAGGGACCTCTGCGTGGGATCTACTGGGTAAGTATGGCAGTACCTTAGGTAGGCCTCAGTGACCAAGGCTCTCTGGCTCGCGCCTAGCTGTGTAAAGAAGTGTGGCAAACGTACGTACTGCTCCTCAGGCTGGGCCCACGGCCTAGCTTTCGCTTCTGTGAGAGTGCTGTCCCGAGTCTCTTCCCGGAGCCAGTCGTCAGCGCGGTGTCTTTTGGCACTGCAGTTCTCTTTCAGGCAAGGAGGCCGTTCGACTGACCGGCAAAGGGAGTCTGCCCAGCGCTGCTTTCGCCAGTCTCTCTGACGACTGGGCCACTCAACCTGGGCAACCCAGAGAGGAGTACACTGCCCTAGCTATGAATGTGAAGAGCTGTCTCCAGGGGCCTGCTTACGCTAAGGCTCCTCAGAAGCCAGAGGCCGCCGTTCCGGCACGGAGAGAGGTCATCATGCGAAACTGGTGAATGGGCTCCTACCCTGTGTGTCCCCAGGAGCGTCGCAGGGTTAAGGCACTCCGTGGTGGAGTGTGGCCTCATCGGAGACCTCTGCACACCCAACTCCCCTGACGTGAAACGCTGGAACTTCACCTTGAGGCCTGAGGTCACCTTTCGTTCGGCCGGAGCTGAACCTGGCGTGCCGTGGGAGGAGTTCCTAGAAAGGGATTGCCAGCACGGTTTTCGCTTTGGGAGAACACGCAGCCTCGGCCCACAACGACAGCCCTGCCGTGCAGAGACGTCGGGCCGCTAGTGCTGTTCAGGCAGCTTTGAAGCCAAGCGCAAGGCGCCTCCAAACGGGGAGAAAGCGTACTCTTCCCTCCGCGTCCCACGTTCAAGCTGAATGACGCAGCATGTTTCTCGGAAGGCTCTGCCGAGCTATCTAGTACAAGGGAGAGAGTGCCTGCCTCTGCTGAGAAAGGTTTTGACGTGGGGATTGCTGGACGTGAGGAAGAGCGTTCCCCAGGCCGTGCAAACTTGAGGCTTTGGTGATTCTGGATGGTCCCAAGGGTCCAGAATTGTCCCTGGGAAAGCTGTCCTCTTTTTCGTTCTCCGGCTGGAAGAAAACAGCTGGCAACCGACTGCCGTACGCAGACGTCCTGGGGGAGCCCGCCGGTTTCATTTGGGACGCACATTGGTGTCTCACAGAAGAGCCCAAATTCCTAACTGGGGGCACACCAGCATGGAATGTAAGGCTGTTTACAACTGCGTAGCCTGAGGCCGTTGGAAGGCCGTACAATCGAGAGCTTTCGAGCGAACAGGGCAGCGCTTCGCCATCGTCGTTGCACGTTCACGGAGCTTAATCAAACGAATGCATTTACTTCCTGTGGCTCAAACGCAACAGAGGAGTTGGAAGGCATACAGTGCCCTTTGACAGTTGTTACAACGAACGTGAGTGCACAGTGTCTCGTGAAATAAATCCCTAGCACTGTTGAAGCATTCCGTTCACGCATGCTTCTTCGCTCCTACTGCACTCCGAGGTGTTACTGACGGGGGAAATCTGGACTTTTACTTGAGGCCGGGGGGGCTCACAATTCTTTTGTCGGCGAGCTCCAGAGTGCTCTTACTGAAGCTCCCAGCAAGGAACTGAGAGCAGCAGGCCTCACACGAGTACACTCAGACGGCTTCCGTCACGAGTAAACTCAGGCCTCTTATGTGAGGCCTTCCGGCAGCAAAGAGAAGGTGGGCGCGAGGAGTGTGCTTCAGGCAGCTTAGGACCCGCCACTGTCTCGTCTACCACGGAGGGGAATAAGGTTTGCCCAGGGTCGCCCAGTTTCAAAGCGGAGCTCACGTAGTTATCCTCAGTGGTTTCTGATTACCTCAAGGAAACACAACGGGAGGAACAGGGCCCTTCCGTGGAGGCCCTTTGGGGCACAGGGACCTCTGCGTGGGATCTACTGTGTAAGTATGGCAGTACCTTAGGTAGGCCTCAGTGACCAAGGCTGTCGTCTGGCTCATGCCTTAGCTGTGTTAAGTGTGGACAACGTGCTGGTCCTCAGGCTGGGCCCACAGCCTAGCTTTCGCTTCTGTGAGAGTGCTGTCCCGAGTCTCCTCCTGGAGCCAGTCGTCAGCACGGTGCCTTTTGGCACTGCAGTTCTCTTTCAGTCAAGGAGGCCGTGCGACTGGCAGAGGGAGTCTGCGCAGCACTGCCTTCGCGAGGCTCTTTGACGACTGGGGCACTCAACCCAGGCAAGCCAGAGAGCAGTACGTTGCCCTTGCTATGAATGTGAAGAGCTTTCTCCAGGGGCCTGTTTAGGCTAAGGTTCCTCAGAAGCCAGGAGCCGCCGTTCCGGCACGGAGAGAAGTCATCCTGCGAAATTGGCGAACGAGCTCCTATCCTGTGTGACCCCAGGAGCTTCGCAGAGTTAAGGCACTCCGTGGTGGAGTATGGCCTCATGGAAACCACTGCACACCCAACTCCCCCGACGTGAAACACTGGAACATATCTTGAGGCCTGAGGTCACCTTTCGTTCGGCCGGAGCTGAACCTGGGGTGCCGTGGGAGGAGCTCCTAGAAAGGGATTGCCAGCACGGTTTTCGCTTTGGGAGAACACGCAGCCTCGGCCCACAACGACAGCCCTGCCGTGCAGAGACGTCGGGCCGCTAGTGCTGTTCAAGGCAGCTTTGAAGCCAAGCGCAAGGCGCCTCCAAACGGGGAGAAAGCGTACTCTCCCCTCCGCGTCCCACGTTCAAGCTGAATGACGCAGCATGTTTCTCGGAAGGCTCTGCCGAGCTATCTAGTACAAGGGAGAGAGTGCCTGCCTCTGCTGAGAAAGGTTTTGACGTGGGGATTGCTGGACAGGCGGAAGAGCGTTCCCCAGGCCGTGCAGAGTTGAGGCCTTGGTGATTCTGGATGGTCCCAAGGGTCCAGAATTGTCCCTGGGAAAGCTGTCCTTTTCCCTCTTTTTCCGGCTGGAAGTACACCTCTGGCATCCGGCTGCCGGTCGGCGACGTCCTGGGGGAGACGCCCTGGTTTCACTTGTGGCGCACACTGGTGTTTCTCAGAAGAGCCCAAATTCCTCCCTGCGGGTGGGTGGGGGGCTTGGCACACCAGCATGGAATGGAAGGCTGTTTAGAACTGCGTACCTTGGGGCCGTGTGAAGGCCGCACGAACGAGAGCTTTCGAGCGAACAGGGCAGCGCTTCGCCATCACCGTTGCACGTTCACGGAGCTTAGTCAAGCGAACGCACTTACTTCCTGAGGCTCCAACACGGCCGAGGAGTTGGAAGGCATACAGTGAGTGCCCTTTGACAGTTGTTACAACGAACGTGAGTGCACAGTGTCTCGTGAAATACCTTCCACGGTTGAAGCATTCCGTTAACGCATGCCCCTCCGCTCCCTCTGGCACTGCGACGTGTTACTAAGGGGGGAAATCTGGACTTTTGCTTGAGGCCGGGGTGGGGCGGGGGGACTCACAATTCTCCTGCCGGCGAGCTCCAGAGCGCTCCTGCTGAAGCTCCCAGCAAGGAACGGAGAGCAGCAGGCCTCACACGAGTCAACCCAGACTTCTTCTGTCACGAGTCAACTGAGACTTCTTACGTGAGGCCTTCCGGCAGCAAAGAGAAGGTGCGCGCGAGGAGTGTGCTTCAGGCAGCTTAGGACCCGCCACTGTCTCGTCTACCACGGAGGGGAATCAGGTTTGGCCAGGGTCGCCCAGCTTCATACCTGAGCTCCTACAGGTATCCTCAGCGGTTTCTGATTACCTCAAGGAAACACAACGGGAGGAACAGGGCCCTTCCGTGGAGGCCCTTTGGGGCACAGGGACCTCTGCGTGGGATCTACTGGGTAAGTATGGCAGTACCTTAGGTAGGCCTCAGTGACCAAGGCTCTCTGGCTCGCGCCTAGCTGTGTAAAGAAGTGTGGCAAACGTACGTACTGCTCCTCAGGCTGGGCCCACGGCCTAGCTTTCGCTTCTGTGAGAGTGCTGTCCCGAGTCTCTTCCCGGAGCCAGTCGTCAGCGCGGTGTCTTTTGGCACTGCAGTTCTCTTTCAGGCAAGGAGGCCGTTCGACTGACCGGCAAAGGGAGTCTGCCCAGCGCTGCTTTCGCCAGTCTCTCTGACGACTGGGCCACTCAACCTGGGCAACCCAGAGAGGAGTACACTGCCCTAGCTATGAATGTGAAGAGCTGTCTCCAGGGGCCTGCTTACGCTAAGGCTCCTCAGAAGCCAGAGGCCGCCGTTCCGGCACGGAGAGAGGTCATCATGCGAAACTGGTGAATGGGCTCCTACCCTGTGTGTCCCCAGGAGCGTCGCAGGGTTAAGGCACTCCGTGGTGGAGTGTGGCCTCATCGGAGACCTCTGCACACCCAACTCCCCTGACGTGAAACGCTGGAACTTCACCTTGAGGCCTGAGGTCACCTTTCGTTCGGCCGGAGCTGAACCTGGCGTGCCGTGGGAGGAGTTCCTAGAAAGGGATTGCCAGCACGGTTTTCGCTTTGGGAGAACACGCAGCCTCGGCCCACAACGACAGCCCTGCCGTGCAGAGACGTCGGGCCGCTAGTGCTGTTCAGGCAGCTTTGAAGCCAAGCGCAAGGCGCCTCCAAACGGGGAGAAAGCGTACTCTCCCCTCCGCGTCCCACGTTCAAGCTGAATGACGCAGCATGTTTCTCGGAAGGCTCTGCCGAGCTATCTAGTACAAGGGAGAGAGTGCCTGCCTCTGCTGAGAAAGGTTTTGACGTGGGGATTGCTGGACGTGAGGAAGAGCGTTCCCCAGGCCGTGCAAACTTGAGGCTTTGGTGATTCTGGATGGTCCCAAGGGTCCAGAATTGTCCCTGGGAAAGCTGTCCTCTTTTTCGTTCTCCGGCTGGAAGAAAACAGCTGGCAACCGACTGCCGTACGCAGACGTCCTGGGGGAGCCCGCCGGTTTCATTTGGGACGCACATTGGTGTCTCACAGAAGAGCCCAAATTCCTAACTGGGGGCACACCAGCATGGAATGTAAGGCTGTTTACAACTGCGTAGCCTGAGGCCGTTGGAAGGCCGTACAATCGAGAGCTTTCGAGCGAACAGGGCAGCGCTTCGCCATCGTCGTTGCACGTTCACGGAGCTTAATCAAACGAATGCATTTACTTCCTGTGGCTCAAACGCAACAGAGGAGTTGGAAGGCATACAGTGCCCTTTGACAGTTGTTACAACGAACGTGAGTGCACAGTGTCTCGTGAAATAAATCCCTAGCACTGTTGAAGCATTCCGTTCACGCATGCTTCTTCGCTCCTACTGCACTCCGAGGTGTTACTGACGGGGGAAATCTGGACTTTTACGTGAGGCCGGGGGGGCTCACAATTCTTTTGTCGGCGAGCTCCAGAGTGCTCTTGCTGAAGCTCCCAGCAAGGAACTGAGAGCAGCAGGCCTCACACGAGTACACTCAGACGGCTTCCGTCACGAGTAAACTCAGGCCTCTTATGTGAGGCCTTCCGGCAGCAAAGAGAAGGTGGGCGCGAGGAGTGTGCTTCAGGCAGCTTAGGACCCGCCACTGTCTCGTCTACCACGGAGGGGAATAAGGTTTGCCCAGGGTCGCCCAGTTTCAAAGCGGAGCTCACGTAGTTATCCTCAGTGGTTTCTGATTACCTCAAGGAAACACAACGGGAGGAACAGGGCCCTTCCGTGGAGGCCCTTTGGGGCACAGGGACCTCTGCGTGGGATCTACTGGGTAAGTATGGCAGTACCTTAGGTAGGCCTCAGTGACCAAGGCTGTCGTCTGGCTCATGCCTTAGCTGTGTTAAGTGTGGACAACGTGCTGGTCCTCAGGCTGGGCCCACAGCCTAGCTTTCGCTTCTGTGAGAGTGCTGTCCCGAGTCTCCTCCTGGAGCCAGTCGTCAGCACGGTGCCTTTTGGCACTGCAGTTCTCTTTCAGTCAAGGAGGCCGTGCGACTGGCAGAGGGAGTCTGCGCAGCACTGCCTTCGCGAGGCTCTTTGACGACTGGGGCACTCAACCCAGGCAAGCCAGAGAGCAGTACGTTGCCCTTGCTATGAATGTGAAGAGCTTTCTCCAGGGGCCTGTTTAGGCTAAGGTTCCTCAGAAGCCAGGAGCCGCCGTTCCGGCACGGAGAGAAGTCATCCTGCGAAATTGGCGAACGAGCTCCTATCCTGTGTGACCCCAGGAGCTTCGCAGAGTTAAGGCACTCCGTGGTGGAGTATGGCCTCATGGAAACCACTGCACACCCAACTCCCCCGACGTGAAACACTGGAACATATCTTGAGGCCTGAGGTCACCTTTCGTTCGGCCGGAGCTGAACCTGGGGTGCCGTGGGAGGAGCTCCTAGAAAGGGATTGTCAGCACGGTTTTCGCTTTGGGAGAACACGCAGCCTCGGCCCACAACGACAGCCCTGCCGTGCAGAGACGTCGGGCCGCTAGTGCTGTTCAAGGCAGCTTTGAAGCCAAGCGCAAGGCGCCTCCAAACGGGGAGAAAGCGTACTCTCCCCTCCGCGTCCCACGTTCAAGCTGAATGACGCAGCATGTTTCTCGGAAGGCTCTGCCGAGCTATCTAGTACAAGGGAGAGAGTGCCTGCCTCTGCTGAGAAAGGTTTTGACGTGGGGATTGCTGGACAGGCGGAAGAGCGTTCCCCAGGCCGTGCAGAGTTGAGGCCTTGGTGATTCTGGATGGTCCCAAGGGTCCAGAATTGTCCCTGGGAAAGCTGTCCTTTTCCCTCTTTTTCCGGCTGGAAGTACACCTCTGGCATCCGGCTGCCGGTCGGCGACGTCCTGGGGGAGACGCCCTGGTTTCACTTGTGGCGCACACTGGTGTTTCTCAGAAGAGCCCAAATTCCTCCCTGCGGGTGGGTGGGGGGCTTGGCACACCAGCATGGAATGGAAGGCTGTTTAGAACTGCGTACCTTGGGGCCGTGTGAAGGCCGCACGAACGAGAGCTTTCGAGCGAACAGGGCAGCGCTTCGCCATCACCGTTGCACGTTCACGGAGCTTAGTCAAGCGAACGCACTTACTTCCTGAGGCTCCAACACGGCCGAGGAGTTGGAAGGCATACAGTGAGTGCCCTTTGACAGTTGTTACAACGAACGTGAGTGCACAGTGTCTCGTGAAATACCTTCCACGGTTGAAGCATTCCGTTAACGCATGCCCCTCCGCTCCCTCTGGCACTGCGAGGTGTTACTAAGGGGGGAAATCTGGACTTTTGCTTGAGGCCGGGGTGGGGCGGGGGGACTCACAATTCTCCTGCCGGCGAGCTCCAGAGCGCTCCTGCTGAAGCTCCCAGCAAGGAACGGAGAGCAGCAGGCCTCACACGAGTCAACCCAGACTTCTTCTGTCACGAGTCAACTGAGACTTCTTACGTGAGGCCTTCCGGCAGCAAAGAGAAGGTGCGCGCGAGGAGTGTGCTTCAGGCAGCTTAGGACCCGCCACTGTCTCGTCTACCACGGAGGGGAATCAGGTTTGGCCAGGGTCGCCCAGCTTCATACCTGAGCTCCTACAGGTATCCTCAGCGGTTTCTGATTACCTCAAGGAAACACAACGGGAGGAACAGGGCCCTTCCGTGGAGGCCCTTTGGGGCACAGGGACCTCTGCGTGGGATCTACTGGGTAAGTATGGCAGTACCTTAGGTAGGCCTCAGTGACCAAGGCTCTCTGGCTCGCGCCTAGCTGTGTAAAGAAGTGTGGCAAACGTACGTACTGCTCCTCAGGCTGGGCCCACGGCCTAGCTTTCGCTTCTGTGAGAGTGCTGTCCCGAGTCTCTTCCCGGAGCCAGTCGTCAGCGCGGTGTCTTTTGGCACTGCAGTTCTCTTTCAGGCAAGGAGGCCGTTCGACTGACCGGCAAAGGGAGTCTGCCCAGCGCTGCTTTCGCCAGTCTCTCTGACGACTGGGCCACTCAACCTGGGCAACCCAGAGAGGAGTACACTGCCCTAGCTATGAATGTGAAGAGCTGTCTCCAGGGGCCTGCTTACGCTAAGGCTCCTCAGAAGCCAGAGGCCGCCGTTCCGGCACGGAGAGAGGTCATCATGCGAAACTGGTGAATGGGCTCCTACCCTGTGTGTCCCCAGGAGCGTCGCAGGGTTAAGGCACTCCGTGGTGGAGTGTGGCCTCATCGGAGACCTCTGCACACCCAACTCCCCTGACGTGAAACGCTGGAACTTCACCTTGAGGCCTGAGGTCACCTTTCGTTCGGCCGGAGCTGAACCTGGCGTGCCGTGGGAGGAGTTCCTAGAAAGGGATTGCCAGCACGGTTTTCGCTTTGGGAGAACACGCAGCCTCGGCCCACAACGACAGCCCTGCCGTGCAGAGACGTCGGGCCGCTAGTGCTGTTCAGGCAGCTTTGAAGCCAAGCGCAAGGCGCCTCCAAACGGGGAGAAAGCGTACTCTCCCCTCCGCGTCCCACGTTCAAGCTGAATGACGCAGCATGTTTCTCGGAAGGCTCTGCCGAGCTATCTAGTACAAGGGAGAGAGTGCCTGCCTCTGCTGAGAAAGGTTTTGACGTGGGGATTGCTGGACGTGAGGAAGAGCGTTCCCCAGGCCGTGCAAACTTGAGGCTTTGGTGATTCTGGATGGTCCCAAGGGTCCAGAATTGTCCCTGGGAAAGCTGTCCTCTTTTTCGTTCTCCGGCTGGAAGAAAACAGCTGGCAACCGACTGCCGTACGCAGACGTCCTGGGGGAGCCCGCCGGTTTCATTTGGGACGCACATTGGTGTCTCACAGAAGAGCCCAAATTCCTAACTGGGGGCACACCAGCATGGAATGTAAGGCTGTTTACAACTGCGTAGCCTGAGGCCGTTGGAAGGCCGTACAATCGAGAGCTTTCGAGCGAACAGGGCAGCGCTTCGCCATCGTCGTTGCACGTTCACGGAGCTTAATCAAACGAATGCATTTACTTCCTGTGGCTCAAACGCAACAGAGGAGTTGGAAGGCATACAGTGCCCTTTGACAGTTGTTACAACGAACGTGAGTGCACAGTGTCTCGTGAAATAAATCCCTAGCACTGTTGAAGCATTCCGTTCACGCATGCTTCTTCGCTCCTACTGCACTCCGAGGTGTTACTGACGGGGGAAATCTGGACTTTTACGTGAGGCCGGGGGGGCTCACAATTCTTTTGTCGGCGAGCTCCAGAGTGCTCTTGCTGAAGCTCCCAGCAAGGAACTGAGAGCAGCAGGCCTCACACGAGTACACTCAGACGGCTTCCGTCACGAGTAAACTCAGGCCTCTTATGTGAGGCCTTCCGGCAGCAAAGAGAAGGTGGGCGCGAGGAGTGTGCTTCAGGCAGCTTAGGACCCGCCACTGTCTCGTCTACCACGGAGGGGAATAAGGTTTGCCCAGGGTCGCCCAGTTTCAAAGCGGAGCTCACGTAGTTATCCTCAGTGGTTTCTGATTACCTCAAGGAAACACAACGGGAGGAACAGGGCCCTTCCGTGGAGGCCCTTTGGGGCACAGGGACCTCTGCGTGGGATCTACTGGGTAAGTATGGCAGTACCTTAGGTAGGCCTCAGTGACCAAGGCTGTCGTCTGGCTCATGCCTTAGCTGTGTTAAGTGTGGACAACGTGCTGGTCCTCAGGCTGGGCCCACAGCCTAGCTTTCGCTTCTGTGAGAGTGCTGTCCCGAGTCTCCTCCTGGAGCCAGTCGTCAGCACGGTGCCTTTTGGCACTGCAGTTCTCTTTCAGTCAAGGAGGCCGTGCGACTGGCAGAGGGAGTCTGCGCAGCACTGCCTTCGCGAGGCTCTTTGACGACTGGGGCACTCAACCCAGGCAAGCCAGAGAGCAGTACGTTGCCCTTGCTATGAATGTGAAGAGCTTTCTCCAGGGGCCTGTTTAGGCTAAGGTTCCTCAGAAGCCAGGAGCCGCCGTTCCGGCACGGAGAGAAGTCATCCTGCGAAATTGGCGAACGAGCTCCTATCCTGTGTGACCCCAGGAGCTTCGCAGAGTTAAGGCACTCCGTGGTGGAGTATGGCCTCATGGAAACCACTGCACACCCAACTCCCCCGACGTGAAACACTGGAACATATCTTGAGGCCTGAGGTCACCTTTCGTTCGGCCGGAGCTGAACCTGGGGTGCCGTGGGAGGAGCTCCTAGAAAGGGATTGTCAGCACGGTTTTCGCTTTGGGAGAACACGCAGCCTCGGCCCACAACGACAGCCCTGCCGTGCAGAGACGTCGGGCCGCTAGTGCTGTTCAAGGCAGCTTTGAAGCCAAGCGCAAGGCGCCTCCAAACGGGGAGAAAGCGTACTCTCCCCTCCGCGTCCCACGTTCAAGCTGAATGACGCAGCATGTTTCTCGGAAGGCTCTGCCGAGCTATCTAGTACAAGGGAGAGAGTGCCTGCCTCTGCTGAGAAAGGTTTTGACGTGGGGATTGCTGGACAGGCGGAAGAGCGTTCCCCAGGCCGTGCAGAGTTGAGGCCTTGGTGATTCTGGATGGTCCCAAGGGTCCAGAATTGTCCCTGGGAAAGCTGTCCTTTTCCCTCTTTTTCCGGCTGGAAGTACACCTCTGGCATCCGGCTGCCGGTCGGCGACGTCCTGGGGGAGACGCCCTGGTTTCACTTGTGGCGCACACTGGTGTTTCTCAGAAGAGCCCAAATTCCTCCCTGCGGGTGGGTGGGGGGCTTGGCACACCAGCATGGAATGGAAGGCTGTTTAGAACTGCGTACCTTGGGGCCGTGTGAAGGCCGCACGAACGAGAGCTTTCGAGCGAACAGGGCAGCGCTTCGCCATCACCGTTGCACGTTCACGGAGCTTAGTCAAGCGAACGCACTTACTTCCTGAGGCTCCAACACGGCCGAGGAGTTGGAAGGCATACAGTGAGTGCCCTTTGACAGTTGTTACAACGAACGTGAGTGCACAGTGTCTCGTGAAATACCTTCCACGGTTGAAGCATTCCGTTAACGCATGCCCCTCCGCTCCCTCTGGCACTGCGAGGTGTTACTAAGGGGGGAAATCTGGACTTTTGCTTGAGGCCGGGGTGGGGCGGGGGGACTCACAATTCTCCTGCCGGCGAGCTCCAGAGCGCTCCTGCTGAAGCTCCCAGCAAGGAACGGAGAGCAGCAGGCCTCACACGAGTCAACCCAGACTTCTTCTGTCACGAGTCAACTGAGACTTCTTACGTGAGGCCTTCCGGCAGCAAAGAGAAGGTGCGCGCGAGGAGTGTGCTTCAGGCAGCTTAGGACCCGCCACTGTCTCGTCTACCACGGAGGGGAATCAGGTTTGGCCAGGGTCGCCCAGCTTCATACCTGAGCTCCTACAGGTATCCTCAGCGGTTTCTGATTACCTCAAGGAAACACAACGGGAGGAACAGGGCCCTTCCGTGGAGGCCCTTTGGGGCACAGGGACCTCTGCGTGGGATCTACTGGGTAAGTATGGCAGTACCTTAGGTAGGCCTCAGTGACCAAGGCTCTCTGGCTCACGCCTAGCTGTGTAAAGAAGTGTGGCAAACGTACGTACTGCTCCTCAGGCTGGGCCCACGGCCTAGCTTTCGCTTCTGTGAGAGTGCTGTCCCGAGTCTCTTCCCGGAGCCAGTCGTCAGCGCGGTGTCTTTTGGCACTGCAGTTCTCTTTCAGGCAAGGAGGCCGTTCGACTGACCGGCAAAGGGAGTCTGCCCAGCGCTGCTTTCGCCAGTCTCTCTGACGACTGGGCCACTCAACCTGGGCAACCCAGAGAGGAGTACACTGCCCTAGCTATGAATGTGAAGAGCTGTCTCCAGGGGCCTGCTTACGCTAAGGCTCCTCAGAAGCCAGAGGCCGCCGTTCCGGCACGGAGAGAGGTCATCATGCGAAACTGGTGAATGGGCTCCTACCCTGTGTGTCCCCAGGAGCGTCGCAGGGTTAAGGCACTCCGTGGTGGAGTGTGGCCTCATCGGAGACCTCTGCACACCCAACTCCCCTGACGTGAAACGCTGGAACTTCACCTTGAGGTCTGAGGTCACCTTTCGTTCGGCCGGAGCTGAACCTGGCGTGCCGTGGGAGGAGTTCCTAGAAAGGGATTGCCAGCACGGTTTTCGCTTTGGGAGAACACGCAGCCTCGGCCCACAACGACAGCCCTGCCGTGCAGAGACGTCGGGCCGCTAGTGCTGTTCAGGCAGCTTTGAAGCCAAGCGCAAGGCGCCTCCAAACGGGGAGAAAGCGTACTCTCCCCTCCGCGTCCCACGTTCAAGCTGAATGACGCAGCATGTTTCTCGGAAGGCTCTGCCGAGCTATCTAGTACAAGGGAGAGAGTGCCTGCCTCTGCTGAGAAAGGTTTTGACGTGGGGATTGCTGGACAGGCGGAAGAGCGTTCCCCAGGCCGTGCAGAGTTGAGGCCTTGGTGATTCTGGATGGTCCCAAGGGTCCAGAATTGTCCCTGGGAAAGCTGTCCTTTTCCCTCTTTTTCCGGCTGGAAGTACACCTCTGGCATCCGGCTGCCGGTCGGCGACGTCCTGGGGGAGACGCCCTGGTTTCACTTGTGGCGCACACTGGTGTTTCTCAGAAGAGCCCAAATTCCTCCCTGCGGGTGGGTGGGGGGCTTGGCACACCAGCATGGAATGGAAGGCTGTTTAGAACTGCGTACCTTGGGGCCGTGTGAAGGCCGCACGAACGAGAGCTTTCGAGCGAACAGGGCAGCGCTTCGCCATCACCGTTGCACGTTCACGGAGCTTAGTCAAGCGAACGCACTTACTTCCTGAGGCTCCAACACGGCCGAGGAGTTGGAAGGCATACAGTGAGTGCCCTTTGACAGTTGTTACAACGAACGTGAGTGCACAGTGTCTCGTGAAATACCTTCCACGGTTGAAGCATTCCGTTAACGCATGCCCCTCCGCTCCCTCTGGCACTGCGAGGTGTTACTAAGGGGGGAAATCTGGACTTTTGCTTGAGGCCGGGGTGGGGCGGGGGGACTCACAATTCTCCTGCCGGCGAGCTCCAGAGCGCTCCTGCTGAAGCTCCCAGCAAGGAACGGAGAGCAGCAGGCCTCACACGAGTCAACCCAGACTTCTTCTGTCACGAGTCAACTGAGACTTCTTACGTGAGGCCTTCCGGCAGCAAAGAGAAGGTGCGCGCGAGGAGTGTGCTTCAGGCAGCTTAGGACCCGCCACTGTCTCGTCTACCACGGAGGGGAATCAGGTTTGGCCAGGGTCGCCCAGCTTCATACCTGAGCTCCTACAGGTATCCTCAGCGGTTTCTGATTACCTCAAGGAAACACAACGGGAGGAACAGGGCCCTTCCGTGGAGGCCCTTTGGGGCACAGGGACCTCTGCGTGGGATCTACTGGGTAAGTATGGCAGTACCTTAGGTAGGCCTCAGTGACCAAGGCTCTCTGGCTCACGCCTAGCTGTGTAAAGAAGTGTGGCAAACGTACGTACTGCTCCTCAGGCTGGGCCCACGGCCTAGCTTTCGCTTCTGTGAGAGTGCTGTCCCGAGTCTCTTCCCGGAGCCAGTCGTCAGCGCGGTGTCTTTTGGCACTGCAGTTCTCTTTCAGGCAAGGAGGCCGTTCGACTGACCGGCAAAGGGAGTCTGCCCAGCGCTGCTTTCGCCAGTCTCTCTGACGACTGGGCCACTCAACCTGGGCAACCCAGAGAGGAGTACACTGCCCTAGCTATGAATGTGAAGAGCTGTCTCCAGGGGCCTGCTTACGCTAAGGCTCCTCAGAAGCCAGAGGCCGCCGTTCCGGCACGGAGAGAGGTCATCATGCGAAACTGGTGAATGGGCTCCTACCCTGTGTGTCCCCAGGAGCGTCGCAGGGTTAAGGCACTCCGTGGTGGAGTGTGGCCTCATCGGAGACCTCTGCACACCCAACTCCCCTGACGTGAAACGCTGGAACTTCACCTTGAGGCCTGAGGTCACCTTTCGTTCGGCCGGAGCTGAACCTGGCGTGCCGTGGGAGGAGTTCCTAGAAAGGGATTGCCAGCACGGTTTTCGCTTTGGGAGAACACGCAGCCTCGGCCCACAACGACAGCCCTGCCGTGCAGAGACGTCGGGCCGCTAGTGCTGTTCAGGCAGCTTTGAAGCCAAGCGCAAGGCGCCTCCAAACGGGGAGAAAGCGTACTCTCCCCTCCGCGTCCCACGTTCAAGCTGAATGACGCAGCATGTTTCTCGGAAGGCTCTGCCGAGCTATCTAGTACAAGGGAGAGAGTGCCTGCCTCTGCTGAGAAAGGTTTTGACGTGGGGATTGCTGGACAGGCGGAAGAGCGTTCCCCAGGCCGTGCAGAGTTGAGGCCTTGGTGATTCTGGATGGTCCCAAGGGTCCAGAATTGTCCCTGGGAAAGCTGTCCTTTTCCCTCTTTTTCCGGCTGGAAGTACACCTCTGGCATCCGGCTGCCGGTCGGCGACGTCCTGGGGGAGACGCCCTGGTTTCACTTGTGGCGCACACTGGTGTTTCTCAGAAGAGCCCAAATTCCTCCCTGCGGGTGGGTGGGGGGCTTGGCACACCAGCATGGAATGGAAGGCTGTTTAGAACTGCGTACCTTGGGGCCGTGTGAAGGCCGCACGAACGAGAGCTTTCGAGCGAACAGGGCAGCGCTTCGCCATCACCGTTGCACGTTCACGGAGCTTAGTCAAGCGAACGCACTTACTTCCTGAGGCTCCAACACGGCCGAGGAGTTGGAAGGCATACAGTGAGTGCCCTTTGACAGTTGTTACAACGAACGTGAGTGCACAGTGTCTCGTGAAATACCTTCCACGGTTGAAGCATTCCGTTAACGCATGCCCCTCCGCTCCCTCTGGCACTGCGAGGTGTTACTAAGGGGGGAAATCTGGACTTTTGCTTGAGGCCGGGGTGGGGCGGGGGGACTCACAATTCTCCTGCCGGCGAGCTCCAGAGCGCTCCTGCTGAAGCTCCCAGCAAGGAACGGAGAGCAGCAGGCCTCACACGAGTCAACCCAGACTTCTTCTGTCACGAGTCAACTGAGACTTCTTACGTGAGGCCTTCCGGCAGCAAAGAGAAGGTGCGCGCGAGGAGTGTGCTTCAGGCAGCTTAGGACCCGCCACTGTCTCGTCTACCACGGAGGGGAATCAGGTTTGGCCAGGGTCGCCCAGCTTCATACCTGAGCTCCTACAGGTATCCTCAGCGGTTTCTGATTACCTCAAGGAAACACAACGGGAGGAACAGGGCCCTTCCGTGGAGGCCCTTTGGGGCACAGGGACCTCTGCGTGGGATCTACTGGGTAAGTATGGCAGTACCTTAGGTAGGCCTCAGTGACCAAGGCTCTCTGGCTCACGCCTAGCTGTGTAAAGAAGTGTGGCAAACGTACGTACTGCTCCTCAGGCTGGGCCCACGGCCTAGCTTTCGCTTCTGTGAGAGTGCTGTCCCGAGTCTCTTCCCGGAGCCAGTCGTCAGCGCGGTGTCTTTTGGCACTGCAGTTCTCTTTCAGGCAAGGAGGCCGTTCGACTGACCGGCAAAGGGAGTCTGCCCAGCGCTGCTTTCGCCAGTCTCTCTGACGACTGGGCCACTCAACCTGGGCAACCCAGAGAGGAGTACACTGCCCTAGCTATGAATGTGAAGAGCTGTCTCCAGGGGCCTGCTTACGCTAAGGCTCCTCAGAAGCCAGAGGCCGCCGTTCCGGCACGGAGAGAGGTCATCATGCGAAACTGGTGAATGGGCTCCTACCCTGTGTGTCCCCAGGAGCGTCGCAGGGTTAAGGCACTCCGTGGTGGAGTGTGGCCTCATCGGAGACCTCTGCACACCCAACTCCCCTGACGTGAAACGCTGGAACTTCACCTTGAGGCCTGAGGTCACCTTTCGTTCGGCCGGAGCTGAACCTGGCGTGCCGTGGGAGGAGTTCCTAGAAAGGGATTGCCAGCACGGTTTTCGCTTTGGGAGAACACGCAGCCTCGGCCCACAACGACAGCCCTGCCGTGCAGAGACGTCGGGCCGCTAGTGCTGTTCAGGCAGCTTTGAAGCCAAGCGCAAGGCGCCTCCAAACGGGGAGAAAGCGTACTCTCCCCTCCGCGTGCCACGTTCAAGCTGAATGACGCAGCATGTTTCTCGGAAGGCTCTGCCGAGCTATCTAGTACAAGGGAGAGAGTGCCTGCCTCTGCTGAGAAAGGTTTTGACGTGGGGATTGCTGGACGTGAGGAAGAGCGTTCCCCAGGCCGTGCAAACTTGAGGCTTTGGTGATTCTGGATGGTCCCAAGGGTCCAGAATTGTCCCTGGGAAAGCTGTCCTCTTTTTCGTTCTCCGGCTGGAAGAAAACAGCTGGCAACCGACTGCCGTACGCAGACGTCCTGGGGGAGCCCGCCGGTTTCATTTGGGACGCACATTGGTGTCTCACAGAAGAGCCCAAATTCCTAACTGGGGGCACACCAGCATGGAATGTAAGGCTGTTTACAACTGCGTAGCCTGAGGCCGTTGGAAGGCCGTACAATCGAGAGCTTTCGAGCGAACAGGGCAGCGCTTCGCCATCGTCGTTGCACGTTCACGGAGCTTAATCAAACGAATGCATTTACTTCCTGTGGCTCAAACGCAACAGAGGAGTTGGAAGGCATACAGTGCCCTTTGACAGTTGTTACAACGAACGTGAGTGCACAGTGTCTCGTGAAATAAATCCCTAGCACTGTTGAAGCATTCCGTTCACGCATGCTTCTTCGCTCCTACTGCACTCCGAGGTGTTACTGACGGGGGAAATCTGGACTTTTACTTGAGGCCGGGGGGGCTCACAATTCTTTTGTCGGCGAGCTCCAGAGTGCTCTTACTGAAGCTCCCAGCAAGGAACTGAGAGCAGCAGGCCTCACACGAGTACACTCAGACGGCTTCCGTCACGAGTAAACTCAGGCCTCTTATGTGAGGCCTTCCGGCAGCAAAGAGAAGGTGGGCGCGAGGAGTGTGCTTCAGGCAGCTTAGGACCCGCCACTGTCTCGTCTACCACGGAGGGGAATAAGGTTTGCCCAGGGTCGCCCAGTTTCAAAGCGGAGCTCACGTAGTTATCCTCAGTGGTTTCTGATTACCTCAAGGAAACACAACGGGAGGAACAGGGCCCTTCCGTGGAGGCCCTTTGGGGCACAGGGACCTCTGCGTGGGATCTACTGTGTAAGTATGGCAGTACCTTAGGTAGGCCTCAGTGACCAAGGCTGTCGTCTGGCTCATGCCTTAGCTGTGTTAAGTGTGGACAACGTGCTGGTCCTCAGGCTGGGCCCACAGCCTAGCTTTCGCTTCTGTGAGAGTGCTGTCCCGAGTCTCCTCCTGGAGCCAGTCGTCAGCACGGTGCCTTTTGGCACTGCAGTTCTCTTTCAGTCAAGGAGGCCGTGCGACTGGCAGAGGGAGTCTGCGCAGCACTGCCTTCGCGAGGCTCTTTGACGACTGGGGCACTCAACCCAGGCAAGCCAGAGAGCAGTACGTTGCCCTTGCTATGAATGTGAAGAGCTTTCTCCAGGGGCCTGTTTAGGCTAAGGTTCCTCAGAAGCCAGGAGCCGCCGTTCCGGCACGGAGAGAAGTCATCCTGCGAAATTGGCGAACGAGCTCCTATCCTGTGTGACCCCAGGAGCTTCGCAGAGTTAAGGCACTCCGTGGTGGAGTATGGCCTCATGGAAACCACTGCACACCCAACTCCCCCGACGTGAAACACTGGAACATATCTTGAGGCCTGAGGTCACCTTTCGTTCGGCCGGAGCTGAACCTGGGGTGCCGTGGGAGGAGCTCCTAGAAAGGGATTGCCAGCACGGTTTTCGCTTTGGGAGAACACGCAGCCTCGGCCCACAACGACAGCCCTGCCGTGCAGAGACGTCGGGCCGCTAGTGCTGTTCAAGGCAGCTTTGAAGCCAAGCGCAAGGCGCCTCCAAACGGGGAGAAAGCGTACTCTCCCCTCCGCGTCCCACGTTCAAGCTGAATGACGCAGCATGTTTCTCGGAAGGCTCTGCCGAGCTATCTAGTACAAGGGAGAGAGTGCCTGCCTCTGCTGAGAAAGGTTTTGACGTGGGGATTGCTGGACAGGCGGAAGAGCGTTCCCCAGGCCGTGCAGAGTTGAGGCCTTGGTGATTCTGGATGGTCCCAAGGGTCCAGAATTGTCCCTGGGAAAGCTGTCCTTTTCCCTCTTTTTCCGGCTGGAAGTACACCTCTGGCATCCGGCTGCCGGTCGGCGACGTCCTGGGGGAGACGCCCTGGTTTCACTTGTGGCGCACACTGGTGTTTCTCAGAAGAGCCCAAATTCCTCCCTGCGGGTGGGTGGGGGGCTTGGCACACCAGCATGGAATGGAAGGCTGTTTAGAACTGCGTACCTTGGGGCCGTGTGAAGGCCGCACGAACGAGAGCTTTCGAGCGAACAGGGCAGCGCTTCGCCATCACCGTTGCACGTTCACGGAGCTTAGTCAAGCGAACGCACTTACTTCCTGAGGCTCCAACACGGCCGAGGAGTTGGAAGGCATACAGTGAGTGCCCTTTGACAGTTGTTACAACGAACGTGAGTGCACAGTGTCTCGTGAAATACCTTCCACGGTTGAAGCATTCCGTTAACGCATGCCCCTCCGCTCCCTCTGGCACTGCGAGGTGTTACTAAGGGGGGAAATCTGGACTTTTGCTTGAGGCCGGGGTGGGGCGGGGGGACTCACAATTCTCCTGCCGGCGAGCTCCAGAGCGCTCCTGCTGAAGCTCCCAGCAAGGAACGGAGAGCAGCAGGCCTCACACGAGTCAACCCAGACTTCTTCTGTCACGAGTCAACTGAGACTTCTTACGTGAGGCCTTCCGGCAGCAAAGAGAAGGTGCGCGCGAGGAGTGTGCTTCAGGCAGCTTAGGACCCGCCACTGTCTCGTCTACCACGGAGGGGAATCAGGTTTGGCCAGGGTCGCCCAGCTTCATACCTGAGCTCCTACAGGTATCCTCAGCGGTTTCTGATTACCTCAAGGAAACACAACGGGAGGAACAGGGCCCTTCCGTGGAGGCCCTTTGGGGCACAGGGACCTCTGCGTGGGATCTACTGGGTAAGTATGGCAGTACCTTAGGTAGGCCTCAGTGACCAAGGCTCTCTGGCTCGCGCCTAGCTGTGTAAAGAAGTGTGGCAAACGTACGTACTGCTCCTCAGGCTGGGCCCACGGCCTAGCTTTCGCTTCTGTGAGAGTGCTGTCCCGAGTCTCTTCCCGGAGCCAGTCGTCAGCGCGGTGTCTTTTGGCACTGCAGTTCTCTTTCAGGCAAGGAGGCCGTTCGACTGACCGGCAAAGGGAGTCTGCCCAGCGCTGCTTTCGCCAGTCTCTCTGACGACTGGGCCACTCAACCTGGGCAACCCAGAGAGGAGTACACTGCCCTAGCTATGAATGTGAAGAGCTGTCTCCAGGGGCCTGCTTACGCTAAGGCTCCTCAGAAGCCAGAGGCCGCCGTTCCGGCACGGAGAGAGGTCATCATGCGAAACTGGTGAATGGGCTCCTACCCTGTGTGTCCCCAGGAGCGTCGCAGGGTTAAGGCACTCCGTGGTGGAGTGTGGCCTCATCGGAGACCTCTGCACACCCAACTCCCCTGACGTGAAACGCTGGAACTTCACCTTGAGGCCTGAGGTCACCTTTCGTTCGGCCGGAGCTGAACCTGGCGTGCCGTGGGAGGAGTTCCTAGAAAGGGATTGCCAGCACGGTTTTCGCTTTGGGAGAACACGCAGCCTCGGCCCACAACGACAGCCCTGCCGTGCAGAGACGTCGGGCCGCTAGTGCTGTTCAGGCAGCTTTGAAGCCAAGCGCAAGGCGCCTCCAAACGGGGAGAAAGCGTACTCTCCCCTCCGCGTCCCACGTTCAAGCTGAATGACGCAGCATGTTTCTCGGAAGGCTCTGCCGAGCTATCTAGTACAAGGGAGAGAGTGCCTGCCTCTGCTGAGAAAGGTTTTGACGTGGGGTTGCTGGACGTGAGGAAGAGCGTTCCCCAGGCCGTGCAAACTTGAGGCTTTGGTGATTCTGGATGGTCCCAAGGGTCCAGAATTGTCCCTGGGAAAGCTGTCCTCTTTTTCGTTCTCCGGCTGGAAGAAAACAGCTGGCAACCGACTGCCGTACGCAGACGTCCTGGGGGAGCCCGCCGGTTTCATTTGGGACGCACATTGGTGTCTCACAGAAGAGCCCAAATTCCTAACTGGGGGCACACCAGCATGGAATGTAAGGCTGTTTACAACTGCGTAGCCTGAGGCCGTTGGAAGGCCGTACAATCGAGAGCTTTCGAGCGAACAGGGCAGCGCTTCGCCATCGTCGTTGCACGTTCACGGAGCTTAATCAAACGAATGCATTTACTTCCTGTGGCTCAAACGCAACAGAGGAGTTGGAAGGCATACAGTGCCCTTTGACAGTTGTTACAACGAACGTGAGTGCACAGTGTCTCGTGAAATAAATCCCTAGCACTGTTGAAGCATTCCGTTCACGCATGCTTCTTCGCTCCTACTGCACTCCGAGGTGTTACTGACGGGGGAAATCTGGACTTTTACTTGAGGCCGGGGGGGCTCACAATTCTTTTGTCGGCGAGCTCCAGAGTGCTCTTACTGAAGCTCCCAGCAAGGAACTGAGAGCAGCAGGCCTCACACGAGTACACTCAGACGGCTTCCGTCACGAGTAAACTCAGGCCTCTTATGTGAGGCCTTCCGGCAGCAAAGAGAAGGTGGGCGCGAGGAGTGTGCTTCAGGCAGCTTAGGACCCGCCACTGTCTCGTCTACCACGGAGGGGAATAAGGTTTGCCCAGGGTCGCCCAGTTTCAAAGCGGAGCTCACGTAGTTATCCTCAGTGGTTTCTGATTACCTCAAGGAAACACAACGGGAGGAACAGGGCCCTTCCGTGGAGGCCCTTTGGGGCACAGGGACCTCTGCGTGGGATCTACTGTGTAAGTATGGCAGTACCTTAGGTAGGCCTCAGTGACCAAGGCTGTCGTCTGGCTCATGCCTTAGCTGTGTTAAGTGTGGACAACGTGCTGGTCCTCAGGCTGGGCCCACAGCCTAGCTTTCGCTTCTGTGAGAGTGCTGTCCCGAGTCTCCTCCTGGAGCCAGTCGTCAGCACGGTGCCTTTTGGCACTGCAGTTCTCTTTCAGTCAAGGAGGCCGTGCGACTGGCAGAGGGAGTCTGCGCAGCACTGCCTTCGCGAGGCTCTTTGACGACTGGGGCACTCAACCCAGGCAAGCCAGAGAGCAGTACGTTGCCCTTGCTATGAATGTGAAGAGCTTTCTCCAGGGGCCTGTTTAGGCTAAGGTTCCTCAGAAGCCAGGAGCCGCCGTTCCGGCACGGAGAGAAGTCATCCTGCGAAATTGGCGAACGAGCTCCTATCCTGTGTGACCCCAGGAGCTTCGCAGAGTTAAGGCACTCCGTGGTGGAGTATGGCCTCATGGAAACCACTGCACACCCAACTCCCCCGACGTGAAACACTGGAACATATCTTGAGGCCTGAGGTCACCTTTCGTTCGGCCGGAGCTGAACCTGGGGTGCCGTGGGAGGAGCTCCTAGAAAGGGATTGCCAGCACGGTTTTCGCTTTGGGAGAACACGCAGCCTCGGCCCACAACGACAGCCCTGCCGTGCAGAGACGTCGGGCCGCTAGTGCTGTTCAAGGCAGCTTTGAAGCCAAGCGCAAGGCGCCTCCAAACGGGGAGAAAGCGTACTCTCCCCTCCGCGTCCCACGTTCAAGCTGAATGACGCAGCATGTTTCTCGGAAGGCTCTGCCGAGCTATCTAGTACAAGGGAGAGAGTGCCTGCCTCTGCTGAGAAAGGTTTTGACGTGGGGATTGCTGGACAGGCGGAAGAGCGTTCCCCAGGCCGTGCAGAGTTGAGGCCTTGGTGATTCTGGATGGTCCCAAGGGTCCAGAATTGTCCCTGGGAAAGCTGTCCTTTTCCCTCTTTTTCCGGCTGGAAGTACACCTCTGGCATCCGGCTGCCGGTCGGCGACGTCCTGGGGGAGACGCCCTGGTTTCACTTGTGGCGCACACTGGTGTTTCTCAGAAGAGCCCAAATTCCTCCCTGCGGGTGGGTGGGGGGCTTGGCACACCAGCATGGAATGGAAGGCTGTTTAGAACTGCGTACCTTGGGGCCGTGTGAAGGCCGCACGAACGAGAGCTTTCGAGCGAACAGGGCAGCGCTTCGCCATCACCGTTGCACGTTCACGGAGCTTAGTCAAGCGAACGCACTTACTTCCTGAGGCTCCAACACGGCCGAGGAGTTGGAAGGCATACAGTGAGTGCCCTTTGACAGTTGTTACAACGAACGTGAGTGCACAGTGTCTCGTGAAATACCTTCCACGGTTGAAGCATTCCGTTAACGCATGCCCCTCCGCTCCCTCTGGCACTGCGAGGTGTTACTAAGGGGGGAAATCTGGACTTTTGCTTGAGGCCGGGGTGGGGCGGGGGGACTCACAATTCTCCTGCCGGCGAGCTCCAGAGCGCTCCTGCTGAAGCTCCCAGCAAGGAACGGAGAGCAGCAGGCCTCACACGAGTCAACCCAGACTTCTTCTGTCACGAGTCAACTGAGACTTCTTACGTGAGGCCTTCCGGCAGCAAAGAGAAGGTGCGCGCGAGGAGTGTGCTTCAGGCAGCTTAGGACCCGCCACTGTCTCGTCTACCACGGAGGGGAATCAGGTTTGGCCAGGGTCGCCCAGCTTCATACCTGAGCTCCTACAGGTATCCTCAGCGGTTTCTGATTACCTCAAGGAAACACAACGGGAGGAACAGGGCCCTTCCGTGGAGGCCCTTTGGGGCACAGGGACCTCTGCGTGGGATCTACTGGGTAAGTATGGCAGTACCTTAGGTAGGCCTCAGTGACCAAGGCTCTCTGGCTCGCGCCTAGCTGTGTAAAGAAGTGTGGCAAACGTACGTACTGCTCCTCAGGCTGGGCCCACGGCCTAGCTTTCGCTTCTGTGAGAGTGCTGTCCCGAGTCTCTTCCCGGAGCCAGTCGTCAGCGCGGTGTCTTTTGGCACTGCAGTTCTCTTTCAGGCAAGGAGGCCGTTCGACTGACCGGCAAAGGGAGTCTGCCCAGCGCTGCTTTCGCCAGTCTCTCTGACGACTGGGCCACTCAACCTGGGCAACCCAGAGAGGAGTACACTGCCCTAGCTATGAATGTGAAGAGCTGTCTCCAGGGGCCTGCTTACGCTAAGGCTCCTCAGAAGCCAGAGGCCGCCGTTCCGGCACGGAGAGAGGTCATCATGCGAAACTGGTGAATGGGCTCCTACCCTGTGTGTCCCCAGGAGCGTCGCAGGGTTAAGGCACTCCGTGGTGGAGTGTGGCCTCATCGGAGACCCCTGCACACCCAACTCCCCTGACGTGAAACGCTGGAACTTCACCTTGAGGCCTGAGGTCACCTTTCGTTCGGCCGGAGCTGAACCTGGCGTGCCGTGGGAGGAGTTCCTAGAAAGGGATTGCCAGCACGGTTTTCGCTTTGGGAGAACACGCAGCCTCGGCCCACAACGACAGCCCTGCCGTGCAGAGACGTCGGGCCGCTAGTGCTGTTCAGGCAGCTTTGAAGCCAAGCGCAAGGCGCCTCCAAACGGGGAGAAAGCGTACTCTCCCCTCCGCGTCCCACGTTCAAGCTGAATGACGCAGCATGTTTCTCGGAAGGCTCTGCCGAGCTATCTAGTACAAGGGAGAGAGTGCCTGCCTCTGCTGAGAAAGGTTTTGACGTGGGGTTGCTGGACGTGAGGAAGAGCGTTCCCCAGGCCGTGCAAACTTGAGGCTTTGGTGATTCTGGATGGTCCCAAGGGTCCAGAATTGTCCCTGGGAAAGCTGTCCTCTTTTTCGTTCTCCGGCTGGAAGAAAACAGCTGGCAACCGACTGCCGTACGCAGACGTCCTGGGGGAGCCCGCCGGTTTCATTTGGGACGCACATTGGTGTCTCACAGAAGAGCCCAAATTCCTAACTGGGGGCACACCAGCATGGAATGTAAGGCTGTTTACAACTGCGTAGCCTGAGGCCGTTGGAAGGCCGTACAATCGAGAGCTTTCGAGCGAACAGGGCAGCGCTTCGCCATCGTCGTTGCACGTTCACGGAGCTTAATCAAACGAATGCATTTACTTCCTGTGGCTCAAACGCAACAGAGGAGTTGGAAGGCATACAGTGCCCTTTGACAGTTGTTACAACGAACGTGAGTGCACAGTGTCTCGTGAAATAAATCCCTAGCACTGTTGAAGCATTCCGTTCACGCATGCTTCTTCGCTCCTACTGCACTCCGAGGTGTTACTGACGGGGGAAATCTGGACTTTTACTTGAGGCCGGGGGGGCTCACAATTCTTTTGTCGGCGAGCTCCAGAGTGCTCTTGCTGAAGCTCCCAGCAAGGAACTGAGAGCAGCAGGCCTCACACGAGTACACTCAGACGGCTTCCGTCACGAGTAAACTCAGGCCTCTTATGTGAGGCCTTCCGGCAGCAAAGAGAAGGTGGGCGCGAGGAGTGTGCTTCAGGCAGCTTAGGACCCGCCACTGTCTCGTCTACCACGGAGGGGAATAAGGTTTGCCCAGGGTCGCCCAGTTTCAAAGCGGAGCTCACGTAGTTATCCTCAGTGGTTTCTGATTACCTCAAGGAAACACAACGGGAGGAACAGGGCCCTTCCGTGGAGGCCCTTTGGGGCACAGGGACCTCTGCGTGGGATCTACTGTGTAAGTATGGCAGTACCTTAGGTAGGCCTCAGTGACCAAGGCTGTCGTCTGGCTCATGCCTTAGCTGTGTTAAGTGTGGACAACGTGCTGGTCCTCAGGCTGGGCCCACAGCCTAGCTTTCGCTTCTGTGAGAGTGCTGTCCCGAGTCTCCTCCTGGAGCCAGTCGTCAGCACGGTGCCTTTTGGCACTGCAGTTCTCTTTCAGTCAAGGAGGCCGTGCGACTGGCAGAGGGAGTCTGCGCAGCACTGCCTTCGCGAGGCTCTTTGACGACTGGGGCACTCAACCCAGGCAAGCCAGAGAGCAGTACGTTGCCCTTGCTATGAATGTGAAGAGCTTTCTCCAGGGGCCTGTTTAGGCTAAGGTTCCTCAGAAGCCAGGAGCCGCCGTTCCGGCACGGAGAGAAGTCATCCTGCGAAATTGGCGAACGAGCTCCTATCCTGTGTGACCCCAGGAGCTTCGCAGAGTTAAGGCACTCCGTGGTGGAGTATGGCCTCATGGAAACCACTGCACACCCAACTCCCCCGACGTGAAACACTGGAACATATCTTGAGGCCTGAGGTCACCTTTCGTTCGGCCGGAGCTGAACCTGGGGTGCCGTGGGAGGAGCTCCTAGAAAGGGATTGCCAGCACGGTTTTCGCTTTGGGAGAACACGCAGCCTCGGCCCACAACGACAGCCCTGCCGTGCAGAGACGTCGGGCCGCTAGTGCTGTTCAAGGCAGCTTTGAAGCCAAGCGCAAGGCGCCTCCAAACGGGGAGAAAGCGTACTCTCCCCTCCGCGTCCCACGTTCAAGCTGAATGACGCAGCATGTTTCTCGGAAGGCTCTGCCGAGCTATCTAGTACAAGGGAGAGAGTGCCTGCCTCTGCTGAGAAAGGTTTTGACGTGGGGATTGCTGGACAGGCGGAAGAGCGTTCCCCAGGCCGTGCAGAGTTGAGGCCTTGGTGATTCTGGATGGTCCCAAGGGTCCAGAATTGTCCCTGGGAAAGCTGTCCTTTTCCCTCTTTTTCCGGCTGGAAGTACACCTCTGGCATCCGGCTGCCGGTCGGCGACGTCCTGGGGGAGACGCCCTGGTTTCACTTGTGGCGCACACTGGTGTTTCTCAGAAGAGCCCAAATTCCTCCCTGCGGGTGGGTGGGGGGCTTGGCACACCAGCATGGAATGTAAGGCTGTTTAGAACTGCGTACCTTGGGGCCGTGTGAAGGCCGCACGAACGAGAGCTTTCGAGCGAACAGGGCAGCGCTTCGCCATCACCGTTGCACGTTCACGGAGCTTAGTCAAGCGAACGCACTTACTTCCTGAGGCTCCAACACGGCCGAGGAGTTGGAAGGCATACAGTGAGTGCCCTTTGACAGTTGTTACAACGAACGTGAGTGCACAGTGTCTCGTGAAATACCTTCCACGGTTGAAGCATTCCGTTAACGCATGCCCCTCCGCTCCCTCTGGCACTGCGAGGTGTTACTAAGGGGGGAAATCTGGACTTTTGCTTGAGGCCGGGGTGGGGCGGGGGGACTCACAATTCTCCTGCCGGCGAGCTCCAGAGCGCTCCTGCTGAAGCTCCCAGCAAGGAACGGAGAGCAGCAGGCCTCACACGAGTCAACCCAGACTTCTTCTGTCACGAGTCAACTGAGACTTCTTACGTGAGGCCTTCCGGCAGCAAAGAGAAGGTGCGCGCGAGGAGTGTGCTTCAGGCAGCTTAGGACCCGCCACTGTCTCGTCTACCACGGAGGGGAATCAGGTTTGGCCAGGGTCGCCCAGCTTCATACCTGAGCTCCTACAGGTATCCTCAGCGGTTTCTGATTACCTCAAGGAAACACAACGGGAGGAACAGGGCCCTTCCGTGGAGGCCCTTTGGGGCACAGGGACCTCTGCGTGGGATCTACTGGGTAAGTATGGCAGTACCTTAGGTAGGCCTCAGTGACCAAGGCTCTCTGGCTCACGCCTAGCTGTGTAAAGAAGTGTGGCAAACGTACGTACTGCTCCTCAGGCTGGGCCCACGGCCTAGCTTTCGCTTCTGTGAGAGTGCTGTCCCGAGTCTCTTCCCGGAGCCAGTCGTCAGCGCGGTGTCTTTTGGCACTGCAGTTCTCTTTCAGGCAAGGAGGCCGTTCGACTGACCGGCAAAGGGAGTCTGCCCAGCGCTGCTTTCGCCAGTCTCTCTGACGACTGGGCCACTCAACCTGGGCAACCCAGAGAGGAGTACACTGCCCTAGCTATGAATGTGAAGAGCTGTCTCCAGGGGCCTGCTTACGCTAAGGCTCCTCAGAAGCCAGAGGCCGCCGTTCCGGCACGGAGAGAGGTCATCATGCGAAACTGGTGAATGGGCTCCTACCCTGTGTGTCCCCAGGAGCGTCGCAGGGTTAAGGCACTCCGTGGTGGAGTGTGGCCTCATCGGAGACCTCTGCACACCCAACTCCCCTGACGTGAAACGCTGGAACTTCACCTTGAGGCCTGAGGTCACCTTTCGTTCGGCCGGAGCTGAACCTGGCGTGCCGTGGGAGGAGTTCCTAGAAAGGGATTGCCAGCACGGTTTTCGCTTTGGGAGAACACGCAGCCTCGGCCCACAACGACAGCCCTGCCGTGCAGAGACGTCGGGCCGCTAGTGCTGTTCAAGGCAGCTTTGAAGCAAAGCGCAAGGCGCCTCCAAACGGGGAGAAAGCGTACTCTCCCCTCCGCGTCCCACGTTCAAGCTGAATGACGCAGCATGTTTCTCGGAAGGCTCTGCCGAGCTATCTAGTACAAGGGAGAGAGTGCCTGCCTCTGCTGAGAAAGGTTTTGACGTGGGGATTGCTGGACAGGCGGAAGAGCGTTCCCCAGGCCGTGCAGAGTTGAGGCCTTGGTGATTCTGGATGGTCCCAAGGGTCCAGAATTGTCCCTGGGAAAGCTGTCCTTTTCCCTCTTTTTCCGGCTGGAAGTACACCTCTGGCATCCGGCTGCCGGTCGGCGACGTCCTGGGGGAGACGCCCTGGTTTCACTTGTGGCGCACACTGGTGTTTCTCAGAAGAGCCCAAATTCCTCCCTGCGGGTGGGTGGGGGGCTTGGCACACCAGCATGGAATGGAAGGCTGTTTAGAACTGCGTACCTTGGGGCCGTGTGAAGGCCGCACGAACGAGAGCTTTCGAGCGAACAGGGCAGCGCTTCGCCATCACCGTTGCACGTTCACGGAGCTTAGTCAAGCGAACGCACTTACTTCCTGAGGCTCCAACACGGCCGAGGAGTTGGAAGGCATACAGTGAGTGCCCTTTGACAGTTGTTACAACGAACGTGAGTGCACAGTGTCTCGTGAAATACCTTCCACGGTTGAAGCATTCCGTTAACGCATGCCCCTCCGCTCCCTCTGGCACTGCGAGGTGTTACTAAGGGGGGAAATCTGGACTTTTGCTTGAGGCCGGGGTGGGGCGGGGGGACTCACAATTCTCCTGCCGGCGAGCTCCAGAGCGCTCCTGCTGAAGCTCCCAGCAAGGAACGGAGAGCAGCAGGCCTCACACGAGTCAACCCAGACTTCTTCTGTCACGAGTCAACTGAGACTTCTTACGTGAGGCCTTCCGGCAGCAAAGAGAAGGTGCGCGCGAGGAGTGTGCTTCAGGCAGCTTAGGACCCGCCACTGTCTCGTCTACCACGGAGGGGAATCAGGTTTGGCCAGGGTCGCCCAGCTTCATACCTGAGCTCCTACAGGTATCCTCAGCGGTTTCTGATTACCTCAAGGAAACACAACGGGAGGAACAGGGCCCTTCCGTGGAGGCCCTTTGGGGCACAGGGACCTCTGCGTGGGATCTACTGGGTAAGTATGGCAGTACCTTAGGTAGGCCTCAGTGACCAAGGCTCTCTGGCTCGCGCCTAGCTGTGTAAAGAAGTGTGGCAAACGTACGTACTGCTCCTCAGGCTGGGCCCACGGCCTAGCTTTCGCTTCTGTGAGAGTGCTGTCCCGAGTCTCTTCCCGGAGCCAGTCGTCAGCGCGGTGTCTTTTGGCACTGCAGTTCTCTTTCAGGCAAGGAGGCCGTTCGACTGACCGGCAAAGGGAGTCTGCCCAGCGCTGCTTTCGCCAGTCTCTCTGACGACTGGGCCACTCAACCTGGGCAACCCAGAGAGGAGTACACTGCCCTAGCTATGAATGTGAAGAGCTGTCTCCAGGGGCCTGCTTACGCTAAGGCTCCTCAGAAGCCAGAGGCCGCCGTTCCGGCACGGAGAGAGGTCATCATGCGAAACTGGTGAATGGGCTCCTACCCTGTGTGTCCCCAGGAGCGTCGCAGGGTTAAGGCACTCCGTGGTGGAGTGTGGCCTCATCGGAGACCTCTGCACACCCAACTCCCCTGACGTGAAACGCTGGAACTTCACCTTGAGGCCTGAGGTCACCTTTCGTTCGGCCGGAGCTGAACCTGGCGTGCCGTGGGAGGAGTTCCTAGAAAGGGATTGCCAGCACGGTTTTCGCTTTGGGAGAACACGCAGCCTCGGCCCACAACGACAGCCCTGCCGTGCAGAGACGTCGGGCCGCTAGTGCTGTTCAGGCAGCTTTGAAGCCAAGCGCAAGGCGCCTCCAAACGGGGAGAAAGCGTACTCTCCCCTCCGCGTCCCACGTTCAAGCTGAATGACGCAGCATGTTTCTCGGAAGGCTCTGCCGAGCTATCTAGTACAAGGGAGAGAGTGCCTGCCTCTGCTGAGAAAGGTTTTGACGTGGGGATTGCTGGACGTGAGGAAGAGCGTTCCCCAGGCCGTGCAAACTTGAGGCTTTGGTGATTCTGGATGGTCCCAAGGGTCCAGAATTGTCCCTGGGAAAGCTGTCCTCTTTTTCGTTCTCCGGCTGGAAGAAAACAGCTGGCAACCGACTGCCGTACGCAGACGTCCTGGGGGAGCCCGCCGGTTTCATTTGGGACGCACATTGGTGTCTCACAGAAGAGCCCAAATTCCTAACTGGGGGCACACCAGCATGGAATGTAAGGCTGTTTACAACTGCGTAGCCTGAGGCCGTTGGAAGGCCGTACAATCGAGAGCTTTCGAGCGAACAGGGCAGCGCTTCGCCATCGTCGTTGCACGTTCACGGAGCTTAATCAAACGAATGCATTTACTTCCTGTGGCTCAAACGCAACAGAGGAGTTGGAAGGCATACAGTGCCCTTTGACAGTTGTTACAACGAACGTGAGTGCACAGTGTCTCGTGAAATAAATCCCTAGCACTGTTGAAGCATTCCGTTCACGCATGCTTCTTCGCTCCTACTGCACTCCGAGGTGTTACTGACGGGGGAAATCTGGACTTTTACTTGAGGCCGGGGGGGCTCACAATTCTTTTGTCGGCGAGCTCCAGAGTGCTCTTGCTGAAGCTCCCAGCAAGGAACTGAGAGCAGCAGGCCTCACACGAGTACACTCAGACGGCTTCCGTCACGAGTAAACTCAGGCCTCTTATGTGAGGCCTTCCGGCAGCAAAGAGAAGGTGGGCGCGAGGAGTGTGCTTCAGGCAGCTTAGGACCCGCCACTGTCTCGTCTACCACGGAGGGGAATAAGGTTTGCCCAGGGTCGCCCAGTTTCAAAGCGGAGCTCACGTAGTTATCCTCAGTGGTTTCTGATTACCTCAAGGAAACACAACGGGAGGAACAGGGCCCTTCCGTGGAGGCCCTTTGGGGCACAGGGACCTCTGCGTGGGATCTACTGTGTAAGTATGGCAGTACCTTAGGTAGGCCTCAGTGACCAAGGCTGTCGTCTGGCTCATGCCTTAGCTGTGTTAAGTGTGGACAACGTGCTGGTCCTCAGGCTGGGCCCACAGCCTAGCTTTCGCTTCTGTGAGAGTGCTGTCCCGAGTCTCCTCCTGGAGCCAGTCGTCAGCACGGTGCCTTTTGGCACTGCAGTTCTCTTTCAGTCAAGGAGGCCGTGCGACTGGCAGAGGGAGTCTGCGCAGCACTGCCTTCGCGAGGCTCTTTGACGACTGGGGCACTCAACCCAGGCAAGCCAGAGAGCAGTACGTTGCCCTTGCTATGAATGTGAAGAGCTTTCTCCAGGGGCCTGTTTAGGCTAAGGTTCCTCAGAAGCCAGGAGCCGCCGTTCCGGCACGGAGAGAAGTCATCCTGCGAAATTGGCGAACGAGCTCCTATCCTGTGTGACCCCAGGAGCTTCGCAGAGTTAAGGCACTCCGTGGTGGAGTATGGCCTCATGGAAACCACTGCACACCCAACTCCCCCGACGTGAAACACTGGAACATATCTTGAGGCCTGAGGTCACCTTTCGTTCGGCCGGAGCTGAACCTGGGGTGCCGTGGGAGGAGCTCCTAGAAAGGGATTGCCAGCACGGTTTTCGCTTTGGGAGAACACGCAGCCTCGGCCCACAACGACAGCCCTGCCGTGCAGAGACGTCGGGCCGCTAGTGCTGTTCAAGGCAGCTTTGAAGCCAAGCGCAAGGCGCCTCCAAACGGGGAGAAAGCGTACTCTCCCCTCCGCGTCCCACGTTCAAGCTGAATGACGCAGCATGTTTCTCGGAAGGCTCTGCCGAGCTATCTAGTACAAGGGAGAGAGTGCCTGCCTCTGCTGAGAAAGGTTTTGACGTGGGGATTGCTGGACAGGCGGAAGAGCGTTCCCCAGGCCGTGCAGAGTTGAGGCCTTGGTGATTCTGGATGGTCCCAAGGGTCCAGAATTGTCCCTGGGAAAGCTGTCCTTTTCCCTCTTTTTCCGGCTGGAAGTACACCTCTGGCATCCGGCTGCCGGTCGGCGACGTCCTGGGGGAGACGCCCTGGTTTCACTTGTGGCGCACACTGGTGTTTCTCAGAAGAGCCCAAATTCCTCCCTGCGGGTGGGTGGGGGGCTTGGCACACCAGCATGGAATGGAAGGCTGTTTAGAACTGCGTACCTTGGGGCCGTGTGAAGGCCGCACGAACGAGAGCTTTCGAGCGAACAGGGCAGCGCTTCGCCATCACCGTTGCACGTTCACGGAGCTTAGTCAAGCGAACGCACTTACTTCCTGAGGCTCCAACACGGCCGAGGAGTTGGAAGGCATACAGTGAGTGCCCTTTGACAGTTGTTACAACGAACGTGAGTGCACAGTGTCTCGTGAAATACCTTCCACGGTTGAAGCATTCCGTTAACGCATGCCCCTCCGCTCCCTCTGGCACTGCGAGGTGTTACTAAGGGGGGAAATCTGGACTTTTGCTTGAGGCCGGGGTGGGGCGGGGGGACTCACAATTCTCCTGCCGGCGAGCTCCAGAGCGCTCCTGCTGAAGCTCCCAGCAAGGAACGGAGAGCAGCAGGCCTCACACGAGTCAACCCAGACTTCTTCTGTCACGAGTCAACTGAGACTTCTTACGTGAGGCCTTCCGGCAGCAAAGAGAAGGTGCGCGCGAGGAGTGTGCTTCAGGCAGCTTAGGACCCGCCACTGTCTCGTCTACCACGGAGGGGAATCAGGTTTGGCCAGGGTCGCCCAGCTTCATACCTGAGCTCCTACAGGTATCCTCAGCGGTTTCTGATTACCTCAAGGAAACACAACGGGAGGAACAGGGCCCTTCCGTGGAGGCCCTTTGGGGCACAGGGACCTCTGCGTGGGATCTACTGGGTAAGTATGGCAGTACCTTAGGTAGGCCTCAGTGACCAAGGCTCTCTGGCTCGCGCCTAGCTGTGTAAAGAAGTGTGGCAAACGTACGTACTGCTCCTCAGGCTGGGCCCACGGCCTAGCTTTCGCTTCTGTGAGAGTGCTGTCCCGAGTCTCTTCCCGGAGCCAGTCGTCAGCGCGGTGTCTTTTGGCACTGCAGTTCTCTTTCAGGCAAGGAGGCCGTTCGACTGACCGGCAAAGGGAGTCTGCCCAGCGCTGCTTTCGCCAGTCTCTCTGACGACTGGGCCACTCAACCTGGGCAACCCAGAGAGGAGTACACTGCCCTAGCTATGAATGTGAAGAGCTGTCTCCAGGGGCCTGCTTACGCTAAGGCTCCTCAGAAGCCAGAGGCCGCCGTTCCGGCACGGAGAGAGGTCATCATGCGAAACTGGTGAATGGGCTCCTACCCTGTGTGTCCCCAGGAGCGTCGCAGGGTTAAGGCACTCCGTGGTGGAGTGTGGCCTCATCGGAGACCTCTGCACACCCAACTCCCCTGACGTGAAACGCTGGAACTTCACCTGGAGGCCTGAGGTCACCTTTCGTTCGGCCGGAACTGAACCTGGCGTGCCGTGGGAGGAGTTCCTAGAAAGGGATTGCCAGCACGGTTTTCGCTTTGGGAGAACACGCAGCCTCGGCCCACAACGACAGCCCTGCCGTGCAGAGACGTCGGGCCGCTAGTGCTGTTCAGGCAGCTTTGAAGCCAAGCGCAAGGCGCCTCCAAACGGGGAGAAAGCGTACTCTCCCCTCCGCGTCCCACGTTCAAGCTGAATGACGCAGCATGTTTCTCGGAAGGCTCTGCCGAGCTATCTAGTACAAGGGAGAGAGTGCCTGCCTCTGCTGAGAAAGGTTTTGACGTGGGGATTGCTGGACGTGAGGAAGAGCGTTCCCCAGGCCGTGCAAACTTGAGGCTTTGGTGATTCTGGATGGTCCCAAGGGTCCAGAATTGTCCCTGGGAAAGCTGTCCTCTTTTTCGTTCTCCGGCTGGAAGAAAACAGCTGGCAACCGACTGCCGTACGCAGACGTCCTGGGGGAGCCCGCCGGTTTCATTTGGGACGCACATTGGTGTCTCACAGAAGAGCCCAAATTCCTAACTGGGGGCACACCAGCATGGAATGTAAGGCTGTTTACAACTGCGTAGCCTGAGGCCGTTGGAAGGCCGTACAATCGAGAGCTTTCGAGCGAACAGGGCAGCGCTTCGCCATCGTCGTTGCACGTTCACGGAGCTTAATCAAACGAATGCATTTACTTCCTGTGGCTCAAACGCAACAGAGGAGTTGGAAGGCATACAGTGCCCTTTGACAGTTGTTACAACGAACGTGAGTGCACAGTGTCTCGTGAAATAAATCCCTAGCACTGTTGAAGCATTCCGTTCACGCATGCTTCTTCGCTCCTACTGCACTCCGAGGTGTTACTGACGGGGGAAATCTGGACTTTTACTTGAGGCCGGGGGGGCTCACAATTCTTTTGTCGGCGAGCTCCAGAGTGCTCTTGCTGAAGCTCCCAGCAAGGAACTGAGAGCAGCAGGCCTCACACGAGTACACTCAGACGGCTTCCGTCACGAGTAAACTCAGGCCTCTTATGTGAGGCCTTCCGGCAGCAAAGAGAAGGTGGGCGCGAGGAGTGTGCTTCAGGCAGCTTAGGACCCGCCACTGTCTCGTCTACCACGGAGGGGAATAAGGTTTGCCCAGGGTCGCCCAGTTTCAAAGCGGAGCTCACGTAGTTATCCTCAGTGGTTTCTGATTACCTCAAGGAAACACAACGGGAGGAACAGGGCCCTTCCGTGGAGGCCCTTTGGGGCACAGGGACCTCTGCGTG
Source organism: Pseudorca crassidens (assembly GCF_039906515.1). Lineage (NCBI taxonomy): Eukaryota > Metazoa > Chordata > Mammalia > Artiodactyla > Delphinidae > Pseudorca > Pseudorca crassidens. The sequence continues at coordinate 23,015,803 of NC_090315.1, forward strand.
GGATCTACTGTGTAAGTATGGCAGTACCTTAGGTAGGCCTCAGTGACCAAGGCTGTCGTCTGGCTCATGCCTTAGCTGTGTTAAGTGTGGACAACGTGCTGGTCCTCAGGCTGGGCCCACAGCCTAGCTTTCGCTTCTGTGAGAGTGCTGTCCCGAGTCTCCTCCTGGAGCCAGTCGTCAGCACGGTGCCTTTTGGCACTGCAGTTCTCTTTCAGTCAAGGAGGCCGTGCGACTGGCAGAGGGAGTCTGCGCAGCACTGCCTTCGCGAGGCTCTTTGACGACTGGGGCACTCAACCCAGGCAAGCCAGAGAGCAGTACGTTGCCCTTGCTATGAATGTGAAGAGCTTTCTCCAGGGGCCTGTTTAGGCTAAGGTTCCTCAGAAGCCAGGAGCCGCCGTTCCGGCACGGAGAGAAGTCATCCTGCGAAATTGGCGAACGAGCTCCTATCCTGTGTGACCCCAGGAGCTTCGCAGAGTTAAGGCACTCCGTGGTGGAGTATGGCCTCATGGAAACCACTGCACACCCAACTCCCCCGACGTGAAACACTGGAACATATCTTGAGGCCTGAGGTCACCTTTCGTTCGGCCGGAGCTGAACCTGGGGTGCCGTGGGAGGAGCTCCTAGAAAGGGATTGCCAGCACGGTTTTCGCTTTGGGAGAACACGCAGCCTCGGCCCACAACGACAGCCCTGCCGTGCAGAGACGTCGGGCCGCTAGTGCTGTTCAAGGCAGCTTTGAAGCCAAGCGCAAGGCGCCTCCAAACGGGGAGAAAGCGTACTCTCCCCTCCGCGTCCCACGTTCAAGCTGAATGACGCAGCATGTTTCTCGGAAGGCTCTGCCGAGCTATCTAGTACAAGGGAGAGAGTGCCTGCCTCTGCTGAGAAAGGTTTTGACGTGGGGATTGCTGGACAGGCGGAAGAGCGTTCCCCAGGCCGTGCAGAGTTGAGGCCTTGGTGATTCTGGATGGTCCCAAGGGTCCAGAATTGTCCCTGGGAAAGCTGTCCTTTTCCCTCTTTTTCCGGCTGGAAGTACACCTCTGGCATCCGGCTGCCGGTCGGCGACGTCCTGGGGGAGACGCCCTGGTTTCACTTGTGGCGCACACTGGTGTTTCTCAGAAGAGCCCAAATTCCTCCCTGCGGGTGGGTGGGGGGCTTGGCACACCAGCATGGAATGGAAGGCTGTTTAGAACTGCGTACCTTGGGGCCGTGTGAAGGCCGCACGAACGAGAGCTTTCGAGCGAACAGGGCAGCGCTTCGCCATCACCGTTGCACGTTCACGGAGCTTAGTCAAGCGAACGCACTTACTTCCTGAGGCTCCAACACGGCCGAGGAGTTGGAAGGCATACAGTGAGTGCCCTTTGACAGTTGTTACAACGAACGTGAGTGCACAGTGTCTCGTGAAATACCTTCCACGGTTGAAGCATTCCGTTAACGCATGCCCCTCCGCTCCCTCTGGCACTGCGAGGTGTTACTAAGGGGGGAAATCTGGACTTTTGCTTGAGGCCGGGGTGGGGCGGGGGGACTCACAATTCTCCTGCCGGCGAGCTCCAGAGCGCTCCTGCTGAAGCTCCCAGCAAGGAACGGAGAGCAGCAGGCCTCACACGAGTCAACCCAGACTTCTTCTGTCACGAGTCAACTGAGACTTCTTACGTGAGGCCTTCCGGCAGCAAAGAGAAGGTGCGCGCGAGGAGTGTGCTTCAGGCAGCTTAGGACCCGCCACTGTCTCGTCTACCACGGAGGGGAATCAGGTTTGGCCAGGGTCGCCCAGCTTCATACCTGAGCTCCTACAGGTATCCTCAGCGGTTTCTGATTACCTCAAGGAAACACAACGGGAGGAACAGGGCCCTTCCGTGGAGGCCCTTTGGGGCACAGGGACCTCTGCGTGGGATCTACTGGGTAAGTATGGCAGTACCTTAGGTAGGCCTCAGTGACCAAGGCTCTCTGGCTCGCGCCTAGCTGTGTAAAGAAGTGTGGCAAACGTACGTACTGCTCCTCAGGCTGGGCCCACGGCCTAGCTTTCGCTTCTGTGAGAGTGCTGTCCCGAGTCTCTTCCCGGAGCCAGTCGTCAGCGCGGTGTCTTTTGGCACTGCAGTTCTCTTTCAGGCAAGGAGGCCGTTCGACTGACCGGCAAAGGGAGTCTGCCCAGCGCTGCTTTCGCCAGTCTCTCTGACGACTGGGCCACTCAACCTGGGCAACCCAGAGAGGAGTACACTGCCCTAGCTATGAATGTGAAGAGCTGTCTCCAGGGGCCTGCTTACGCTAAGGCTCCTCAGAAGCCAGAGGCCGCCGTTCCGGCACGGAGAGAGGTCATCATGCGAAACTGGTGAATGGGCTCCTACCCTGTGTGTCCCCAGGAGCGTCGCAGGGTTAAGGCACTCCGTGGTGGAGTGTGGCCTCATCGGAGACCTCTGCACACCCAACTCCCCTGACGTGAAACGCTGGAACTTCACCTTGAGGCCTGAGGTCACCTTTCGTTCGGCCGGAGCTGAACCTGGCGTGCCGTGGGAGGAGTTCCTAGAAAGGGATTGCCAGCACGGTTTTCGCTTTGGGAGAACACGCAGCCTCGGCCCACAACGACAGCCCTGCCGTGCAGAGACGTCGGGCCGCTAGTGCTGTTCAGGCAGCTTTGAAGCCAAGCGCAAGGCGCCTCCAAACGGGGAGAAAGCGTACTCTCCCCTCCGCGTGCCACGTTCAAGCTGAATGACGCAGCATGTTTCTCGGAAGGCTCTGCCGAGCTATCTAGTACAAGGGAGAGAGTGCCTGCCTCTGCTGAGAAAGGTTTTGACGTGGGGATTGCTGGACGTGAGGAAGAGCGTTCCCCAGGCCGTGCAAACTTGAGGCTTTGGTGATTCTGGATGGTCCCAAGGGTCCAGAATTGTCCCTGGGAAAGCTGTCCTCTTTTTCGTTCTCCGGCTGGAAGAAAACAGCTGGCAACCGACTGCCGTACGCAGACGTCCTGGGGGAGCCCGCCGGTTTCATTTGGGACGCACATTGGTGTCTCACAGAAGAGCCCAAATTCCTAACTGGGGGCACACCAGCATGGAATGTAAGGCTGTTTACAACTGCGTAGCCTGAGGCCGTTGGAAGGCCGTACAATCGAGAGCTTTCGAGCGAACAGGGCAGCGCTTCGCCATCGTCGTTGCACGTTCACGGAGCTTAATCAAACGAATGCATTTACTTCCTGTGGCTCAAACGCAACAGAGGAGTTGGAAGGCATACAGTGCCCTTTGACAGTTGTTACAACGAACGTGAGTGCACAGTGTCTCGTGAAATAAATCCCTAGCACTGTTGAAGCATTCCGTTCACGCATGCTTCTTCGCTCCTACTGCACTCCGAGGTGTTACTGACGGGGGAAATCTGGACTTTTACTTGAGGCCGGGGGGGCTCACAATTCTTTTGTTGGCGAGCTCCAGAGTGCTCTTACTGAAGCTCCCAGCAAGGAACTGAGAGCAGCAGGCCTCACACGAGTACACTCAGACGGCTTCCGTCACGAGTAAACTCAGGCCTCTTATGTGAGGCCTTCCGGCAGCAAAGAGAAGGTGGGCGCGAGGAGTGTGCTTCAGGCAGCTTAGGACCCGCCACTGTCTCGTCTACCACGGAGGGGAATAAGGTTTGCCCAGGGTCGCCCAGTTTCAAAGCGGAGCTCACGTAGTTATCCTCAGTGGTTTCTGATTACCTCAAGGAAACACAACGGGAGGAACAGGGCCCTTCCGTGGAGGCCCTTTGGGGCACAGGGACCTCTGCGTGGGATCTACTGTGTAAGTATGGCAGTACCTTAGGTAGGCCTCAGTGACCAAGGCTGTCGTCTGGCTCATGCCTTAGCTGTGTTAAGTGTGGACAACGTGCTGGTCCTCAGGCTGGGCCCACAGCCTAGCTTTCGCTTCTGTGAGAGTGCTGTCCCGAGTCTCCTCCTGGAGCCAGTCGTCAGCACGGTGCCTTTTGGCACTGCAGTTCTCTTTCAGTCAAGGAGGCCGTGCGACTGGCAGAGGGAGTCTGCGCAGCACTGCCTTCGCGAGGCTCTTTGACGACTGGGGCACTCAACCCAGGCAAGCCAGAGAGCAGTACGTTGCCCTTGCTATGAATGTGAAGAGCTTTCTCCAGGGGCCTGTTTAGGCTAAGGTTCCTCAGAAGCCAGGAGCCGCCGTTCCGGCACGGAGAGAAGTCATCCTGCGAAATTGGCGAACGAGCTCCTATCCTGTGTGACCCCAGGAGCTTCGCAGAGTTAAGGCACTCCGTGGTGGAGTATGGCCTCATGGAAACCACTGCACACCCAACTCCCCCGACGTGAAACACTGGAACATATCTTGAGGCCTGAGGTCACCTTTCGTTCGGCCGGAGCTGAACCTGGGGTGCCGTGGGAGGAGCTCCTAGAAAGGGATTGCCAGCACGGTTTTCGCTTTGGGAGAACACGCAGCCTCGGCCCACAACGACAGCCCTGCCGTGCAGAGACGTCGGGCCGCTAGTGCTGTTCAAGGCAGCTTTGAAGCCAAGCGCAAGGCGCCTCCAAACGGGGAGAAAGCGTACTCTCCCCTCCGCGTCCCACGTTCAAGCTGAATGACGCAGCATGTTTCTCGGAAGGCTCTGCCGAGCTATCTAGTACAAGGGAGAGAGTGCCTGCCTCTGCTGAGAAAGGTTTTGACGTGGGGATTGCTGGACAGGCGGAAGAGCGTTCCCCAGGCCGTGCAGAGTTGAGGCCTTGGTGATTCTGGATGGTCCCAAGGGTCCAGAATTGTCCCTGGGAAAGCTGTCCTTTTCCCTCTTTTTCCGGCTGGAAGTACACCTCTGGCATCCGGCTGCCGGTCGGCGACGTCCTGGGGGAGACGCCCTGGTTTCACTTGTGGCGCACACTGGTGTTTCTCAGAAGAGCCCAAATTCCTCCCTGCGGGTGGGTGGGGGGCTTGGCACACCAGCATGGAATGGAAGGCTGTTTAGAACTGCGTACCTTGGGGCCGTGTGAAGGCCGCACGAACGAGAGCTTTCGAGCGAACAGGGCAGCGCTTCGCCATCACCGTTGCACGTTCACGGAGCTTAGTCAAGCGAACGCACTTACTTCCTGAGGCTCCAACACGGCCGAGGAGTTGGAAGGCATACAGTGAGTGCCCTTTGACAGTTGTTACAACGAACGTGAGTGCACAGTGTCTCGTGAAATACCTTCCACGGTTGAAGCATTCCGTTAACGCATGCCCCTCCGCTCCCTCTGGCACTGCGAGGTGTTACTAAGGGGGGAAATCTGGACTTTTGCTTGAGGCCGGGGTGGGGCGGGGGGACTCACAATTCTCCTGCCGGCGAGCTCCAGAGCGCTCCTGCTGAAGCTCCCAGCAAGGAACGGAGAGCAGCAGGCCTCACACGAGTCAACCCAGACTTCTTCTGTCACGAGTCAACTGAGACTTCTTACGTGAGGCCTTCCGGCAGCAAAGAGAAGGTGCGCGCGAGGAGTGTGCTTCAGGCAGCTTAGGACCCGCCACTGTCTCGTCTACCACGGAGGGGAATCAGGTTTGGCCAGGGTCGCCCAGCTTCATACCTGAGCTCCTACAGGTATCCTCAGCGGTTTCTGATTACCTCAAGGAAACACAACGGGAGGAACAGGGCCCTTCCGTGGAGGCCCTTTGGGGCACAGGGACCTCTGCGTGGGATCTACTGGGTAAGTATGGCAGTACCTTAGGTAGGCCTCAGTGACCAAGGCTCTCTGGCTCACGCCTAGCTGTGTAAAGAAGTGTGGCAAACGTACGTACTGCTCCTCAGGCTGGGCCCACGGCCTAGCTTTCGCTTCTGTGAGAGTGCTGTCCCGAGTCTCTTCCCGGAGCCAGTCGTCAGCGCGGTGTCTTTTGGCACTGCAGTTCTCTTTCAGGCAAGGAGGCCGTTCGACTGACCGGCAAAGGGAGTCTGCCCAGCGCTGCTTTCGCCAGTCTCTCTGACGACTGGGCCACTCAACCTGGGCAACCCAGAGAGGAGTACACTGCCCTAGCTATGAATGTGAAGAGCTGTCTCCAGGGGCCTGCTTACGCTAAGGCTCCTCAGAAGCCAGAGGCCGCCGTTCCGGCACGGAGAGAGGTCATCATGCGAAACTGGTGAATGGGCTCCTACCCTGTGTGTCCCCAGGAGCGTCGCAGGGTTAAGGCACTCCGTGGTGGAGTGTGGCCTCATCGGAGACCTCTGCACACCCAACTCCCCTGACGTGAAACGCTGGAACTTCACCTTGAGGCCTGAGGTCACCTTTCGTTCGGCCGGAGCTGAACCTGGCGTGCCGTGGGAGGAGTTCCTAGAAAGGGATTGCCAGCACGGTTTTCGCTTTGGGAGAACACGCAGCCTCGGCCCACAACGACAGCCCTGCCGTGCAGAGACGTCGGGCCGCTAGTGCTGTTCAGGCAGCTTTGAAGCCAAGCGCAAGGCGCCTCCAAACGGGGAGAAAGCGTACTCTCCCCTCCGCGTCCCACGTTCAAGCTGAATGACGCAGCATGTTTCTCGGAAGGCTCTGCCGAGCTATCTAGTACAAGGGAGAGAGTGCCTGCCTCTGCTGAGAAAGGTTTTGACGTGGGGATTGCTGGACGTGAGGAAGAGCGTTCCCCAGGCCGTGCAAACTTGAGGCTTTGGTGATTCTGGATGGTCCCAAGGGTCCAGAATTGTCCCTGGGAAAGCTGTCCTCTTTTTCGTTCTCCGGCTGGAAGAAAACAGCTGGCAACCGACTGCCGTACGCAGACGTCCTGGGGGAGCCCGCCGGTTTCATTTGGGACGCACATTGGTGTCTCACAGAAGAGCCCAAATTCCTAACTGGGGGCACACCAGCATGGAATGTAAGGCTGTTTACAACTGCGTAGCCTGAGGCCGTTGGAAGGCCGTACAATCGAGAGCTTTCGAGCGAACAGGGCAGCGCTTCGCCATCGTCGTTGCACGTTCACGGAGCTTAATCAAACGAATGCATTTACTTCCTGTGGCTCAAACGCAACAGAGGAGTTGGAAGGCATACAGTGCCCTTTGACAGTTGTTACAACGAACGTGAGTGCACAGTGTCTCGTGAAATAAATCCCTAGCACTGTTGAAGCATTCCGTTCACGCATGCTTCTTCGCTCCTACTGCACTCCGAGGTGTTACTGACGGGGGAAATCTGGACTTTTACGTGAGGCCGGGGGGGCTCACAATTCTTTTGTCGGCGAGCTCCAGAGTGCTCTTGCTGAAGCTCCCAGCAAGGAACTGAGAGCAGCAGGCCTCACACGAGTACACTCAGACGGCTTCCGTCACGAGTAAACTCAGGCCTCTTATGTGAGGCCTTCCGGCAGCAAAGAGAAGGTGGGCGCGAGGAGTGTGCTTCAGGCAGCTTAGGACCCGCCACTGTCTCGTCTACCACGGAGGGGAATAAGGTTTGCCCAGGGTCGCCCAGTTTCAAAGCGGAGCTCACGTAGTTATCCTCAGTGGTTTCTGATTACCTCAAGGAAACACAACGGGAGGAACAGGGCCCTTCCGTGGAGGCCCTTTGGGGCACAGGGACCTCTGCGTGGGATCTACTGTGTAAGTATGGCAGTACCTTAGGTAGGCCTCAGTGACCAAGGCTGTCGTCTGGCTCATGCCTTAGCTGTGTTAAGTGTGGACAACGTGCTGGTCCTCAGGCTGGGCCCACAGCCTAGCTTTCGCTTCTGTGAGAGTGCTGTCCCGAGTCTCCTCCTGGAGCCAGTCGTCAGCACGGTGCCTTTTGGCACTGCAGTTCTCTTTCAGTCAAGGAGGCCGTGCGACTGGCAGAGGGAGTCTGCGCAGCACTGCCTTCGCGAGGCTCTTTGACGACTGGGGCACTCAACCCAGGCAAGCCAGAGAGCAGTACGTTGCCCTTGCTATGAATGTGAAGAGCTTTCTCCAGGGGCCTGTTTAGGCTAAGGTTCCTCAGAAGCCAGGAGCCGACGTTCCGGCACGGAGAGAAGTCATCCTGCGAAATTGGCGAACGAGCTCCTATCCTGTGTGACCCCAGGAGCTTCGCAGAGTTAAGGCACTCCGTGGTGGAGTATGGCCTCATGGAAACCACTGCACACCCAACTCCCCCGACGTGAAACACTGGAACATATCTTGAGGCCTGAGGTCACCTTTCGTTCGGCCGGAGCTGAACCTGGGGTGCCGTGGGAGGAGCTCCTAGAAAGGGATTGCCAGCACGGTTTTCGCTTTGGGAGAACACGCAGCCTCGGCCCACAACGACAGCCCTGCCGTGCAGAGACGTCGGGCCGCTAGTGCTGTTCAAGGCAGCTTTGAAGCCAAGCGCAAGGCGCCTCCAAACGGGGAGAAAGCGTACTCTCCCCTCCGCGTCCCACGTTCAAGCTGAATGACGCAGCATGTTTCTCGGAAGGCTCTGCCGAGCTATCTAGTACAAGGGAGAGAGTGCCTGCCTCTGCTGAGAAAGGTTTTGACGTGGGGATTGCTGGACAGGCGGAAGAGCGTTCCCCAGGCCGTGCAGAGTTGAGGCCTTGGTGATTCTGGATGGTCCCAAGGGTCCAGAATTGTCCCTGGGAAAGCTGTCCTTTTCCCTCTTTTTCCGGCTGGAAGTACACCTCTGGCATCCGGCTGCCGGTCGGCGACGTCCTGGGGGAGACGCCCTGGTTTCACTTGTGGCGCACACTGGTGTTTCTCAGAAGAGCCCAAATTCCTCCCTGCGGGTGGGTGGGGGGCTTGGCACACCAGCATGGAATGGAAGGCTGTTTAGAACTGCGTACCTTGGGGCCGTGTGAAGGCCGCACGAACGAGAGCTTTCGAGCGAACAGGGCAGCGCTTCGCCATCACCGTTGCACGTTCACGGAGCTTAGTCAAGCGAACGCACTTACTTCCTGAGGCTCCAACACGGCCGAGGAGTTGGAAGGCATACAGTGAGTGCCCTTTGACAGTTGTTACAACGAACGTGAGTGCACAGTGTCTCGTGAAATACCTTCCACGGTTGAAGCATTCCGTTAACGCATGCCCCTCCGCTCCCTCTGGCACTGCGAGGTGTTACTAAGGGGGGAAATCTGGACTTTTGCTTGAGGCCGGGGTGGGGCGGGGGGACTCACAATTCTCCTGCCGGCGAGCTCCAGAGCGCTCCTGCTGAAGCTCCCAGCAAGGAACGGAGAGCAGCAGGCCTCACACGAGTCAACCCAGACTTCTTCTGTCACGAGTCAACTGAGACTTCTTACGTGAGGCCTTCCGGCAGCAAAGAGAAGGTGCGCGCGAGGAGTGTGCTTCAGGCAGCTTAGGACCCGCCACTGTCTCGTCTACCACGGAGGGGAATCAGGTTTGGCCAGGGTCGCCCAGCTTCATACCTGAGCTCCTACAGGTATCCTCAGCGGTTTCTGATTACCTCAAGGAAACACAACGGGAGGAACAGGGCCCTTCCGTGGAGGCCCTTTGGGGCACAGGGACCTCTGCGTGGGATCTACTGGGTAAGTATGGCAGTACCTTAGGTAGGCCTCAGTGACCAAGGCTCTCTGGCTCGCGCCTAGCTGTGTAAAGAAGTGTGGCAAACGTACGTACTGCTCCTCAGGCTGGGCCCACGGCCTAGCTTTCGCTTCTGTGAGAGTGCTGTCCCGAGTCTCTTCCCGGAGCCAGTCGTCAGCGCGGTGTCTTTTGGCACTGCAGTTCTCTTTCAGGCAAGGAGGCCGTTCGACTGACCGGCAAAGGGAGTCTGCCCAGCGCTGCTTTCGCCAGTCTCTCTGACGACTGGGCCACTCAACCTGGGCAACCCAGAGAGGAGTACACTGCCCTAGCTATGAATGTGAAGAGCTGTCTCCAGGGGCCTGCTTACGCTAAGGCTCCTCAGAAGCCAGAGGCCGCCGTTCCGGCACGGAGAGAGGTCATCATGCGAAACTGGTGAATGGGCTCCTACCCTGTGTGTCCCCAGGAGCGTCGCAGGGTTAAGGCACTCCGTGGTGGAGTGTGGCCTCATCGGAGACCTCTGCACACCCAACTCCCCTGACGTGAAACGCTGGAACTTCACCTTGAGGCCTGAGGTCACCTTTCGTTCGGCCGGAGCTGAACCTGGCGTGCCGTGGGAGGAGTTCCTAGAAAGGGATTGCCAGCACGGTTTTCGCTTTGGGAGAACACGCAGCCTCGGCCCACAACGACAGCCCTGCCGTGCAGAGACGTCGGGCCGCTAGTGCTGTTCAGGCAGCTTTGAAGCCAAGCGCAAGGCGCCTCCAAACGGGGAGAAAGCGTACTCTTCCCTCCGCGTCCCACGTTCAAGCTGAATGACGCAGCATGTTTCTCGGAAGGCTCTGCCGAGCTATCTAGTACAAGGGAGAGAGTGCCTGCCTCTGCTGAGAAAGGTTTTGACGTGGGGATTGCTGGACGTGAGGAAGAGCGTTCCCCAGGCCGTGCAAACTTGAGGCTTTGGTGATTCTGGATGGTCCCAAGGGTCCAGAATTGTCCCTGGGAAAGCTGTCCTCTTTTTCGTTCTCCGGCTGGAAGAAAACAGCTGGCAACCGACTGCCGTACGCAGACGTCCTGGGGGAGCCCGCCGGTTTCATTTGGGACGCACATTGGTGTCTCACAGAAGAGCCCAAATTCCTAACTGGGGGCACACCAGCATGGAATGTAAGGCTGTTTACAACTGCGTAGCCTGAGGCCGTTGGAAGGCCGTACAATCGAGAGCTTTCGAGCGAACAGGGCAGCGCTTCGCCATCGTCGTTGCACGTTCACGGAGCTTAATCAAACGAATGCATTTACTTCCTGTGGCTCAAACGCAACAGAGGAGTTGGAAGGCATACAGTGCCCTTTGACAGTTGTTACAACGAACGTGAGTGCACAGTGTCTCGTGAAATAAATCCCTAGCACTGTTGAAGCATTCCGTTCACGCATGCTTCTTCGCTCCTACTGCACTCCGAGGTGTTACTGACGGGGGAAATCTGGACTTTTACGTGAGGCCGGGGGGGCTCACAATTCTTTTGTCGGCGAGCTCCAGAGTGCTCTTGCTGAAGCTCCCAGCAAGGAACTGAGAGCAGCAGGCCTCACACGAGTACACTCAGACGGCTTCCGTCACGAGTAAACTCAGGCCTCTTATGTGAGGCCTTCCGGCAGCAAAGAGAAGGTGGGCGCGAGGAGTGTGCTTCAGGCAGCTTAGGACCCGCCACTGTCTCGTCTACCACGGAGGGGAATAAGGTTTGCCCAGGGTCGCCCAGTTTCAAAGCGGAGCTCACGTAGTTATCCTCAGTGGTTTCTGATTACCTCAAGGAAACACAACGGGAGGAACAGGGCCCTTCCGTGGAGGCCCTTTGGGGCACAGGGACCTCTGCGTGGGATCTACTGGGTAAGTATGGCAGTACCTTAGGTAGGCCTCAGTGACCAAGGCTGTCGTCTGGCTCATGCCTTAGCTGTGTTAAGTGTGGACAACGTGCTGGTCCTCAGGCTGGGCCCACAGCCTAGCTTTCGCTTCTGTGAGAGTGCTGTCCCGAGTCTCCTCCTGGAGCCAGTCGTCAGCACGGTGCCTTTTGGCACTGCAGTTCTCTTTCAGTCAAGGAGGCCGTGCGACTGGCAGAGGGAGTCTGCGCAGCACTGCCTTCGCGAGGCTCTTTGACGACTGGGGCACTCAACCCAGGCAAGCCAGAGAGCAGTACGTTGCCCTTGCTATGAATGTGAAGAGCTTTCTCCAGGGGCCTGTTTAGGCTAAGGTTCCTCAGAAGCCAGGAGCCGCCGTTCCGGCACGGAGAGAAGTCATCCTGCGAAATTGGCGAACGAGCTCCTATCCTGTGTGACCCCAGGAGCTTCGCAGAGTTAAGGCACTCCGTGGTGGAGTATGGCCTCATGGAAACCACTGCACACCCAACTCCCCCGACGTGAAACACTGGAACATATCTTGAGGCCTGAGGTCACCTTTCGTTCGGCCGGAGCTGAACCTGGGGTGCCGTGGGAGGAGCTCCTAGAAAGGGATTGCCAGCACGGTTTTCGCTTTGGGAGAACACGCAGCCTCGGCCCACAACGACAGCCCTGCCGTGCAGAGACGTCGGGCCGCTAGTGCTGTTCAAGGCAGCTTTGAAGCCAAGCGCAAGGCGCCTCCAAACGGGGAGAAAGCGTACTCTCCCCTCCGCGTCCCACGTTCAAGCTGAATGACGCAGCATGTTTCTCGGAAGGCTCTGCCGAGCTATCTAGTACAAGGGAGAGAGTGCCTGCCTCTGCTGAGAAAGGTTTTGACGTGGGGATTGCTGGACAGGCGGAAGAGCGTTCCCCAGGCCGTGCAGAGTTGAGGCCTTGGTGATTCTGGATGGTCCCAAGGGTCCAGAATTGTCCCTGGGAAAGCTGTCCTTTTCCCTCTTTTTCCGGCTGGAAGTACACCTCTGGCATCCGGCTGCCGGTCGGCGACGTCCTGGGGGAGACGCCCTGGTTTCACTTGTGGCGCACACTGGTGTTTCTCAGAAGAGCCCAAATTCCTCCCTGCGGGTGGGTGGGGGGCTTGGCACACCAGCATGGAATGGAAGGCTGTTTAGAACTGCGTACCTTGGGGCCGTGTGAAGGCCGCACGAACGAGAGCTTTCGAGCGAACAGGGCAGCGCTTCGCCATCACCGTTGCACGTTCACGGAGCTTAGTCAAGCGAACGCACTTACTTCCTGAGGCTCCAACACGGCCGAGGAGTTGGAAGGCATACAGTGAGTGCCCTTTGACAGTTGTTACAACGAACGTGAGTGCACAGTGTCTCGTGAAATACCTTCCACGGTTGAAGCATTCCGTTAACGCATGCCCCTCCGCTCCCTCTGGCACTGCGAGGTGTTACTAAGGGGGGAAATCTGGACTTTTGCTTGAGGCCGGGGTGGGGCGGGGGGACTCACAATTCTCCTGCCGGCGAGCTCCAGAGCGCTCCTGCTGAAGCTCCCAGCAAGGAACGGAGAGCAGCAGGCCTCACACGAGTCAACCCAGACTTCTTCTGTCACGAGTCAACTGAGACTTCTTACGTGAGGCCTTCCGGCAGCAAAGAGAAGGTGCGCGCGAGGAGTGTGCTTCAGGCAGCTTAGGACCCGCCACTGTCTCGTCTACCACGGAGGGGAATCAGGTTTGGCCAGGGTCGCCCAGCTTCATACCTGAGCTCCTACAGGTATCCTCAGCGGTTTCTGATTACCTCAAGGAAACACAACGGGAGGAACAGGGCCCTTCCGTGGAGGCCCTTTGGGGCACAGGGACCTCTGCGTGGGATCTACTGGGTAAGTATGGCAGTACCTTAGGTAGGCCTCAGTGACCAAGGCTCTCTGGCTCACGCCTAGCTGTGTAAAGAAGTGTGGCAAACGTACGTACTGCTCCTCAGGCTGGGCCCACGGCCTAGCTTTCGCTTCTGTGAGAGTGCTGTCCCGAGTCTCTTCCCGGAGCCAGTCGTCAGCGCGGTGTCTTTTGGCACTGCAGTTCTCTTTCAGGCAAGGAGGCCGTTCGACTGACCGGCAAAGGGAGTCTGCCCAGCGCTGCTTTCGCCAGTCTCTCTGACGACTGGGCCACTCAACCTGGGCAACCCAGAGAGGAGTACACTGCCCTAGCTATGAATGTGAAGAGCTGTCTCCAGGGGCCTGCTTACGCTAAGGCTCCTCAGAAGCCAGAGGCCGCCGTTCCGGCACGGAGAGAGGTCATCATGCGAAACTGGTGAATGGGCTCCTACCCTGTGTGTCCCCAGGAGCGTCGCAGGGTTAAGGCACTCCGTGGTGGAGTGTGGCCTCATCGGAGACCTCTGCACACCCAACTCCCCTGACGTGAAACGCTGGAACTTCACCTTGAGGCCTGAGGTCACCTTTCGTTCGGCCGGAGCTGAACCTGGCGTGCCGTGGGAGGAGTTCCTAGAAAGGGATTGCCAGCACGGTTTTCGCTTTGGGAGAACACGCAGCCTCGGCCCACAACGACAGCCCTGCCGTGCAGAGACGTCGGGCCGCTAGTGCTGTTCAGGCAGCTTTGAAGCCAAGCGCAAGGCGCCTCCAAACGGGGAGAAAGCGTACTCTCCCCTCCGCGTCCCACGTTCAAGCTGAATGACGCAGCATGTTTCTCGGAAGGCTCTGCCGAGCTATCTAGTACAAGGGAGAGAGTGCCTGCCTCTGCTGAGAAAGGTTTTGACGTGGGGATTGCTGGACAGGCGGAAGAGCGTTCCCCAGGCCGTGCAGAGTTGAGGCCTTGGTGATTCTGGATGGTCCCAAGGGTCCAGAATTGTCCCTGGGAAAGCTGTCCTTTTCCCTCTTTTTCCGGCTGGAAGTACACCTCTGGCATCCGGCTGCCGGTCGGCGACGTCCTGGGGGAGACGCCCTGGTTTCACTTGTGGCGCACACTGGTGTTTCTCAGAAGAGCCCAAATTCCTCCCTGCGGGTGGGTGGGGGGCTTGGCACACCAGCATGGAATGGAAGGCTGTTTAGAACTGCGTACCTTGGGGCCGTGTGAAGGCCGCACGAACGAGAGCTTTCGAGCGAACAGGGCAGCGCTTCGCCATCACCGTTGCACGTTCACGGAGCTTAGTCAAGCGAACGCACTTACTTCCTGAGGCTCCAACACGGCCGAGGAGTTGGAAGGCATACAGTGAGTGCCCTTTGACAGTTGTTACAACGAACGTGAGTGCACAGTGTCTCGTGAAATACCTTCCACGGTTGAAGCATTCCGTTAACGCATGCCCCTCCGCTCCCTCTGGCACTGCGAGGTGTTACTAAGGGGGGAAATCTGGACTTTTGCTTGAGGCCGGGGTGGGGCGGGGGGACTCACAATTCTCCTGCCGGCGAGCTCCAGAGCGCTCCTGCTGAAGCTCCCAGCAAGGAACGGAGAGCAGCAGGCCTCACACGAGTCAACCCAGACTTCTTCTGTCACGAGTCAACTGAGACTTCTTACGTGAGGCCTTCCGGCAGCAAAGAGAAGGTGCGCGCGAGGAGTGTGCTTCAGGCAGCTTAGGACCCGCCACTGTCTCGTCTACCACGGAGGGGAATCAGGTTTGGCCAGGGTCGCCCAGCTTCATACCTGAGCTCCTACAGGTATCCTCAGCGGTTTCTGATTACCTCAAGGAAACACAACGGGAGGAACAGGGCCCTTCCGTGGAGGCCCTTTGGGGCACAGGGACCTCTGCGTGGGATCTACTGGGTAAGTATGGCAGTACCTTAGGTAGGCCTCAGTGACCAAGGCTCTCTGGCTCGCGCCTAGCTGTGTAAAGAAGTGTGGCAAACGTACGTACTGCTCCTCAGGCTGGGCCCACGGCCTAGCTTTCGCTTCTGTGAGAGTGCTGTCCCGAGTCTCTTCCCGGAGCCAGTCGTCAGCGCGGTGTCTTTTGGCACTGCAGTTCTCTTTCAGGCAAGGAGGCCGTTCGACTGACCGGCAAAGGGAGTCTGCCCAGCGCTGCTTTCGCCAGTCTCTCTGACGACTGGGCCACTCAACCTGGGCAACCCAGAGAGGAGTACACTGCCCTAGCTATGAATGTGAAGAGCTGTCTCCAGGGGCCTGCTTACGCTAAGGCTCCTCAGAAGCCAGAGGCCGCCGTTCCGGCACGGAGAGAGGTCATCATGCGAAACTGGTGAATGGGCTCCTACCCTGTGTGTCCCCAGGAGCGTCGCAGGGTTAAGGCACTCCGTGGTGGAGTGTGGCCTCATCGGAGACCTCTGCACACCCAACTCCCCTGACGTGAAACGCTGGAACTTCACCTTGAGGCCTGAGGTCACCTTTCGTTCGGCCGGAGCTGAACCTGGCGTGCCGTGGGAGGAGTTCCTAGAAAGGGATTGCCAGCACGGTTTTCGCTTTGGGAGAACACGCAGCCTCGGCCCACAACGACAGCCCTGCCGTGCAGAGACGTCGGGCCGCTAGTGCTGTTCAGGCAGCTTTGAAGCCAAGCGCAAGGCGCCTCCAAACGGGGAGAAAGCGTACTCTCCCCTCCGCGTCCCACGTTCAAGCTGAATGACGCAGCATGTTTCTCGGAAGGCTCTGCCGAGCTATCTAGTACAAGGGAGAGAGTGCCTGCCTCTGCTGAGAAAGGTTTTGACGTGGGGATTGCTGGACGTGAGGAAGAGCGTTCCCCAGGCCGTGCAAACTTGAGGCTTTGGTGATTCTGGATGGTCCCAAGGGTCCAGAATTGTCCCTGGGAAAGCTGTCCTCTTTTTCGTTCTCCGGCTGGAAGAAAACAGCTGGCAACCGACTGCCGTACGCAGACGTCCTGGGGGAGCCCGCCGGTTTCATTTGGGACGCACATTGGTGTCTCACAGAAGAGCCCAAATTCCTAACTGGGGGCACACCAGCATGGAATGTAAGGCTGTTTACAACTGCGTAGCCTGAGGCCGTTGGAAGGCCGTACAATCGAGAGCTTTCGAGCGAACAGGGCAGCGCTTCGCCATCGTCGTTGCACGTTCACGGAGCTTAATCAAACGAATGCATTTACTTCCTGTGGCTCAAACGCAACAGAGGAGTTGGAAGGCATACAGTGCCCTTTGACAGTTGTTACAACGAACGTGAGTGCACAGTGTCTCGTGAAATAAATCCCTAGCACTGTTGAAGCATTCCGTTCACGCATGCTTCTTCGCTCCTACTGCACTCCGAGGTGTTACTGACGGGGGAAATCTGGACTTTTACTTGAGGCCGGGGGGGCTCACAATTCTTTTGTCGGCGAGCTCCAGAGTGCTCTTGCTGAAGCTCCCAGCAAGGAACTGAGAGCAGCAGGCCTCACACGAGTACACTCAGACGGCTTCCGTCACGAGTAAACTCAGGCCTCTTATGTGAGGCCTTCCGGCAGCAAAGAGAAGGTGGGCGCGAGGAGTGTGCTTCAGGCAGCTTAGGACCCGCCACTGTCTCGTCTACCACGGAGGGGAATAAGGTTTGCCCAGGGTCGCCCAGTTTCAAAGCGGAGCTCACGTAGTTATCCTCAGTGGTTTCTGATTACCTCAAGGAAACACAACGGGAGGAACAGGGCCCTTCCGTGGAGGCCCTTTGGGGCACAGGGACCTCTGCGTGGGATCTACTGTGTAAGTATGGCAGTACCTTAGGTAGGCCTCAGTGACCAAGGCTGTCGTCTGGCTCATGCCTTAGCTGTGTTAAGTGTGGACAACGTGCTGGTCCTCAGGCTGGGCCCACAGCCTAGCTTTCGCTTCTGTGAGAGTGCTGTCCCGAGTCTCCTCCTGGAGCCAGTCGTCAGCACGGTGCCTTTTGGCACTGCAGTTCTCTTTCAGTCAAGGAGGCCGTGCGACTGGCAGAGGGAGTCTGCGCAGCACTGCCTTCGCGAGGCTCTTTGACGACTGGGGCACTCAACCCAGGCAAGCCAGAGAGCAGTACGTTGCCCTTGCTATGAATGTGAAGAGCTTTCTCCAGGGGCCTGTTTAGGCTAAGGTTCCTCAGAAGCCAGGAGCCGCCGTTCCGGCACGGAGAGAAGTCATCCTGCGAAATTGGCGAACGAGCTCCTATCCTGTGTGACCCCAGGAGCTTCGCAGAGTTAAGGCACTCCGTGGTGGAGTATGGCCTCATGGAAACCACTGCACACCCAACTCCCCCGACGTGAAACACTGGAACATATCTTGAGGCCTGAGGTCACCTTTCGTTCGGCCGGAGCTGAACCTGGGGTGCCGTGGGAGGAGCTCCTAGAAAGGGATTGCCAGCACGGTTTTCGCTTTGGGAGAACACGCAGCCTCGGCCCACAACGACAGCCCTGCCGTGCAGAGACGTCGGGCCGCTAGTGCTGTTCAAGGCAGCTTTGAAGCCAAGCGCAAGGCGCCTCCAAACGGGGAGAAAGCGTACTCTCCCCTCCGCGTCCCACGTTCAAGCTGAATGACGCAGCATGTTTCTCGGAAGGCTCTGCCGAGCTATCTAGTACAAGGGAGAGAGTGCCTGCCTCTGCTGAGAAAGGTTTTGACGTGGGGATTGCTGGACAGGCGGAAGAGCGTTCCCCAGGCCGTGCAGAGTTGAGGCCTTGGTGATTCTGGATGGTCCCAAGGGTCCAGAATTGTCCCTGGGAAAGCTGTCCTTTTCCCTCTTTTTCCGGCTGGAAGTACACCTCTGGCATCCGGCTGCCGGTCGGCGACGTCCTGGGGGAGACGCCCTGGTTTCACTTGTGGCGCACACTGGTGTTTCTCAGAAGAGCCCAAATTCCTCCCTGCGGGTGGGTGGGGGGCTTGGCACACCAGCATGGAATGGAAGGCTGTTTAGAACTGCGTACCTTGGGGCCGTGTGAAGGCCGCACGAACGAGAGCTTTCGAGCGAACAGGGCAGCGCTTCGCCATCACCGTTGCACGTTCACGGAGCTTAGTCAAGCGAACGCACTTACTTCCTGAGGCTCCAACACGGCCGAGGAGTTGGAAGGCATACAGTGAGTGCCCTTTGACAGTTGTTACAACGAACGTGAGTGCACAGTGTCTCGTGAAATACCTTCCACGGTTGAAGCATTCCGTTAACGCATGCCCCTCCGCTCCCTCTGGCACTGCGAGGTGTTACTAAGGGGGGAAATCTGGACTTTTGCTTGAGGCCGGGGTGGGGCGGGGGGACTCACAATTCTCCTGCCGGCGAGCTCCAGAGCGCTCCTGCTGAAGCTCCCAGCAAGGAACGGAGAGCAGCAGGCCTCACACGAGTCAACCCAGACTTCTTCTGTCACGAGTCAACTGAGACTTCTTACGTGAGGCCTTCCGGCAGCAAAGAGAAGGTGCGCGCGAGGAGTGTGCTTCAGGCAGCTTAGGACCCGCCACTGTCTCGTCTACCACGGAGGGGAATCAGGTTTGGCCAGGGTCGCCCAGCTTCATACCTGAGCTCCTACAGGTATCCTCAGCGGTTTCTGATTACCTCAAGGAAACACAACGGGAGGAACAGGGCCCTTCCGTGGAGGCCCTTTGGGGCACAGGGACCTCTGCGTGGGATCTACTGGGTAAGTATGGCAGTACCTTAGGTAGGCCTCAGTGACCAAGGCTCTCTGGCTCGCGCCTAGCTGTGTAAAGAAGTGTGGCAAACGTACGTACTGCTCCTCAGGCTGGGCCCACGGCCTAGCTTTCGCTTCTGTGAGAGTGCTGTCCCGAGTCTCTTCCCGGAGCCAGTCGTCAGCGCGGTGTCTTTTGGCACTGCAGTTCTCTTTCAGGCAAGGAGGCCGTTCGACTGACCGGCAAAGGGAGTCTGCCCAGCGCTGCTTTCGCCAGTCTCTCTGACGACTGGGCCACTCAACCTGGGCAACCCAGAGAGGAGTACACTGCCCTAGCTATGAATGTGAAGAGCTGTCTCCAGGGGCCTGCTTACGCTAAGGCTCCTCAGAAGCCAGAGGCCGCCGTTCCGGCACGGAGAGAGGTCATCATGCGAAACTGGTGAATGGGCTCCTACCCTGTGTGTCCCCAGGAGCGTCGCAGGGTTAAGGCACTCCGTGGTGGAGTGTGGCCTCATCGGAGACCTCTGCACACCCAACTCCCCTGACGTGAAACGCTGGAACTTCACCTGGAGGCCTGAGGTCACCTTTCGTTCGGCCGGAACTGAACCTGGCGTGCCGTGGGAGGAGTTCCTAGAAAGGGATTGCCAGCACGGTTTTCGCTTTGGGAGAACACGCAGCCTCGGCCCACAACGACAGCCCTGCCGTGCAGAGACGTCGGGCCGCTAGTGCTGTTCAGGCAGCTTTGAAGCCAAGCGCAAGGCGCCTCCAAACGGGGAGAAAGCGTACTCTCCCCTCCGCGTCCCACGTTCAAGCTGAATGACGCAGCATGTTTCTCGGAAGGCTCTGCCGAGCTATCTAGTACAAGGGAGAGAGTGCCTGCCTCTGCTGAGAAAGGTTTTGACGTGGGGATTGCTGGACGTGAGGAAGAGCGTTCCCCAGGCCGTGCAAACTTGAGGCTTTGGTGATTCTGGATGGTCCCAAGGGTCCAGAATTGTCCCTGGGAAAGCTGTCCTCTTTTTCGTTCTCCGGCTGGAAGAAAACAGCTGGCAACCGACTGCCGTACGCAGACGTCCTGGGGGAGCCCGCCGGTTTCATTTGGGACGCACATTGGTGTCTCACAGAAGAGCCCAAATTCCTAACTGGGGGCACACCAGCATGGAATGTAAGGCTGTTTACAACTGCGTAGCCTGAGGCCGTTGGAAGGCCGTACAATCGAGAGCTTTCGAGCGAACAGGGCAGCGCTTCGCCATCGTCGTTGCACGTTCACGGAGCTTAATCAAACGAATGCATTTACTTCCTGTGGCTCAAACGCAACAGAGGAGTTGGAAGGCATACAGTGCCCTTTGACAGTTGTTACAACGAACGTGAGTGCACAGTGTCTCGTGAAATAAATCCCTAGCACTGTTGAAGCATTCCGTTCACGCATGCTTCTTCGCTCCTACTGCACTCCGAGGTGTTACTGACGGGGGAAATCTGGACTTTTACTTGAGGCCGGGGGGGCTCACAATTCTTTTGTCGGCGAGCTCCAGAGTGCTCTTGCTGAAGCTCCCAGCAAGGAACTGAGAGCAGCAGGCCTCACACGAGTACACTCAGACGGCTTCCGTCACGAGTAAACTCAGGCCTCTTATGTGAGGCCTTCCGGCAGCAAAGAGAAGGTGGGCGCGAGGAGTGTGCTTCAGGCAGCTTAGGACCCGCCACTGTCTCGTCTACCACGGAGGGGAATAAGGTTTGCCCAGGGTCGCCCAGTTTCAAAGCGGAGCTCACGTAGTTATCCTCAGTGGTTTCTGATTACCTCAAGGAAACACAACGGGAGGAACAGGGCCCTTCCGTGGAGGCCCTTTGGGGCACAGGGACCTCTGCGTGGGATCTACTGTGTAAGTATGGCAGTACCTTAGGTAGGCCTCAGTGACCAAGGCTGTCGTCTGGCTCATGCCTTAGCTGTGTTAAGTGTGGACAACGTGCTGGTCCTCAGGCTGGGCCCACAGCCTAGCTTTCGCTTCTGTGAGAGTGCTGTCCCGAGTCTCCTCCTGGAGCCAGTCGTCAGCACGGTGCCTTTTGGCACTGCAGTTCTCTTTCAGTCAAGGAGGCCGTGCGACTGGCAGAGGGAGTCTGCGCAGCACTGCCTTCGCGAGGCTCTTTGACGACTGGGGCACTCAACCCAGGCAAGCCAGAGAGCAGTACGTTGCCCTTGCTATGAATGTGAAGAGCTTTCTCCAGGGGCCTGTTTAGGCTAAGGTTCCTCAGAAGCCAGGAGCCGCCGTTCCGGCACGGAGAGAAGTCATCCTGCGAAATTGGCGAACGAGCTCCTATCCTGTGTGACCCCAGGAGCTTCGCAGAGTTAAGGCACTCCGTGGTGGAGTATGGCCTCATGGAAACCACTGCACACCCAACTCCCCCGACGTGAAACACTGGAACATATCTTGAGGCCTGAGGTCACCTTTCGTTCGGCCGGAGCTGAACCTGGGGTGCCGTGGGAGGAGCTCCTAGAAAGGGATTGCCAGCACGGTTTTCGCTTTGGGAGAACACGCAGCCTCGGCCCACAACGACAGCCCTGCCGTGCAGAGACGTCGGGCCGCTAGTGCTGTTCAAGGCAGCTTTGAAGCCAAGCGCAAGGCGCCTCCAAACGGGGAGAAAGCGTACTCTCCCCTCCGCGTCCCACGTTCAAGCTGAATGACGCAGCATGTTTCTCGGAAGGCTCTGCCGAGCTATCTAGTACAAGGGAGAGAGTGCCTGCCTCTGCTGAGAAAGGTTTTGACGTGGGGATTGCTGGACAGGCGGAAGAGCGTTCCCCAGGCCGTGCAGAGTTGAGGCCTTGGTGATTCTGGATGGTCCCAAGGGTCCAGAATTGTCCCTGGGAAAGCTGTCCTTTTCCCTCTTTTTCCGGCTGGAAGTACACCTCTGGCATCCGGCTGCCGGTCGGCGACGTCCTGGGGGAGACGCCCTGGTTTCACTTGTGGCGCACACTGGTGTTTCTCAGAAGAGCCCAAATTCCTCCCTGCGGGTGGGTGGGGGGCTTGGCACACCAGCATGGAATGGAAGGCTGTTTAGAACTGCGTACCTTGGGGCCGTGTGAAGGCCGCACGAACGAGAGCTTTCGAGCGAACAGGGCAGCGCTTCGCCATCACCGTTGCACGTTCACGGAGCTTAGTCAAGCGAACGCACTTACTTCCTGAGGCTCCAACACGGCCGAGGAGTTGGAAGGCATACAGTGAGTGCCCTTTGACAGTTGTTACAACGAACGTGAGTGCACAGTGTCTCGTGAAATACCTTCCACGGTTGAAGCATTCCGTTAACGCATGCCCCTCCGCTCCCTCTGGCACTGCGAGGTGTTACTAAGGGGGGAAATCTGGACTTTTGCTTGAGGCCGGGGTGGGGCGGGGGGACTCACAATTCTCCTGCCGGCGAGCTCCAGAGCGCTCCTGCTGAAGCTCCCAGCAAGGAACGGAGAGCAGCAGGCCTCACACGAGTCAACCCAGACTTCTTCTGTCACGAGTCAACTGAGACTTCTTACGTGAGGCCTTCCGGCAGCAAAGAGAAGGTGCGCGCGAGGAGTGTGCTTCAGGCAGCTTAGGACCCGCCACTGTCTCGTCTACCACGGAGGGGAATCAGGTTTGGCCAGGGTCGCCCAGCTTCATACCTGAGCTCCTACAGGTATCCTCAGCGGTTTCTGATTACCTCAAGGAAACACAACGGGAGGAACAGGGCCCTTCCGTGGAGGCCCTTTGGGGCACAGGGACCTCTGCGTGGGATCTACTGGGTAAGTATGGCAGTACCTTAGGTAGGCCTCAGTGACCAAGGCTCTCTGGCTCGCGCCTAGCTGTGTAAAGAAGTGTGGCAAACGTACGTACTGCTCCTCAGGCTGGGCCCACGGCCTAGCTTTCGCTTCTGTGAGAGTGCTGTCCCGAGTCTCTTCCCGGAGCCAGTCGTCAGCGCGGTGTCTTTTGGCACTGCAGTTCTCTTTCAGGCAAGGAGGCCGTTCGACTGACCGGCAAAGGGAGTCTGCCCAGCGCTGCTTTCGCCAGTCTCTCTGACGACTGGGCCACTCAACCTGGGCAACCCAGAGAGGAGTACACTGCCCTAGCTATGAATGTGAAGAGCTGTCTCCAGGGGCCTGCTTACGCTAAGGCTCCTCAGAAGCCAGAGGCCGCCGTTCCGGCACGGAGAGAGGTCATCATGCGAAACTGGTGAATGGGCTCCTACCCTGTGTGTCCCCAGGAGCGTCGCAGGGTTAAGGCACTCCGTGGTGGAGTGTGGCCTCATCGGAGACCTCTGCACACCCAACTCCCCTGACGTGAAACGCTGGAACTTCACCTTGAGGCCTGAGGTCACCTTTCGTTCGGCCGGAGCTGAACCTGGCGTGCCGTGGGAGGAGTTCCTAGAAAGGGATTGCCAGCACGGTTTTCGCTTTGGGAGAACACGCAGCCTCGGCCCACAACGACAGCCCTGCCGTGCAGAGACGTCGGGCCGCTAGTGCTGTTCAGGCAGCTTTGAAGCCAAGCGCAAGGCGCCTCCAAACGGGGAGAAAGCGTACTCTCCCCTCCGCGTGCCACGTTCAAGCTGAATGACGCAGCATGTTTCTCGGAAGGCTCTGCCGAGCTATCTAGTACAAGGGAGAGAGTGCCTGCCTCTGCTGAGAAAGGTTTTGACGTGGGGATTGCTGGACGTGAGGAAGAGCGTTCCCCAGGCCGTGCAAACTTGAGGCTTTGGTGATTCTGGATGGTCCCAAGGGTCCAGAATTGTCCCTGGGAAAGCTGTCCTCTTTTTCGTTCTCCGGCTGGAAGAAAACAGCTGGCAACCGACTGCCGTACGCAGACGTCCTGGGGGAGCCCGCCGGTTTCATTTGGGACGCACATTGGTGTCTCACAGAAGAGCCCAAATTCCTAACTGGGGGCACACCAGCATGGAATGTAAGGCTGTTTACAACTGCGTAGCCTGAGGCCGTTGGAAGGCCGTACAATCGAGAGCTTTCGAGCGAACAGGGCAGCGCTTCGCCATCGTCGTTGCACGTTCACGGAGCTTAATCAAACGAATGCATTTACTTCCTGTGGCTCAAACGCAACAGAGGAGTTGGAAGGCATACAGTGCCCTTTGACAGTTGTTACAACGAACGTGAGTGCACAGTGTCTCGTGAAATAAATCCCTAGCACTGTTGAAGCATTCCGTTCACGCATGCTTCTTCGCTCCTACTGCACTCCGAGGTGTTACTGACGGGGGAAATCTGGACTTTTACTTGAGGCCGGGGGGGCTCACAATTCTTTTGTTGGCGAGCTCCAGAGTGCTCTTACTGAAGCTCCCAGCAAGGAACTGAGAGCAGCAGGCCTCACACGAGTACACTCAGACGGCTTCCGTCACGAGTAAACTCAGGCCTCTTATGTGAGGCCTTCCGGCAGCAAAGAGAAGGTGGGCGCGAGGAGTGTGCTTCAGGCAGCTTAGGACCCGCCACTGTCTCGTCTACCACGGAGGGGAATAAGGTTTGCCCAGGGTCGCCCAGTTTCAAAGCGGAGCTCACGTAGTTATCCTCAGTGGTTTCTGATTACCTCAAGGAAACACAACGGGAGGAACAGGGCCCTTCCGTGGAGGCCCTTTGGGGCACAGGGACCTCTGCGTGGGATCTACTGTGTAAGTATGGCAGTACCTTAGGTAGGCCTCAGTGACCAAGGCTGTCGTCTGGCTCATGCCTTAGCTGTGTTAAGTGTGGACAACGTGCTGGTCCTCAGGCTGGGCCCACAGCCTAGCTTTCGCTTCTGTGAGAGTGCTGTCCCGAGTCTCCTCCTGGAGCCAGTCGTCAGCACGGTGCCTTTTGGCACTGCAGTTCTCTTTCAGTCAAGGAGGCCGTGCGACTGGCAGAGGGAGTCTGCGCAGCACTGCCTTCGCGAGGCTCTTTGACGACTGGGGCACTCAACCCAGGCAAGCCAGAGAGCAGTACGTTGCCCTTGCTATGAATGTGAAGAGCTTTCTCCAGGGGCCTGTTTAGGCTAAGGTTCCTCAGAAGCCAGGAGCCGCCGTTCCGGCACGGAGAGAAGTCATCCTGCGAAATTGGCGAACGAGCTCCTATCCTGTGTGACCCCAGGAGCTTCGCAGAGTTAAGGCACTCCGTGGTGGAGTATGGCCTCATGGAAACCACTGCACACCCAACTCCCCCGACGTGAAACACTGGAACATATCTTGAGGCCTGAGGTCACCTTTCGTTCGGCCGGAGCTGAACCTGGGGTGCCGTGGGAGGAGCTCCTAGAAAGGGATTGCCAGCACGGTTTTCGCTTTGGGAGAACACGCAGCCTCGGCCCACAACGACAGCCCTGCCGTGCAGAGACGTCGGGCCGCTAGTGCTGTTCAAGGCAGCTTTGAAGCCAAGCGCAAGGCGCCTCCAAACGGGGAGAAAGCGTACTCTCCCCTCCGCGTCCCACGTTCAAGCTGAATGACGCAGCATGTTTCTCGGAAGGCTCTGCCGAGCTATCTAGTACAAGGGAGAGAGTGCCTGCCTCTGCTGAGAAAGGTTTTGACGTGGGGATTGCTGGACAGGCGGAAGAGCGTTCCCCAGGCCGTGCAGAGTTGAGGCCTTGGTGATTCTGGATGGTCCCAAGGGTCCAGAATTGTCCCTGGGAAAGCTGTCCTTTTCCCTCTTTTTCCGGCTGGAAGTACACCTCTGGCATCCGGCTGCCGGTCGGCGACGTCCTGGGGGAGACGCCCTGGTTTCACTTGTGGCGCACACTGGTGTTTCTCAGAAGAGCCCAAATTCCTCCCTGCGGGTGGGTGGGGGGCTTGGCACACCAGCATGGAATGGAAGGCTGTTTAGAACTGCGTACCTTGGGGCCGTGTGAAGGCCGCACGAACGAGAGCTTTCGAGCGAACAGGGCAGCGCTTCGCCATCACCGTTGCACGTTCACGGAGCTTAGTCAAGCGAACGCACTTACTTCCTGAGGCTCCAACACGGCCGAGGAGTTGGAAGGCATACAGTGAGTGCCCTTTGACAGTTGTTACAACGAACGTGAGTGCACAGTGTCTCGTGAAATACCTTCCACGGTTGAAGCATTCCGTTAACGCATGCCCCTCCGCTCCCTCTGGCACTGCGAGGTGTTACTAAGGGGGGAAATCTGGACTTTTGCTTGAGGCCGGGGTGGGGCGGGGGGACTCACAATTCTCCTGCCGGCGAGCTCCAGAGCGCTCCTGCTGAAGCTCCCAGCAAGGAACGGAGAGCAGCAGGCCTCACACGAGTCAACCCAGACTTCTTCTGTCACGAGTCAACTGAGACTTCTTACGTGAGGCCTTCCGGCAGCAAAGAGAAGGTGCGCGCGAGGAGTGTGCTTCAGGCAGCTTAGGACCCGCCACTGTCTCGTCTACCACGGAGGGGAATCAGGTTTGGCCAGGGTCGCCCAGCTTCATACCTGAGCTCCTACAGGTATCCTCAGCGGTTTCTGATTACCTCAAGGAAACACAACGGGAGGAACAGGGCCCTTCCGTGGAGGCCCTTTGGGGCACAGGGACCTCTGCGTGGGATCTACTGGGTAAGTATGGCAGTACCTTAGGTAGGCCTCAGTGACCAAGGCTCTCTGGCTCACGCCTAGCTGTGTAAAGAAGTGTGGCAAACGTACGTACTGCTCCTCAGGCTGGGCCCACGGCCTAGCTTTCGCTTCTGTGAGAGTGCTGTCCCGAGTCTCTTCCCGGAGCCAGTCGTCAGCGCGGTGTCTTTTGGCACTGCAGTTCTCTTTCAGGCAAGGAGGCCGTTCGACTGACCGGCAAAGGGAGTCTGCCCAGCGCTGCTTTCGCCAGTCTCTCTGACGACTGGGCCACTCAACCTGGGCAACCCAGAGAGGAGTACACTGCCCTAGCTATGAATGTGAAGAGCTGTCTCCAGGGGCCTGCTTACGCTAAGGCTCCTCAGAAGCCAGAGGCCGCCGTTCCGGCACGGAGAGAGGTCATCATGCGAAACTGGTGAATGGGCTCCTACCCTGTGTGTCCCCAGGAGCGTCGCAGGGTTAAGGCACTCCGTGGTGGAGTGTGGCCTCATCGGAGACCTCTGCACACCCAACTCCCCTGACGTGAAACGCTGGAACTTCACCTTGAGGCCTGAGGTCACCTTTCGTTCGGCCGGAGCTGAACCTGGCGTGCCGTGGGAGGAGTTCCTAGAAAGGGATTGCCAGCACGGTTTTCGCTTTGGGAGAACACGCAGCCTCGGCCCACAACGACAGCCCTGCCGTGCAGAGACGTCGGGCCGCTAGTGCTGTTCAGGCAGCTTTGAAGCCAAGCGCAAGGCGCCTCCAAACGGGGAGAAAGCGTACTCTCCCCTCCGCGTCCCACGTTCAAGCTGAATGACGCAGCATGTTTCTCGGAAGGCTCTGCCGAGCTATCTAGTACAAGGGAGAGAGTGCCTGCCTCTGCTGAGAAAGGTTTTGACGTGGGGATTGCTGGACGTGAGGAAGAGCGTTCCCCAGGCCGTGCAAACTTGAGGCTTTGGTGATTCTGGATGGTCCCAAGGGTCCAGAATTGTCCCTGGGAAAGCTGTCCTCTTTTTCGTTCTCCGGCTGGAAGAAAACAGCTGGCAACCGACTGCCGTACGCAGACGTCCTGGGGGAGCCCGCCGGTTTCATTTGGGACGCACATTGGTGTCTCACAGAAGAGCCCAAATTCCTAACTGGGGGCACACCAGCATGGAATGTAAGGCTGTTTACAACTGCGTAGCCTGAGGCCGTTGGAAGGCCGTACAATCGAGAGCTTTCGAGCGAACAGGGCAGCGCTTCGCCATCGTCGTTGCACGTTCACGGAGCTTAATCAAACGAATGCATTTACTTCCTGTGGCTCAAACGCAACAGAGGAGTTGGAAGGCATACAGTGCCCTTTGACAGTTGTTACAACGAACGTGAGTGCACAGTGTCTCGTGAAATAAATCCCTAGCACTGTTGAAGCATTCCGTTCACGCATGCTTCTTCGCTCCTACTGCACTCCGAGGTGTTACTGACGGGGGAAATCTGGACTTTTACGTGAGGCCGGGGGGGCTCACAATTCTTTTGTCGGCGAGCTCCAGAGTGCTCTTGCTGAAGCTCCCAGCAAGGAACTGAGAGCAGCAGGCCTCACACGAGTACACTCAGACGGCTTCCGTCACGAGTAAACTCAGGCCTCTTATGTGAGGCCTTCCGGCAGCAAAGAGAAGGTGGGCGCGAGGAGTGTGCTTCAGGCAGCTTAGGACCCGCCACTGTCTCGTCTACCACGGAGGGGAATAAGGTTTGCCCAGGGTCGCCCAGTTTCAAAGCGGAGCTCACGTAGTTATCCTCAGTGGTTTCTGATTACCTCAAGGAAACACAACGGGAGGAACAGGGCCCTTCCGTGGAGGCCCTTTGGGGCACAGGGACCTCTGCGTGGGATCTACTGTGTAAGTATGGCAGTACCTTAGGTAGGCCTCAGTGACCAAGGCTGTCGTCTGGCTCATGCCTTAGCTGTGTTAAGTGTGGACAACGTGCTGGTCCTCAGGCTGGGCCCACAGCCTAGCTTTCGCTTCTGTGAGAGTGCTGTCCCGAGTCTCCTCCTGGAGCCAGTCGTCAGCACGGTGCCTTTTGGCACTGCAGTTCTCTTTCAGTCAAGGAGGCCGTGCGACTGGCAGAGGGAGTCTGCGCAGCACTGCCTTCGCGAGGCTCTTTGACGACTGGGGCACTCAACCCAGGCAAGCCAGAGAGCAGTACGTTGCCCTTGCTATGAATGTGAAGAGCTTTCTCCAGGGGCCTGTTTAGGCTAAGGTTCCTCAGAAGCCAGGAGCCGACGTTCCGGCACGGAGAGAAGTCATCCTGCGAAATTGGCGAACGAGCTCCTATCCTGTGTGACCCCAGGAGCTTCGCAGAGTTAAGGCACTCCGTGGTGGAGTATGGCCTCATGGAAACCACTGCACACCCAACTCCCCCGACGTGAAACACTGGAACATATCTTGAGGCCTGAGGTCACCTTTCGTTCGGCCGGAGCTGAACCTGGGGTGCCGTGGGAGGAGCTCCTAGAAAGGGATTGCCAGCACGGTTTTCGCTTTGGGAGAACACGCAGCCTCGGCCCACAACGACAGCCCTGCCGTGCAGAGACGTCGGGCCGCTAGTGCTGTTCAAGGCAGCTTTGAAGCCAAGCGCAAGGCGCCTCCAAACGGGGAGAAAGCGTACTCTCCCCTCCGCGTCCCACGTTCAAGCTGAATGACGCAGCATGTTTCTCGGAAGGCTCTGCCGAGCTATCTAGTACAAGGGAGAGAGTGCCTGCCTCTGCTGAGAAAGGTTTTGACGTGGGGATTGCTGGACAGGCGGAAGAGCGTTCCCCAGGCCGTGCAGAGTTGAGGCCTTGGTGATTCTGGATGGTCCCAAGGGTCCAGAATTGTCCCTGGGAAAGCTGTCCTTTTCCCTCTTTTTCCGGCTGGAAGTACACCTCTGGCATCCGGCTGCCGGTCGGCGACGTCCTGGGGGAGACGCCCTGGTTTCACTTGTGGCGCACACTGGTGTTTCTCAGAAGAGCCCAAATTCCTCCCTGCGGGTGGGTGGGGGGCTTGGCACACCAGCATGGAATGGAAGGCTGTTTAGAACTGCGTACCTTGGGGCCGTGTGAAGGCCGCACGAACGAGAGCTTTCGAGCGAACAGGGCAGCGCTTCGCCATCACCGTTGCACGTTCACGGAGCTTAGTCAAGCGAACGCACTTACTTCCTGAGGCTCCAACACGGCCGAGGAGTTGGAAGGCATACAGTGAGTGCCCTTTGACAGTTGTTACAACGAACGTGAGTGCACAGTGTCTCGTGAAATACCTTCCACGGTTGAAGCATTCCGTTAACGCATGCCCCTCCGCTCCCTCTGGCACTGCGAGGTGTTACTAAGGGGGGAAATCTGGACTTTTGCTTGAGGCCGGGGTGGGGCGGGGGGACTCACAATTCTCCTGCCGGCGAGCTCCAGAGCGCTCCTGCTGAAGCTCCCAGCAAGGAACGGAGAGCAGCAGGCCTCACACGAGTCAACCCAGACTTCTTCTGTCACGAGTCAACTGAGACTTCTTACGTGAGGCCTTCCGGCAGCAAAGAGAAGGTGCGCGCGAGGAGTGTGCTTCAGGCAGCTTAGGACCCGCCACTGTCTCGTCTACCACGGAGGGGAATCAGGTTTGGCCAGGGTCGCCCAGCTTCATACCTGAGCTCCTACAGGTATCCTCAGCGGTTTCTGATTACCTCAAGGAAACACAACGGGAGGAACAGGGCCCTTCCGTGGAGGCCCTTTGGGGCACAGGGACCTCTGCGTGGGATCTACTGGGTAAGTATGGCAGTACCTTAGGTAGGCCTCAGTGACCAAGGCTCTCTGGCTCGCGCCTAGCTGTGTAAAGAAGTGTGGCAAACGTACGTACTGCTCCTCAGGCTGGGCCCACGGCCTAGCTTTCGCTTCTGTGAGAGTGCTGTCCCGAGTCTCTTCCCGGAGCCAGTCGTCAGCGCGGTGTCTTTTGGCACTGCAGTTCTCTTTCAGGCAAGGAGGCCGTTCGACTGACCGGCAAAGGGAGTCTGCCCAGCGCTGCTTTCGCCAGTCTCTCTGACGACTGGGCCACTCAACCTGGGCAACCCAGAGAGGAGTACACTGCCCTAGCTATGAATGTGAAGAGCTGTCTCCAGGGGCCTGCTTACGCTAAGGCTCCTCAGAAGCCAGAGGCCGCCGTTCCGGCACGGAGAGAGGTCATCATGCGAAACTGGTGAATGGGCTCCTACCCTGTGTGTCCCCAGGAGCGTCGCAGGGTTAAGGCACTCCGTGGTGGAGTGTGGCCTCATCGGAGACCTCTGCACACCCAACTCCCCTGACGTGAAACGCTGGAACTTCACCTTGAGGCCTGAGGTCACCTTTCGTTCGGCCGGAGCTGAACCTGGCGTGCCGTGGGAGGAGTTCCTAGAAAGGGATTGCCAGCACGGTTTTCGCTTTGGGAGAACACGCAGCCTCGGCCCACAACGACAGCCCTGCCGTGCAGAGACGTCGGGCCGCTAGTGCTGTTCAGGCAGCTTTGAAGCCAAGCGCAAGGCGCCTCCAAACGGGGAGAAAGCGTACTCTTCCCTCCGCGTCCCACGTTCAAGCTGAATGACGCAGCATGTTTCTCGGAAGGCTCTGCCGAGCTATCTAGTACAAGGGAGAGAGTGCCTGCCTCTGCTGAGAAAGGTTTTGACGTGGGGATTGCTGGACGTGAGGAAGAGCGTTCCCCAGGCCGTGCAAACTTGAGGCTTTGGTGATTCTGGATGGTCCCAAGGGTCCAGAATTGTCCCTGGGAAAGCTGTCCTCTTTTTCGTTCTCCGGCTGGAAGAAAACAGCTGGCAACCGACTGCCGTACGCAGACGTCCTGGGGGAGCCCGCCGGTTTCATTTGGGACGCACATTGGTGTCTCACAGAAGAGCCCAAATTCCTAACTGGGGGCACACCAGCATGGAATGTAAGGCTGTTTACAACTGCGTAGCCTGAGGCCGTTGGAAGGCCGTACAATCGAGAGCTTTCGAGCGAACAGGGCAGCGCTTCGCCATCGTCGTTGCACGTTCACGGAGCTTAATCAAACGAATGCATTTACTTCCTGTGGCTCAAACGCAACAGAGGAGTTGGAAGGCATACAGTGCCCTTTGACAGTTGTTACAACGAACGTGAGTGCACAGTGTCTCGTGAAATAAATCCCTAGCACTGTTGAAGCATTCCGTTCACGCATGCTTCTTCGCTCCTACTGCACTCCGAGGTGTTACTGACGGGGGAAATCTGGACTTTTACGTGAGGCCGGGGGGGCTCACAATTCTTTTGTCGGCGAGCTCCAGAGTGCTCTTGCTGAAGCTCCCAGCAAGGAACTGAGAGCAGCAGGCCTCACACGAGTACACTCAGACGGCTTCCGTCACGAGTAAACTCAGGCCTCTTATGTGAGGCCTTCCGGCAGCAAAGAGAAGGTGGGCGCGAGGAGTGTGCTTCAGGCAGCTTAGGACCCGCCACTGTCTCGTCTACCACGGAGGGGAATAAGGTTTGCCCAGGGTCGCCCAGTTTCAAAGCGGAGCTCACGTAGTTATCCTCAGTGGTTTCTGATTACCTCAAGGAAACACAACGGGAGGAACAGGGCCCTTCCGTGGAGGCCCTTTGGGGCACAGGGACCTCTGCGTGGGATCTACTGGGTAAGTATGGCAGTACCTTAGGTAGGCCTCAGTGACCAAGGCTGTCGTCTGGCTCATGCCTTAGCTGTGTTAAGTGTGGACAACGTGCTGGTCCTCAGGCTGGGCCCACAGCCTAGCTTTCGCTTCTGTGAGAGTGCTGTCCCGAGTCTCCTCCTGGAGCCAGTCGTCAGCACGGTGCCTTTTGGCACTGCAGTTCTCTTTCAGTCAAGGAGGCCGTGCGACTGGCAGAGGGAGTCTGCGCAGCACTGCCTTCGCGAGGCTCTTTGACGACTGGGGCACTCAACCCAGGCAAGCCAGAGAGCAGTACGTTGCCCTTGCTATGAATGTGAAGAGCTTTCTCCAGGGGCCTGTTTAGGCTAAGGTTCCTCAGAAGCCAGGAGCCGCCGTTCCGGCACGGAGAGAAGTCATCCTGCGAAATTGGCGAACGAGCTCCTATCCTGTGTGACCCCAGGAGCTTCGCAGAGTTAAGGCACTCCGTGGTGGAGTATGGCCTCATGGAAACCACTGCACACCCAACTCCCCCGACGTGAAACACTGGAACATATCTTGAGGCCTGAGGTCACCTTTCGTTCGGCCGGAGCTGAACCTGGGGTGCCGTGGGAGGAGCTCCTAGAAAGGGATTGCCAGCACGGTTTTCGCTTTGGGAGAACACGCAGCCTCGGCCCACAACGACAGCCCTGCCGTGCAGAGACGTCGGGCCGCTAGTGCTGTTCAAGGCAGCTTTGAAGCCAAGCGCAAGGCGCCTCCAAACGGGGAGAAAGCGTACTCTCCCCTCCGCGTCCCACGTTCAAGCTGAATGACGCAGCATGTTTCTCGGAAGGCTCTGCCGAGCTATCTAGTACAAGGGAGAGAGTGCCTGCCTCTGCTGAGAAAGGTTTTGACGTGGGGATTGCTGGACAGGCGGAAGAGCGTTCCCCAGGCCGTGCAGAGTTGAGGCCTTGGTGATTCTGGATGGTCCCAAGGGTCCAGAATTGTCCCTGGGAAAGCTGTCCTTTTCCCTCTTTTTCCGGCTGGAAGTACACCTCTGGCATCCGGCTGCCGGTCGGCGACGTCCTGGGGGAGACGCCCTGGTTTCACTTGTGGCGCACACTGGTGTTTCTCAGAAGAGCCCAAATTCCTCCCTGCGGGTGGGTGGGGGGCTTGGCACACCAGCATGGAATGGAAGGCTGTTTAGAACTGCGTACCTTGGGGCCGTGTGAAGGCCGCACGAACGAGAGCTTTCGAGCGAACAGGGCAGCGCTTCGCCATCACCGTTGCACGTTCACGGAGCTTAGTCAAGCGAACGCACTTACTTCCTGAGGCTCCAACACGGCCGAGGAGTTGGAAGGCATACAGTGAGTGCCCTTTGACAGTTGTTACAACGAACGTGAGTGCACAGTGTCTCGTGAAATACCTTCCACGGTTGAAGCATTCCGTTAACGCATGCCCCTCCGCTCCCTCTGGCACTGCGAGGTGTTACTAAGGGGGGAAATCTGGACTTTTGCTTGAGGCCGGGGTGGGGCGGGGGGACTCACAATTCTCCTGCCGGCGAGCTCCAGAGCGCTCCTGCTGAAGCTCCCAGCAAGGAACGGAGAGCAGCAGGCCTCACACGAGTCAACCCAGACTTCTTCTGTCACGAGTCAACTGAGACTTCTTACGTGAGGCCTTCCGGCAGCAAAGAGAAGGTGCGCGCGAGGAGTGTGCTTCAGGCAGCTTAGGACCCGCCACTGTCTCGTCTACCACGGAGGGGAATCAGGTTTGGCCAGGGTCGCCCAGCTTCATACCTGAGCTCCTACAGGTATCCTCAGCGGTTTCTGATTACCTCAAGGAAACACAACGGGAGGAACAGGGCCCTTCCGTGGAGGCCCTTTGGGGCACAGGGACCTCTGCGTGGGATCTACTGGGTAAGTATGGCAGTACCTTAGGTAGGCCTCAGTGACCAAGGCTCTCTGGCTCACGCCTAGCTGTGTAAAGAAGTGTGGCAAACGTACGTACTGCTCCTCAGGCTGGGCCCACGGCCTAGCTTTCGCTTCTGTGAGAGTGCTGTCCCGAGTCTCTTCCCGGAGCCAGTCGTCAGCGCGGTGTCTTTTGGCACTGCAGTTCTCTTTCAGGCAAGGAGGCCGTTCGACTGACCGGCAAAGGGAGTCTGCCCAGCGCTGCTTTCGCCAGTCTCTCTGACGACTGGGCCACTCAACCTGGGCAACCCAGAGAGGAGTACACTGCCCTAGCTATGAATGTGAAGAGCTGTCTCCAGGGGCCTGCTTACGCTAAGGCTCCTCAGAAGCCAGAGGCCGCCGTTCCGGCACGGAGAGAGGTCATCATGCGAAACTGGTGAATGGGCTCCTACCCTGTGTGTCCCCAGGAGCGTCGCAGGGTTAAGGCACTCCGTGGTGGAGTGTGGCCTCATCGGAGACCTCTGCACACCCAACTCCCCTGACGTGAAACGCTGGAACTTCACCTTGAGGCCTGAGGTCACCTTTCGTTCGGCCGGAGCTGAACCTGGCGTGCCGTGGGAGGAGTTCCTAGAAAGGGATTGCCAGCACGGTTTTCGCTTTGGGAGAACACGCAGCCTCGGCCCACAACGACAGCCCTGCCGTGCAGAGACGTCGGGCCGCTAGTGCTGTTCAGGCAGCTTTGAAGCCAAGCGCAAGGCGCCTCCAAACGGGGAGAAAGCGTACTCTCCCCTCCGCGTGCCACGTTCAAGCTGAATGACGCAGCATGTTTCTCGGAAGGCTCTGCCGAGCTATCTAGTACAAGGGAGAGAGTGCCTGCCTCTGCTGAGAAAGGTTTTGACGTGGGGATTGCTGGACGTGAGGAAGAGCGTTCCCCAGGCCGTGCAAACTTGAGGCTTTGGTGATTCTGGATGGTCCCAAGGGTCCAGAATTGTCCCTGGGAAAGCTGTCCTCTTTTTCGTTCTCCGGCTGGAAGAAAACAGCTGGCAACCGACTGCCGTACGCAGACGTCCTGGGGGAGCCCGCCGGTTTCATTTGGGACGCACATTGGTGTCTCACAGAAGAGCCCAAATTCCTAACTGGGGGCACACCAGCATGGAATGTAAGGCTGTTTACAACTGCGTAGCCTGAGGCCGTTGGAAGGCCGTACAATCGAGAGCTTTCGAGCGAACAGGGCAGCGCTTCGCCATCGTCGTTGCACGTTCACGGAGCTTAATCAAACGAATGCATTTACTTCCTGTGGCTCAAACGCAACAGAGGAGTTGGAAGGCATACAGTGCCCTTTGACAGTTGTTACAACGAACGTGAGTGCACAGTGTCTCGTGAAATAAATCCCTAGCACTGTTGAAGCATTCCGTTCACGCATGCTTCTTCGCTCCTACTGCACTCCGAGGTGTTACTGACGGGGGAAATCTGGACTTTTACTTGAGGCCGGGGGGGCTCACAATTCTTTTGTCGGCGAGCTCCAGAGTGCTCTTACTGAAGCTCCCAGCAAGGAACTGAGAGCAGCAGGCCTCACACGAGTACACTCAGACGGCTTCCGTCACGAGTAAACTCAGGCCTCTTATGTGAGGCCTTCCGGCAGCAAAGAGAAGGTGGGCGCGAGGAGTGTGCTTCAGGCAGCTTAGGACCCGCCACTGTCTCGTCTACCACGGAGGGGAATAAGGTTTGCCCAGGGTCGCCCAGTTTCAAAGCGGAGCTCACGTAGTTATCCTCAGTGGTTTCTGATTACCTCAAGGAAACACAACGGGAGGAACAGGGCCCTTCCGTGGAGGCCCTTTGGGGCACAGGGACCTCTGCGTGGGATCTACTGTGTAAGTATGGCAGTACCTTAGGTAGGCCTCAGTGACCAAGGCTGTCGTCTGGCTCATGCCTTAGCTGTGTTAAGTGTGGACAACGTGCTGGTCCTCAGGCTGGGCCCACAGCCTAGCTTTCGCTTCTGTGAGAGTGCTGTCCCGAGTCTCCTCCTGGAGCCAGTCGTCAGCACGGTGCCTTTTGGCACTGCAGTTCTCTTTCAGTCAAGGAGGCCGTGCGACTGGCAGAGGGAGTCTGCGCAGCACTGCCTTCGCGAGGCTCTTTGACGACTGGGGCACTCAACCCAGGCAAGCCAGAGAGCAGTACGTTGCCCTTGCTATGAATGTGAAGAGCTTTCTCCAGGGGCCTGTTTAGGCTAAGGTTCCTCAGAAGCCAGGAGCCGCCGTTCCGGCACGGAGAGAAGTCATCCTGCGAAATTGGCGAACGAGCTCCTATCCTGTGTGACCCCAGGAGCTTCGCAGAGTTAAGGCACTCCGTGGTGGAGTATGGCCTCATGGAAACCACTGCACACCCAACTCCCCCGACGTGAAACACTGGAACATATCTTGAGGCCTGAGGTCACCTTTCGTTCGGCCGGAGCTGAACCTGGGGTGCCGTGGGAGGAGCTCCTAGAAAGGGATTGCCAGCACGGTTTTCGCTTTGGGAGAACACGCAGCCTCGGCCCACAACGACAGCCCTGCCGTGCAGAGACGTCGGGCCGCTAGTGCTGTTCAAGGCAGCTTTGAAGCCAAGCGCAAGGCGCCTCCAAACGGGGAGAAAGCGTACTCTCCCCTCCGCGTCCCACGTTCAAGCTGAATGACGCAGCATGTTTCTCGGAAGGCTCTGCCGAGCTATCTAGTACAAGGGAGAGAGTGCCTGCCTCTGCTGAGAAAGGTTTTGACGTGGGGATTGCTGGACAGGCGGAAGAGCGTTCCCCAGGCCGTGCAGAGTTGAGGCCTTGGTGATTCTGGATGGTCCCAAGGGTCCAGAATTGTCCCTGGGAAAGCTGTCCTTTTCCCTCTTTTTCCGGCTGGAAGTACACCTCTGGCATCCGGCTGCCGGTCGGCGACGTCCTGGGGGAGACGCCCTGGTTTCACTTGTGGCGCACACTGGTGTTTCTCAGAAGAGCCCAAATTCCTCCCTGCGGGTGGGTGGGGGGCTTGGCACACCAGCATGGAATGGAAGGCTGTTTAGAACTGCGTACCTTGGGGCCGTGTGAAGGCCGCACGAACGAGAGCTTTCGAGCGAACAGGGCAGCGCTTCGCCATCACCGTTGCACGTTCACGGAGCTTAGTCAAGCGAACGCACTTACTTCCTGAGGCTCCAACACGGCCGAGGAGTTGGAAGGCATACAGTGAGTGCCCTTTGACAGTTGTTACAACGAACGTGAGTGCACAGTGTCTCGTGAAATACCTTCCACGGTTGAAGCATTCCGTTAACGCATGCCCCTCCGCTCCCTCTGGCACTGCGAGGTGTTACTAAGGGGGGAAATCTGGACTTTTGCTTGAGGCCGGGGTGGGGCGGGGGGACTCACAATTCTCCTGCCGGCGAGCTCCAGAGCGCTCCTGCTGAAGCTCCCAGCAAGGAACGGAGAGCAGCAGGCCTCACACGAGTCAACCCAGACTTCTTCTGTCACGAGTCAACTGAGACTTCTTACGTGAGGCCTTCCGGCAGCAAAGAGAAGGTGCGCGCGAGGAGTGTGCTTCAGGCAGCTTAGGACCCGCCACTGTCTCGTCTACCACGGAGGGGAATCAGGTTTGGCCAGGGTCGCCCAGCTTCATACCTGAGCTCCTACAGGTATCCTCAGCGGTTTCTGATTACCTCAAGGAAACACAACGGGAGGAACAGGGCCCTTCCGTGGAGGCCCTTTGGGGCACAGGGACCTCTGCGTGGGATCTACTGGGTAAGTATGGCAGTACCTTAGGTAGGCCTCAGTGACCAAGGCTCTCTGGCTCACGCCTAGCTGTGTAAAGAAGTGTGGCAAACGTACGTACTGCTCCTCAGGCTGGGCCCACGGCCTAGCTTTCGCTTCTGTGAGAGTGCTGTCCCGAGTCTCTTCCCGGAGCCAGTCGTCAGCGCGGTGTCTTTTGGCACTGCAGTTCTCTTTCAGGCAAGGAGGCCGTTCGACTGACCGGCAAAGGGAGTCTGCCCAGCGCTGCTTTCGCCAGTCTCTCTGACGACTGGGCCACTCAACCTGGGCAACCCAGAGAGGAGTACACTGCCCTAGCTATGAATGTGAAGAGCTGTCTCCAGGGGCCTGCTTACGCTAAGGCTCCTCAGAAGCCAGAGGCCGCCGTTCCGGCACGGAGAGAGGTCATCATGCGAAACTGGTGAATGGGCTCCTACCCTGTGTGTCCCCAGGAGCGTCGCAGGGTTAAGGCACTCCGTGGTGGAGTGTGGCCTCATCGGAGACCTCTGCACACCCAACTCCCCTGACGTGAAACGCTGGAACTTCACCTTGAGGCCTGAGGTCACCTTTCGTTCGGCCGGAGCTGAACCTGGCGTGCCGTGGGAGGAGTTCCTAGAAAGGGATTGCCAGCACGGTTTTCGCTTTGGGAGAACACGCAGCCTCGGCCCACAACGACAGCCCTGCCGTGCAGAGACGTCGGGCCGCTAGTGCTGTTCAGGCAGCTTTGAAGCCAAGCGCAAGGCGCCTCCAAACGGGGAGAAAGCGTACTCTCCCCTCCGCGTGCCACGTTCAAGCTGAATGACGCAGCATGTTTCTCGGAAGGCTCTGCCGAGCTATCTAGTACAAGGGAGAGAGTGCCTGCCTCTGCTGAGAAAGGTTTTGACGTGGGGATTGCTGGACGTGAGGAAGAGCGTTCCCCAGGCCGTGCAAACTTGAGGCTTTGGTGATTCTGGATGGTCCCAAGGGTCCAGAATTGTCCCTGGGAAAGCTGTCCTCTTTTTCGTTCTCCGGCTGGAAGAAAACAGCTGGCAACCGACTGCCGTACGCAGACGTCCTGGGGGAGCCCGCCGGTTTCATTTGGGACGCACATTGGTGTCTCACAGAAGAGCCCAAATTCCTAACTGGGGGCACACCAGCATGGAATGTAAGGCTGTTTACAACTGCGTAGCCTGAGGCCGTTGGAAGGCCGTACAATCGAGAGCTTTCGAGCGAACAGGGCAGCGCTTCGCCATCGTCGTTGCACGTTCACGGAGCTTAATCAAACGAATGCATTTACTTCCTGTGGCTCAAACGCAACAGAGGAGTTGGAAGGCATACAGTGCCCTTTGACAGTTGTTACAACGAACGTGAGTGCACAGTGTCTCGTGAAATAAATCCCTAGCACTGTTGAAGCATTCCGTTCACGCATGCTTCTTCGCTCCTACTGCACTCCGAGGTGTTACTGACGGGGGAAATCTGGACTTTTACTTGAGGCCGGGGGGGCTCACAATTCTTTTGTCGGCGAGCTCCAGAGTGCTCTTACTGAAGCTCCCAGCAAG
This sequence comes from Pseudorca crassidens, assembly GCF_039906515.1. Taxonomy (NCBI): domain Eukaryota; kingdom Metazoa; phylum Chordata; class Mammalia; order Artiodactyla; family Delphinidae; genus Pseudorca; species Pseudorca crassidens. The sequence continues at coordinate 23,054,837 of NC_090315.1, forward strand.
GAACTGAGAGCAGCAGGCCTCACACGAGTACACTCAGACGGCTTCCGTCACGAGTAAACTCAGGCCTCTTATGTGAGGCCTTCCGGCAGCAAAGAGAAGGTGGGCGCGAGGAGTGTGCTTCAGGCAGCTTAGGACCCGCCACTGTCTCGTCTACCACGGAGGGGAATAAGGTTTGCCCAGGGTCGCCCAGTTTCAAAGCGGAGCTCACGTAGTTATCCTCAGTGGTTTCTGATTACCTCAAGGAAACACAACGGGAGGAACAGGGCCCTTCCGTGGAGGCCCTTTGGGGCACAGGGACCTCTGCGTGGGATCTACTGTGTAAGTATGGCAGTACCTTAGGTAGGCCTCAGTGACCAAGGCTGTCGTCTGGCTCATGCCTTAGCTGTGTTAAGTGTGGACAACGTGCTGGTCCTCAGGCTGGGCCCACAGCCTAGCTTTCGCTTCTGTGAGAGTGCTGTCCCGAGTCTCCTCCTGGAGCCAGTCGTCAGCACGGTGCCTTTTGGCACTGCAGTTCTCTTTCAGTCAAGGAGGCCGTGCGACTGGCAGAGGGAGTCTGCGCAGCACTGCCTTCGCGAGGCTCTTTGACGACTGGGGCACTCAACCCAGGCAAGCCAGAGAGCAGTACGTTGCCCTTGCTATGAATGTGAAGAGCTTTCTCCAGGGGCCTGTTTAGGCTAAGGTTCCTCAGAAGCCAGGAGCCGCCGTTCCGGCACGGAGAGAAGTCATCCTGCGAAATTGGCGAACGAGCTCCTATCCTGTGTGACCCCAGGAGCTTCGCAGAGTTAAGGCACTCCGTGGTGGAGTATGGCCTCATGGAAACCACTGCACACCCAACTCCCCCGACGTGAAACACTGGAACATATCTTGAGGCCTGAGGTCACCTTTCGTTCGGCCGGAGCTGAACCTGGGGTGCCGTGGGAGGAGCTCCTAGAAAGGGATTGCCAGCACGGTTTTCGCTTTGGGAGAACACGCAGCCTCGGCCCACAACGACAGCCCTGCCGTGCAGAGACGTCGGGCCGCTAGTGCTGTTCAAGGCAGCTTTGAAGCCAAGCGCAAGGCGCCTCCAAACGGGGAGAAAGCGTACTCTCCCCTCCGCGTCCCACGTTCAAGCTGAATGACGCAGCATGTTTCTCGGAAGGCTCTGCCGAGCTATCTAGTACAAGGGAGAGAGTGCCTGCCTCTGCTGAGAAAGGTTTTGACGTGGGGATTGCTGGACAGGCGGAAGAGCGTTCCCCAGGCCGTGCAGAGTTGAGGCCTTGGTGATTCTGGATGGTCCCAAGGGTCCAGAATTGTCCCTGGGAAAGCTGTCCTTTTCCCTCTTTTTCCGGCTGGAAGTACACCTCTGGCATCCGGCTGCCGGTCGGCGACGTCCTGGGGGAGACGCCCTGGTTTCACTTGTGGCGCACACTGGTGTTTCTCAGAAGAGCCCAAATTCCTCCCTGCGGGTGGGTGGGGGGCTTGGCACACCAGCATGGAATGGAAGGCTGTTTAGAACTGCGTACCTTGGGGCCGTGTGAAGGCCGCACGAACGAGAGCTTTCGAGCGAACAGGGCAGCGCTTCGCCATCACCGTTGCACGTTCACGGAGCTTAGTCAAGCGAACGCACTTACTTCCTGAGGCTCCAACACGGCCGAGGAGTTGGAAGGCATACAGTGAGTGCCCTTTGACAGTTGTTACAACGAACGTGAGTGCACAGTGTCTCGTGAAATACCTTCCACGGTTGAAGCATTCCGTTAACGCATGCCCCTCCGCTCCCTCTGGCACTGCGAGGTGTTACTAAGGGGGGAAATCTGGACTTTTGCTTGAGGCCGGGGTGGGGCGGGGGGACTCACAATTCTCCTGCCGGCGAGCTCCAGAGCGCTCCTGCTGAAGCTCCCAGCAAGGAACGGAGAGCAGCAGGCCTCACACGAGTCAACCCAGACTTCTTCTGTCACGAGTCAACTGAGACTTCTTACGTGAGGCCTTCCGGCAGCAAAGAGAAGGTGCGCGCGAGGAGTGTGCTTCAGGCAGCTTAGGACCCGCCACTGTCTCGTCTACCACGGAGGGGAATCAGGTTTGGCCAGGGTCGCCCAGCTTCATACCTGAGCTCCTACAGGTATCCTCAGCGGTTTCTGATTACCTCAAGGAAACACAACGGGAGGAACAGGGCCCTTCCGTGGAGGCCCTTTGGGGCACAGGGACCTCTGCGTGGGATCTACTGGGTAAGTATGGCAGTACCTTAGGTAGGCCTCAGTGACCAAGGCTCTCTGGCTCACGCCTAGCTGTGTAAAGAAGTGTGGCAAACGTACGTACTGCTCCTCAGGCTGGGCCCACGGCCTAGCTTTCGCTTCTGTGAGAGTGCTGTCCCGAGTCTCTTCCCGGAGCCAGTCGTCAGCGCGGTGTCTTTTGGCACTGCAGTTCTCTTTCAGGCAAGGAGGCCGTTCGACTGACCGGCAAAGGGAGTCTGCCCAGCGCTGCTTTCGCCAGTCTCTCTGACGACTGGGCCACTCAACCTGGGCAACCCAGAGAGGAGTACACTGCCCTAGCTATGAATGTGAAGAGCTGTCTCCAGGGGCCTGCTTACGCTAAGGCTCCTCAGAAGCCAGAGGCCGCCGTTCCGGCACGGAGAGAGGTCATCATGCGAAACTGGTGAATGGGCTCCTACCCTGTGTGTCCCCAGGAGCGTCGCAGGGTTAAGGCACTCCGTGGTGGAGTGTGGCCTCATCGGAGACCTCTGCACACCCAACTCCCCTGACGTGAAACGCTGGAACTTCACCTTGAGGCCTGAGGTCACCTTTCGTTCGGCCGGAGCTGAACCTGGCGTGCCGTGGGAGGAGTTCCTAGAAAGGGATTGCCAGCACGGTTTTCGCTTTGGGAGAACACGCAGCCTCGGCCCACAACGACAGCCCTGCCGTGCAGAGACGTCGGGCCGCTAGTGCTGTTCAGGCAGCTTTGAAGCCAAGCGCAAGGCGCCTCCAAACGGGGAGAAAGCGTACTCTCCCCTCCGCGTGCCACGTTCAAGCTGAATGACGCAGCATGTTTCTCGGAAGGCTCTGCCGAGCTATCTAGTACAAGGGAGAGAGTGCCTGCCTCTGCTGAGAAAGGTTTTGACGTGGGGATTGCTGGACGTGAGGAAGAGCGTTCCCCAGGCCGTGCAAACTTGAGGCTTTGGTGATTCTGGATGGTCCCAAGGGTCCAGAATTGTCCCTGGGAAAGCTGTCCTCTTTTTCGTTCTCCGGCTGGAAGAAAACAGCTGGCAACCGACTGCCGTACGCAGACGTCCTGGGGGAGCCCGCCGGTTTCATTTGGGACGCACATTGGTGTCTCACAGAAGAGCCCAAATTCCTAACTGGGGGCACACCAGCATGGAATGTAAGGCTGTTTACAACTGCGTAGCCTGAGGCCGTTGGAAGGCCGTACAATCGAGAGCTTTCGAGCGAACAGGGCAGCGCTTCGCCATCGTCGTTGCACGTTCACGGAGCTTAATCAAACGAATGCATTTACTTCCTGTGGCTCAAACGCAACAGAGGAGTTGGAAGGCATACAGTGCCCTTTGACAGTTGTTACAACGAACGTGAGTGCACAGTGTCTCGTGAAATAAATCCCTAGCACTGTTGAAGCATTCCGTTCACGCATGCTTCTTCGCTCCTACTGCACTCCGAGGTGTTACTGACGGGGGAAATCTGGACTTTTACTTGAGGCCGGGGGGGCTCACAATTCTTTTGTCGGCGAGCTCCAGAGTGCTCTTGCTGAAGCTCCCAGCAAGGAACTGAGAGCAGCAGGCCTCACACGAGTACACTCAGACGGCTTCCGTCACGAGTAAACTCAGGCCTCTTATGTGAGGCCTTCCGGCAGCAAAGAGAAGGTGGGCGCGAGGAGTGTGCTTCAGGCAGCTTAGGACCCGCCACTGTCTCGTCTACCACGGAGGGGAATAAGGTTTGCCCAGGGTCGCCCAGTTTCAAAGCGGAGCTCACGTAGTTATCCTCAGTGGTTTCTGATTACCTCAAGGAAACACAACGGGAGGAACAGGGCCCTTCCGTGGAGGCCCTTTGGGGCACAGGGACCTCTGCGTGGGATCTACTGTGTAAGTATGGCAGTACCTTAGGTAGGCCTCAGTGACCAAGGCTGTCGTCTGGCTCATGCCTTAGCTGTGTTAAGTGTGGACAACGTGCTGGTCCTCAGGCTGGGCCCACAGCCTAGCTTTCGCTTCTGTGAGAGTGCTGTCCCGAGTCTCCTCCTGGAGCCAGTCGTCAGCACGGTGCCTTTTGGCACTGCAGTTCTCTTTCAGTCAAGGAGGCCGTGCGACTGGCAGAGGGAGTCTGCGCAGCACTGCCTTCGCGAGGCTCTTTGACGACTGGGGCACTCAACCCAGGCAAGCCAGAGAGCAGTACGTTGCCCTTGCTATGAATGTGAAGAGCTTTCTCCAGGGGCCTGTTTAGGCTAAGGTTCCTCAGAAGCCAGGAGCCGCCGTTCCGGCACGGAGAGAAGTCATCCTGCGAAATTGGCGAACGAGCTCCTATCCTGTGTGACCCCAGGAGCTTCGCAGAGTTAAGGCACTCCGTGGTGGAGTATGGCCTCATGGAAACCACTGCACACCCAACTCCCCCGACGTGAAACACTGGAACATATCTTGAGGCCTGAGGTCACCTTTCGTTCGGCCGGAGCTGAACCTGGGGTGCCGTGGGAGGAGCTCCTAGAAAGGGATTGCCAGCACGGTTTTCGCTTTGGGAGAACACGCAGCCTCGGCCCACAACGACAGCCCTGCCGTGCAGAGACGTCGGGCCGCTAGTGCTGTTCAAGGCAGCTTTGAAGCCAAGCGCAAGGCGCCTCCAAACGGGGAGAAAGCGTACTCTCCCCTCCGCGTCCCACGTTCAAGCTGAATGACGCAGCATGTTTCTCGGAAGGCTCTGCCGAGCTATCTAGTACAAGGGAGAGAGTGCCTGCCTCTGCTGAGAAAGGTTTTGACGTGGGGATTGCTGGACAGGCGGAAGAGCGTTCCCCAGGCCGTGCAGAGTTGAGGCCTTGGTGATTCTGGATGGTCCCAAGGGTCCAGAATTGTCCCTGGGAAAGCTGTCCTTTTCCCTCTTTTTCCGGCTGGAAGTACACCTCTGGCATCCGGCTGCCGGTCGGCGACGTCCTGGGGGAGACGCCCTGGTTTCACTTGTGGCGCACACTGGTGTTTCTCAGAAGAGCCCAAATTCCTCCCTGCGGGTGGGTGGGGGGCTTGGCACACCAGCATGGAATGGAAGGCTGTTTAGAACTGCGTACCTTGGGGCCGTGTGAAGGCCGCACGAACGAGAGCTTTCGAGCGAACAGGGCAGCGCTTCGCCATCACCGTTGCACGTTCACGGAGCTTAGTCAAGCGAACGCACTTACTTCCTGAGGCTCCAACACGGCCGAGGAGTTGGAAGGCATACAGTGAGTGCCCTTTGACAGTTGTTACAACGAACGTGAGTGCACAGTGTCTCGTGAAATACCTTCCACGGTTGAAGCATTCCGTTAACGCATGCCCCTCCGCTCCCTCTGGCACTGCGAGGTGTTACTAAGGGGGGAAATCTGGACTTTTGCTTGAGGCCGGGGTGGGGCGGGGGGACTCACAATTCTCCTGCCGGCGAGCTCCAGAGCGCTCCTGCTGAAGCTCCCAGCAAGGAACGGAGAGCAGCAGGCCTCACACGAGTCAACCCAGACTTCTTCTGTCACGAGTCAACTGAGACTTCTTACGTGAGGCCTTCCGGCAGCAAAGAGAAGGTGCGCGCGAGGAGTGTGCTTCAGGCAGCTTAGGACCCGCCACTGTCTCGTCTACCACGGAGGGGAATCAGGTTTGGCCAGGGTCGCCCAGCTTCATACCTGAGCTCCTACAGGTATCCTCAGCGGTTTCTGATTACCTCAAGGAAACACAACGGGAGGAACAGGGCCCTTCCGTGGAGGCCCTTTGGGGCACAGGGACCTCTGCGTGGGATCTACTGGGTAAGTATGGCAGTACCTTAGGTAGGCCTCAGTGACCAAGGCTCTCTGGCTCGCGCCTAGCTGTGTAAAGAAGTGTGGCAAACGTACGTACTGCTCCTCAGGCTGGGCCCACGGCCTAGCTTTCGCTTCTGTGAGAGTGCTGTCCCGAGTCTCTTCCCGGAGCCAGTCGTCAGCGCGGTGTCTTTTGGCACTGCAGTTCTCTTTCAGGCAAGGAGGCCGTTCGACTGACCGGCAAAGGGAGTCTGCCCAGCGCTGCTTTCGCCAGTCTCTCTGACGACTGGGCCACTCAACCTGGGCAACCCAGAGAGGAGTACACTGCCCTAGCTATGAATGTGAAGAGCTGTCTCCAGGGGCCTGCTTACGCTAAGGCTCCTCAGAAGCCAGAGGCCGCCGTTCCGGCACGGAGAGAGGTCATCATGCGAAACTGGTGAATGGGCTCCTACCCTGTGTGTCCCCAGGAGCGTCGCAGGGTTAAGGCACTCCGTGGTGGAGTGTGGCCTCATCGGAGACCTCTGCACACCCAACTCCCCTGACGTGAAACGCTGGAACTTCACCTTGAGGCCTGAGGTCACCTTTCGTTCGGCCGGAGCTGAACCTGGCGTGCCGTGGGAGGAGTTCCTAGAAAGGGATTGCCAGCACGGTTTTCGCTTTGGGAGAACACGCAGCCTCGGCCCACAACGACAGCCCTGCCGTGCAGAGACGTCGGGCCGCTAGTGCTGTTCAGGCAGCTTTGAAGCCAAGCGCAAGGCGCCTCCAAACGGGGAGAAAGCGTACTCTCCCCTCCGCGTCCCACGTTCAAGCTGAATGACGCAGCATGTTTCTCGGAAGGCTCTGCCGAGCTATCTAGTACAAGGGAGAGAGTGCCTGCCTCTGCTGAGAAAGGTTTTGACGTGGGGATTGCTGGACGTGAGGAAGAGCGTTCCCCAGGCCGTGCAAACTTGAGGCTTTGGTGATTCTGGATGGTCCCAAGGGTCCAGAATTGTCCCTGGGAAAGCTGTCCTCTTTTTCGTTCTCCGGCTGGAAGAAAACAGCTGGCAACCGACTGCCGTACGCAGACGTCCTGGGGGAGCCCGCCGGTTTCATTTGGGACGCACATTGGTGTCTCACAGAAGAGCCCAAATTCCTAACTGGGGGCACACCAGCATGGAATGTAAGGCTGTTTACAACTGCGTAGCCTGAGGCCGTTGGAAGGCCGTACAATCGAGAGCTTTCGAGCGAACAGGGCAGCGCTTCGCCATCGTCGTTGCACGTTCACGGAGCTTAATCAAACGAATGCATTTACTTCCTGTGGCTCAAACGCAACAGAGGAGTTGGAAGGCATACAGTGCCCTTTGACAGTTGTTACAACGAACGTGAGTGCACAGTGTCTCGTGAAATAAATCCCTAGCACTGTTGAAGCATTCCGTTCACGCATGCTTCTTCGCTCCTACTGCACTCCGAGGTGTTACTGACGGGGGAAATCTGGACTTTTACTTGAGGCCGGGGGGGCTCACAATTCTTTTGTCGGCGAGCTCCAGAGTGCTCTTGCTGAAGCTCCCAGCAAGGAACTGAGAGCAGCAGGCCTCACACGAGTACACTCAGACGGCTTCCGTCACGAGTAAACTCAGGCCTCTTATGTGAGGCCTTCCGGCAGCAAAGAGAAGGTGGGCGCGAGGAGTGTGCTTCAGGCAGCTTAGGACCCGCCACTGTCTCGTCTACCACGGAGGGGAATAAGGTTTGCCCAGGGTCGCCCAGTTTCAAAGCGGAGCTCACGTAGTTATCCTCAGTGGTTTCTGATTACCTCAAGGAAACACAACGGGAGGAACAGGGCCCTTCCGTGGAGGCCCTTTGGGGCACAGGGACCTCTGCGTGGGATCTACTGTGTAAGTATGGCAGTACCTTAGGTAGGCCTCAGTGACCAAGGCTGTCGTCTGGCTCATGCCTTAGCTGTGTTAAGTGTGGACAACGTGCTGGTCCTCAGGCTGGGCCCACAGCCTAGCTTTCGCTTCTGTGAGAGTGCTGTCCCGAGTCTCCTCCTGGAGCCAGTCGTCAGCACGGTGCCTTTTGGCACTGCAGTTCTCTTTCAGTCAAGGAGGCCGTGCGACTGGCAGAGGGAGTCTGCGCAGCACTGCCTTCGCGAGGCTCTTTGACGACTGGGGCACTCAACCCAGGCAAGCCAGAGAGCAGTACGTTGCCCTTGCTATGAATGTGAAGAGCTTTCTCCAGGGGCCTGTTTAGGCTAAGGTTCCTCAGAAGCCAGGAGCCGCCGTTCCGGCACGGAGAGAAGTCATCCTGCGAAATTGGCGAACGAGCTCCTATCCTGTGTGACCCCAGGAGCTTCGCAGAGTTAAGGCACTCCGTGGTGGAGTATGGCCTCATGGAAACCACTGCACACCCAACTCCCCCGACGTGAAACACTGGAACATATCTTGAGGCCTGAGGTCACCTTTCGTTCGGCCGGAGCTGAACCTGGGGTGCCGTGGGAGGAGCTCCTAGAAAGGGATTGCCAGCACGGTTTTCGCTTTGGGAGAACACGCAGCCTCGGCCCACAACGACAGCCCTGCCGTGCAGAGACGTCGGGCCGCTAGTGCTGTTCAAGGCAGCTTTGAAGCCAAGCGCAAGGCGCCTCCAAACGGGGAGAAAGCGTACTCTCCCCTCCGCGTCCCACGTTCAAGCTGAATGACGCAGCATGTTTCTCGGAAGGCTCTGCCGAGCTATCTAGTACAAGGGAGAGAGTGCCTGCCTCTGCTGAGAAAGGTTTTGACGTGGGGATTGCTGGACAGGCGGAAGAGCGTTCCCCAGGCCGTGCAGAGTTGAGGCCTTGGTGATTCTGGATGGTCCCAAGGGTCCAGAATTGTCCCTGGGAAAGCTGTCCTTTTCCCTCTTTTTCCGGCTGGAAGTACACCTCTGGCATCCGGCTGCCGGTCGGCGACGTCCTGGGGGAGACGCCCTGGTTTCACTTGTGGCGCACACTGGTGTTTCTCAGAAGAGCCCAAATTCCTCCCTGCGGGTGGGTGGGGGGCTTGGCACACCAGCATGGAATGTAAGGCTGTTTAGAACTGCGTACCTTGGGGCCGTGTGAAGGCCGCACGAACGAGAGCTTTCGAGCGAACAGGGCAGCGCTTCGCCATCACCGTTGCACGTTCACGGAGCTTAGTCAAGCGAACGCACTTACTTCCTGAGGCTCCAACACGGCCGAGGAGTTGGAAGGCATACAGTGAGTGCCCTTTGACAGTTGTTACAACGAACGTGAGTGCACAGTGTCTCGTGAAATACCTTCCACGGTTGAAGCATTCCGTTAACGCATGCCCCTCCGCTCCCTCTGGCACTGCGAGGTGTTACTAAGGGGGGAAATCTGGACTTTTGCTTGAGGCCGGGGTGGGGCGGGGGGACTCACAATTCTCCTGCCGGCGAGCTCCAGAGCGCTCCTGCTGAAGCTCCCAGCAAGGAACGGAGAGCAGCAGGCCTCACACGAGTCAACCCAGACTTCTTCTGTCACGAGTCAACTGAGACTTCTTACGTGAGGCCTTCCGGCAGCAAAGAGAAGGTGCGCGCGAGGAGTGTGCTTCAGGCAGCTTAGGACCCGCCACTGTCTCGTCTACCACGGAGGGGAATCAGGTTTGGCCAGGGTCGCCCAGCTTCATACCTGAGCTCCTACAGGTATCCTCAGCGGTTTCTGATTACCTCAAGGAAACACAACGGGAGGAACAGGGCCCTTCCGTGGAGGCCCTTTGGGGCACAGGGACCTCTGCGTGGGATCTACTGGGTAAGTATGGCAGTACCTTAGGTAGGCCTCAGTGACCAAGGCTCTCTGGCTCGCGCCTAGCTGTGTAAAGAAGTGTGGCAAACGTACGTACTGCTCCTCAGGCTGGGCCCACGGCCTAGCTTTCGCTTCTGTGAGAGTGCTGTCCCGAGTCTCTTCCCGGAGCCAGTCGTCAGCGCGGTGTCTTTTGGCACTGCAGTTCTCTTTCAGGCAAGGAGGCCGTTCGACTGACCGGCAAAGGGAGTCTGCCCAGCGCTGCTTTCGCCAGTCTCTCTGACGACTGGGCCACTCAACCTGGGCAACCCAGAGAGGAGTACACTGCCCTAGCTATGAATGTGAAGAGCTGTCTCCAGGGGCCTGCTTACGCTAAGGCTCCTCAGAAGCCAGAGGCCGCCGTTCCGGCACGGAGAGAGGTCATCATGCGAAACTGGTGAATGGGCTCCTACCCTGTGTGTCCCCAGGAGCGTCGCAGGGTTAAGGCACTCCGTGGTGGAGTGTGGCCTCATCGGAGACCTCTGCACACCCAACTCCCCTGACGTGAAACGCTGGAACTTCACCTTGAGGCCTGAGGTCACCTTTCGTTCGGCCGGAGCTGAACCTGGCGTGCCGTGGGAGGAGTTCCTAGAAAGGGATTGCCAGCACGGTTTTCGCTTTGGGAGAACACGCAGCCTCGGCCCACAACGACAGCCCTGCCGTGCAGAGACGTCGGGCCGCTAGTGCTGTTCAGGCAGCTTTGAAGCCAAGCGCAAGGCGCCTCCAAACGGGGAGAAAGCGTACTCTCCCCTCCGCGTCCCACGTTCAAGCTGAATGACGCAGCATGTTTCTCGGAAGGCTCTGCCGAGCTATCTAGTACAAGGGAGAGAGTGCCTGCCTCTGCTGAGAAAGGTTTTGACGTGGGGATTGCTGGACGTGAGGAAGAGCGTTCCCCAGGCCGTGCAAACTTGAGGCTTTGGTGATTCTGGATGGTCCCAAGGGTCCAGAATTGTCCCTGGGAAAGCTGTCCTCTTTTTCGTTCTCCGGCTGGAAGAAAACAGCTGGCAACCGACTGCCGTACGCAGACGTCCTGGGGGAGCCCGCCGGTTTCATTTGGGACGCACATTGGTGTCTCACAGAAGAGCCCAAATTCCTAACTGGGGGCACACCAGCATGGAATGTAAGGCTGTTTACAACTGCGTAGCCTGAGGCCGTTGGAAGGCCGTACAATCGAGAGCTTTCGAGCGAACAGGGCAGCGCTTCGCCATCGTCGTTGCACGTTCACGGAGCTTAATCAAACGAATGCATTTACTTCCTGTGGCTCAAACGCAACAGAGGAGTTGGAAGGCATACAGTGCCCTTTGACAGTTGTTACAACGAACGTGAGTGCACAGTGTCTCGTGAAATAAATCCCTAGCACTGTTGAAGCATTCCGTTCACGCATGCTTCTTCGCTCCTACTGCACTCCGAGGTGTTACTGACGGGGGAAATCTGGACTTTTACTTGAGGCCGGGGGGGCTCACAATTCTTTTGTCGGCGAGCTCCAGAGTGCTCTTGCTGAAGCTCCCAGCAAGGAACTGAGAGCAGCAGGCCTCACACGAGTACACTCAGACGGCTTCCGTCACGAGTAAACTCAGGCCTCTTATGTGAGGCCTTCCGGCAGCAAAGAGAAGGTGGGCGCGAGGAGTGTGCTTCAGGCAGCTTAGGACCCGCCACTGTCTCGTCTACCACGGAGGGGAATAAGGTTTGCCCAGGGTCGCCCAGTTTCAAAGCGGAGCTCACGTAGTTATCCTCAGTGGTTTCTGATTACCTCAAGGAAACACAACGGGAGGAACAGGGCCCTTCCGTGGAGGCCCTTTGGGGCACAGGGACCTCTGCGTGGGATCTACTGTGTAAGTATGGCAGTACCTTAGGTAGGCCTCAGTGACCAAGGCTGTCGTCTGGCTCATGCCTTAGCTGTGTTAAGTGTGGACAACGTGCTGGTCCTCAGGCTGGGCCCACAGCCTAGCTTTCGCTTCTGTGAGAGTGCTGTCCCGAGTCTCCTCCTGGAGCCAGTCGTCAGCACGGTGCCTTTTGGCACTGCAGTTCTCTTTCAGTCAAGGAGGCCGTGCGACTGGCAGAGGGAGTCTGCGCAGCACTGCCTTCGCGAGGCTCTTTGACGACTGGGGCACTCAACCCAGGCAAGCCAGAGAGCAGTACGTTGCCCTTGCTATGAATGTGAAGAGCTTTCTCCAGGGGCCTGTTTAGGCTAAGGTTCCTCAGAAGCCAGGAGCCGCCGTTCCGGCACGGAGAGAAGTCATCCTGCGAAATTGGCGAACGAGCTCCTATCCTGTGTGACCCCAGGAGCTTCGCAGAGTTAAGGCACTCCGTGGTGGAGTATGGCCTCATGGAAACCACTGCACACCCAACTCCCCCGACGTGAAACACTGGAACATATCTTGAGGCCTGAGGTCACCTTTCGTTCGGCCGGAGCTGAACCTGGGGTGCCGTGGGAGGAGCTCCTAGAAAGGGATTGCCAGCACGGTTTTCGCTTTGGGAGAACACGCAGCCTCGGCCCACAACGACAGCCCTGCCGTGCAGAGACGTCGGGCCGCTAGTGCTGTTCAAGGCAGCTTTGAAGCCAAGCGCAAGGCGCCTCCAAACGGGGAGAAAGCGTACTCTCCCCTCCGCGTCCCACGTTCAAGCTGAATGACGCAGCATGTTTCTCGGAAGGCTCTGCCGAGCTATCTAGTACAAGGGAGAGAGTGCCTGCCTCTGCTGAGAAAGGTTTTGACGTGGGGATTGCTGGACAGGCGGAAGAGCGTTCCCCAGGCCGTGCAGAGTTGAGGCCTTGGTGATTCTGGATGGTCCCAAGGGTCCAGAATTGTCCCTGGGAAAGCTGTCCTTTTCCCTCTTTTTCCGGCTGGAAGTACACCTCTGGCATCCGGCTGCCGGTCGGCGACGTCCTGGGGGAGACGCCCTGGTTTCACTTGTGGCGCACACTGGTGTTTCTCAGAAGAGCCCAAATTCCTCCCTGCGGGTGGGTGGGGGGCTTGGCACACCAGCATGGAATGGAAGGCTGTTTAGAACTGCGTACCTTGGGGCCGTGTGAAGGCCGCACGAACGAGAGCTTTCGAGCGAACAGGGCAGCGCTTCGCCATCACCGTTGCACGTTCACGGAGCTTAGTCAAGCGAACGCACTTACTTCCTGAGGCTCCAACACGGCCGAGGAGTTGGAAGGCATACAGTGAGTGCCCTTTGACAGTTGTTACAACGAACGTGAGTGCACAGTGTCTCGTGAAATACCTTCCACGGTTGAAGCATTCCGTTAACGCATGCCCCTCCGCTCCCTCTGGCACTGCGAGGTGTTACTAAGGGGGGAAATCTGGACTTTTGCTTGAGGCCGGGGTGGGGCGGGGGGACTCACAATTCTCCTGCCGGCGAGCTCCAGAGCGCTCCTGCTGAAGCTCCCAGCAAGGAACGGAGAGCAGCAGGCCTCACACGAGTCAACCCAGACTTCTTCTGTCACGAGTCAACTGAGACTTCTTACGTGAGGCCTTCCGGCAGCAAAGAGAAGGTGCGCGCGAGGAGTGTGCTTCAGGCAGCTTAGGACCCGCCACTGTCTCGTCTACCACGGAGGGGAATCAGGTTTGGCCAGGGTCGCCCAGCTTCATACCTGAGCTCCTACAGGTATCCTCAGCGGTTTCTGATTACCTCAAGGAAACACAACGGGAGGAACAGGGCCCTTCCGTGGAGGCCCTTTGGGGCACAGGGACCTCTGCGTGGGATCTACTGGGTAAGTATGGCAGTACCTTAGGTAGGCCTCAGTGACCAAGGCTCTCTGGCTCGCGCCTAGCTGTGTAAAGAAGTGTGGCAAACGTACGTACTGCTCCTCAGGCTGGGCCCACGGCCTAGCTTTCGCTTCTGTGAGAGTGCTGTCCCGAGTCTCTTCCCGGAGCCAGTCGTCAGCGCGGTGTCTTTTGGCACTGCAGTTCTCTTTCAGGCAAGGAGGCCGTTCGACTGACCGGCAAAGGGAGTCTGCCCAGCGCTGCTTTCGCCAGTCTCTCTGACGACTGGGCCACTCAACCTGGGCAACCCAGAGAGGAGTACACTGCCCTAGCTATGAATGTGAAGAGCTGTCTCCAGGGGCCTGCTTACGCTAAGGCTCCTCAGAAGCCAGAGGCCGCCGTTCCGGCACGGAGAGAGGTCATCATGCGAAACTGGTGAATGGGCTCCTACCCTGTGTGTCCCCAGGAGCGTCGCAGGGTTAAGGCACTCCGTGGTGGAGTGTGGCCTCATCGGAGACCTCTGCACACCCAACTCCCCTGACGTGAAACGCTGGAACTTCACCTTGAGGCCTGAGGTCACCTTTCGTTCGGCCGGAGCTGAACCTGGCGTGCCGTGGGAGGAGTTCCTAGAAAGGGATTGCCAGCACGGTTTTCGCTTTGGGAGAACACGCAGCCTCGGCCCACAACGACAGCCCTGCCGTGCAGAGACGTCGGGCCGCTAGTGCTGTTCAGGCAGCTTTGAAGCCAAGCGCAAGGCGCCTCCAAACGGGGAGAAAGCGTACTCTCCCCTCCGCGTGCCACGTTCAAGCTGAATGACGCAGCATGTTTCTCGGAAGGCTCTGCCGAGCTATCTAGTACAAGGGAGAGAGTGCCTGCCTCTGCTGAGAAAGGTTTTGACGTGGGGATTGCTGGACGTGAGGAAGAGCGTTCCCCAGGCCGTGCAAACTTGAGGCTTTGGTGATTCTGGATGGTCCCAAGGGTCCAGAATTGTCCCTGGGAAAGCTGTCCTCTTTTTCGTTCTCCGGCTGGAAGAAAACAGCTGGCAACCGACTGCCGTACGCAGACGTCCTGGGGGAGCCCGCCGGTTTCATTTGGGACGCACATTGGTGTCTCACAGAAGAGCCCAAATTCCTAACTGGGGGCACACCAGCATGGAATGTAAGGCTGTTTACAACTGCGTAGCCTGAGGCCGTTGGAAGGCCGTACAATCGAGAGCTTTCGAGCGAACAGGGCAGCGCTTCGCCATCGTCGTTGCACGTTCACGGAGCTTAATCAAACGAATGCATTTACTTCCTGTGGCTCAAACGCAACAGAGGAGTTGGAAGGCATACAGTGCCCTTTGACAGTTGTTACAACGAACGTGAGTGCACAGTGTCTCGTGAAATAAATCCCTAGCACTGTTGAAGCATTCCGTTCACGCATGCTTCTTCGCTCCTACTGCACTCCGAGGTGTTACTGACGGGGGAAATCTGGACTTTTACTTGAGGCCGGGGGGGCTCACAATTCTTTTGTCGGCGAGCTCCAGAGTGCTCTTGCTGAAGCTCCCAGCAAGGAACTGAGAGCAGCAGGCCTCACACGAGTACACTCAGACGGCTTCCGTCACGAGTAAACTCAGGCCTCTTATGTGAGGCCTTCCGGCAGCAAAGAGAAGGTGGGCGCGAGGAGTGTGCTTCAGGCAGCTTAGGACCCGCCACTGTCTCGTCTACCACGGAGGGGAATAAGGTTTGCCCAGGGTCGCCCAGTTTCAAAGCGGAGCTCACGTAGTTATCCTCAGTGGTTTCTGATTACCTCAAGGAAACACAACGGGAGGAACAGGGCCCTTCCGTGGAGGCCCTTTGGGGCACAGGGACCTCTGCGTGGGATCTACTGTGTAAGTATGGCAGTACCTTAGGTAGGCCTCAGTGACCAAGGCTGTCGTCTGGCTCATGCCTTAGCTGTGTTAAGTGTGGACAACGTGCTGGTCCTCAGGCTGGGCCCACAGCCTAGCTTTCGCTTCTGTGAGAGTGCTGTCCCGAGTCTCCTCCTGGAGCCAGTCGTCAGCACGGTGCCTTTTGGCACTGCAGTTCTCTTTCAGTCAAGGAGGCCGTGCGACTGGCAGAGGGAGTCTGCGCAGCACTGCCTTCGCGAGGCTCTTTGACGACTGGGGCACTCAACCCAGGCAAGCCAGAGAGCAGTACGTTGCCCTTGCTATGAATGTGAAGAGCTTTCTCCAGGGGCCTGTTTAGGCTAAGGTTCCTCAGAAGCCAGGAGCCGCCGTTCCGGCACGGAGAGAAGTCATCCTGCGAAATTGGCGAACGAGCTCCTATCCTGTGTGACCCCAGGAGCTTCGCAGAGTTAAGGCACTCCGTGGTGGAGTATGGCCTCATGGAAACCACTGCACACCCAACTCCCCCGACGTGAAACACTGGAACATATCTTGAGGCCTGAGGTCACCTTTCGTTCGGCCGGAGCTGAACCTGGGGTGCCGTGGGAGGAGCTCCTAGAAAGGGATTGCCAGCACGGTTTTCGCTTTGGGAGAACACGCAGCCTCGGCCCACAACGACAGCCCTGCCGTGCAGAGACGTCGGGCCGCTAGTGCTGTTCAAGGCAGCTTTGAAGCCAAGCGCAAGGCGCCTCCAAACGGGGAGAAAGCGTACTCTCCCCTCCGCGTCCCACGTTCAAGCTGAATGACGCAGCATGTTTCTCGGAAGGCTCTGCCGAGCTATCTAGTACAAGGGAGAGAGTGCCTGCCTCTGCTGAGAAAGGTTTTGACGTGGGGATTGCTGGACAGGCGGAAGAGCGTTCCCCAGGCCGTGCAGAGTTGAGGCCTTGGTGATTCTGGATGGTCCCAAGGGTCCAGAATTGTCCCTGGGAAAGCTGTCCTTTTCCCTCTTTTTCCGGCTGGAAGTACACCTCTGGCATCCGGCTGCCGGTCGGCGACGTCCTGGGGGAGACGCCCTGGTTTCACTTGTGGCGCACACTGGTGTTTCTCAGAAGAGCCCAAATTCCTCCCTGCGGGTGGGTGGGGGGCTTGGCACACCAGCATGGAATGGAAGGCTGTTTAGAACTGCGTACCTTGGGGCCGTGTGAAGGCCGCACGAACGAGAGCTTTCGAGCGAACAGGGCAGCGCTTCGCCATCACCGTTGCACGTTCACGGAGCTTAGTCAAGCGAACGCACTTACTTCCTGAGGCTCCAACACGGCCGAGGAGTTGGAAGGCATACAGTGAGTGCCCTTTGACAGTTGTTACAACGAACGTGAGTGCACAGTGTCTCGTGAAATACCTTCCACGGTTGAAGCATTCCGTTAACGCATGCCCCTCCGCTCCCTCTGGCACTGCGAGGTGTTACTAAGGGGGGAAATCTGGACTTTTGCTTGAGGCCGGGGTGGGGCGGGGGGACTCACAATTCTCCTGCCGGCGAGCTCCAGAGCGCTCCTGCTGAAGCTCCCAGCAAGGAACGGAGAGCAGCAGGCCTCACACGAGTCAACCCAGACTTCTTCTGTCACGAGTCAACTGAGACTTCTTACGTGAGGCCTTCCGGCAGCAAAGAGAAGGTGCGCGCGAGGAGTGTGCTTCAGGCAGCTTAGGACCCGCCACTGTCTCGTCTACCACGGAGGGGAATCAGGTTTGGCCAGGGTCGCCCAGCTTCATACCTGAGCTCCTACAGGTATCCTCAGCGGTTTCTGATTACCTCAAGGAAACACAACGGGAGGAACAGGGCCCTTCCGTGGAGGCCCTTTGGGGCACAGGGACCTCTGCGTGGGATCTACTGGGTAAGTATGGCAGTACCTTAGGTAGGCCTCAGTGACCAAGGCTCTCTGGCTCACGCCTAGCTGTGTAAAGAAGTGTGGCAAACGTACGTACTGCTCCTCAGGCTGGGCCCACGGCCTAGCTTTCGCTTCTGTGAGAGTGCTGTCCCGAGTCTCTTCCCGGAGCCAGTCGTCAGCGCGGTGTCTTTTGGCACTGCAGTTCTCTTTCAGGCAAGGAGGCCGTTCGACTGACCGGCAAAGGGAGTCTGCCCAGCGCTGCTTTCGCCAGTCTCTCTGACGACTGGGCCACTCAACCTGGGCAACCCAGAGAGGAGTACACTGCCCTAGCTATGAATGTGAAGAGCTGTCTCCAGGGGCCTGCTTACGCTAAGGCTCCTCAGAAGCCAGAGGCCGCCGTTCCGGCACGGAGAGAGGTCATCATGCGAAACTGGTGAATGGGCTCCTACCCTGTGTGTCCCCAGGAGCGTCGCAGGGTTAAGGCACTCCGTGGTGGAGTGTGGCCTCATCGGAGACCTCTGCACACCCAACTCCCCTGACGTGAAACGCTGGAACTTCACCTTGAGGCCTGAGGTCACCTTTCGTTCGGCCGGAGCTGAACCTGGCGTGCCGTGGGAGGAGTTCCTAGAAAGGGATTGCCAGCACGGTTTTCGCTTTGGGAGAACACGCAGCCTCGGCCCACAACGACAGCCCTGCCGTGCAGAGACGTCGGGCCGCTAGTGCTGTTCAGGCAGCTTTGAAGCCAAGCGCAAGGCGCCTCCAAACGGGGAGAAAGCGTACTCTCCCCTCCGCGTGCCACGTTCAAGCTGAATGACGCAGCATGTTTCTCGGAAGGCTCTGCCGAGCTATCTAGTACAAGGGAGAGAGTGCCTGCCTCTGCTGAGAAAGGTTTTGACGTGGGGATTGCTGGACGTGAGGAAGAGCGTTCCCCAGGCCGTGCAAACTTGAGGCTTTGGTGATTCTGGATGGTCCCAAGGGTCCAGAATTGTCCCTGGGAAAGCTGTCCTCTTTTTCGTTCTCCGGCTGGAAGAAAACAGCTGGCAACCGACTGCCGTACGCAGACGTCCTGGGGGAGCCCGCCGGTTTCATTTGGGACGCACATTGGTGTCTCACAGAAGAGCCCAAATTCCTAACTGGGGGCACACCAGCATGGAATGTAAGGCTGTTTACAACTGCGTAGCCTGAGGCCGTTGGAAGGCCGTACAATCGAGAGCTTTCGAGCGAACAGGGCAGCGCTTCGCCATCGTCGTTGCACGTTCACGGAGCTTAATCAAACGAATGCATTTACTTCCTGTGGCTCAAACGCAACAGAGGAGTTGGAAGGCATACAGTGCCCTTTGACAGTTGTTACAACGAACGTGAGTGCACAGTGTCTCGTGAAATAAATCCCTAGCACTGTTGAAGCATTCCGTTCACGCATGCTTCTTCGCTCCTACTGCACTCCGAGGTGTTACTGACGGGGGAAATCTGGACTTTTACTTGAGGCCGGGGGGGCTCACAATTCTTTTGTCGGCGAGCTCCAGAGTGCTCTTGCTGAAGCTCCCAGCAAGGAACTGAGAGCAGCAGGCCTCACACGAGTACACTCAGACGGCTTCCGTCACGAGTAAACTCAGGCCTCTTATGTGAGGCCTTCCGGCAGCAAAGAGAAGGTGGGCGCGAGGAGTGTGCTTCAGGCAGCTTAGGACCCGCCACTGTCTCGTCTACCACGGAGGGGAATAAGGTTTGCCCAGGGTCGCCCAGTTTCAAAGCGGAGCTCACGTAGTTATCCTCAGTGGTTTCTGATTACCTCAAGGAAACACAACGGGAGGAACAGGGCCCTTCCGTGGAGGCCCTTTGGGGCACAGGGACCTCTGCGTGGGATCTACTGTGTAAGTATGGCAGTACCTTAGGTAGGCCTCAGTGACCAAGGCTGTCGTCTGGCTCATGCCTTAGCTGTGTTAAGTGTGGACAACGTGCTGGTCCTCAGGCTGGGCCCACAGCCTAGCTTTCGCTTCTGTGAGAGTGCTGTCCCGAGTCTCCTCCTGGAGCCAGTCGTCAGCACGGTGCCTTTTGGCACTGCAGTTCTCTTTCAGTCAAGGAGGCCGTGCGACTGGCAGAGGGAGTCTGCGCAGCACTGCCTTCGCGAGGCTCTTTGACGACTGGGGCACTCAACCCAGGCAAGCCAGAGAGCAGTACGTTGCCCTTGCTATGAATGTGAAGAGCTTTCTCCAGGGGCCTGTTTAGGCTAAGGTTCCTCAGAAGCCAGGAGCCGCCGTTCCGGCACGGAGAGAAGTCATCCTGCGAAATTGGCGAACGAGCTCCTATCCTGTGTGACCCCAGGAGCTTCGCAGAGTTAAGGCACTCCGTGGTGGAGTATGGCCTCATGGAAACCACTGCACACCCAACTCCCCCGACGTGAAACACTGGAACATATCTTGAGGCCTGAGGTCACCTTTCGTTCGGCCGGAGCTGAACCTGGGGTGCCGTGGGAGGAGCTCCTAGAAAGGGATTGCCAGCACGGTTTTCGCTTTGGGAGAACACGCAGCCTCGGCCCACAACGACAGCCCTGCCGTGCAGAGACGTCGGGCCGCTAGTGCTGTTCAAGGCAGCTTTGAAGCCAAGCGCAAGGCGCCTCCAAACGGGGAGAAAGCGTACTCTCCCCTCCGCGTCCCACGTTCAAGCTGAATGACGCAGCATGTTTCTCGGAAGGCTCTGCCGAGCTATCTAGTACAAGGGAGAGAGTGCCTGCCTCTGCTGAGAAAGGTTTTGACGTGGGGATTGCTGGACAGGCGGAAGAGCGTTCCCCAGGCCGTGCAGAGTTGAGGCCTTGGTGATTCTGGATGGTCCCAAGGGTCCAGAATTGTCCCTGGGAAAGCTGTCCTTTTCCCTCTTTTTCCGGCTGGAAGTACACCTCTGGCATCCGGCTGCCGGTCGGCGACGTCCTGGGGGAGACGCCCTGGTTTCACTTGTGGCGCACACTGGTGTTTCTCAGAAGAGCCCAAATTCCTCCCTGCGGGTGGGTGGGGGGCTTGGCACACCAGCATGGAATGGAAGGCTGTTTAGAACTGCGTACCTTGGGGCCGTGTGAAGGCCGCACGAACGAGAGCTTTCGAGCGAACAGGGCAGCGCTTCGCCATCACCGTTGCACGTTCACGGAGCTTAGTCAAGCGAACGCACTTACTTCCTGAGGCTCCAACACGGCCGAGGAGTTGGAAGGCATACAGTGAGTGCCCTTTGACAGTTGTTACAACGAACGTGAGTGCACAGTGTCTCGTGAAATACCTTCCACGGTTGAAGCATTCCGTTAACGCATGCCCCTCCGCTCCCTCTGGCACTGCGAGGTGTTACTAAGGGGGGAAATCTGGACTTTTGCTTGAGGCCGGGGTGGGGCGGGGGGACTCACAATTCTCCTGCCGGCGAGCTCCAGAGCGCTCCTGCTGAAGCTCCCAGCAAGGAACGGAGAGCAGCAGGCCTCACACGAGTCAACCCAGACTTCTTCTGTCACGAGTCAACTGAGACTTCTTACGTGAGGCCTTCCGGCAGCAAAGAGAAGGTGCGCGCGAGGAGTGTGCTTCAGGCAGCTTAGGACCCGCCACTGTCTCGTCTACCACGGAGGGGAATCAGGTTTGGCCAGGGTCGCCCAGCTTCATACCTGAGCTCCTACAGGTATCCTCAGCGGTTTCTGATTACCTCAAGGAAACACAACGGGAGGAACAGGGCCCTTCCGTGGAGGCCCTTTGGGGCACAGGGACCTCTGCGTGGGATCTACTGGGTAAGTATGGCAGTACCTTAGGTAGGCCTCAGTGACCAAGGCTCTCTGGCTCACGCCTAGCTGTGTAAAGAAGTGTGGCAAACGTACGTACTGCTCCTCAGGCTGGGCCCACGGCCTAGCTTTCGCTTCTGTGAGAGTGCTGTCCCGAGTCTCTTCCCGGAGCCAGTCGTCAGCGCGGTGTCTTTTGGCACTGCAGTTCTCTTTCAGGCAAGGAGGCCGTTCGACTGACCGGCAAAGGGAGTCTGCCCAGCGCTGCTTTCGCCAGTCTCTCTGACGACTGGGCCACTCAACCTGGGCAACCCAGAGAGGAGTACACTGCCCTAGCTATGAATGTGAAGAGCTGTCTCCAGGGGCCTGCTTACGCTAAGGCTCCTCAGAAGCCAGAGGCCGCCGTTCCGGCACGGAGAGAGGTCATCATGCGAAACTGGTGAATGGGCTCCTACCCTGTGTGTCCCCAGGAGCGTCGCAGGGTTAAGGCACTCCGTGGTGGAGTGTGGCCTCATCGGAGACCTCTGCACACCCAACTCCCCTGACGTGAAACGCTGGAACTTCACCTTGAGGCCTGAGGTCACCTTTCGTTCGGCCGGAGCTGAACCTGGCGTGCCGTGGGAGGAGTTCCTAGAAAGGGATTGCCAGCACGGTTTTCGCTTTGGGAGAACACGCAGCCTCGGCCCACAACGACAGCCCTGCCGTGCAGAGACGTCGGGCCGCTAGTGCTGTTCAGGCAGCTTTGAAGCCAAGCGCAAGGCGCCTCCAAACGGGGAGAAAGCGTACTCTCCCCTCCGCGTGCCACGTTCAAGCTGAATGACGCAGCATGTTTCTCGGAAGGCTCTGCCGAGCTATCTAGTACAAGGGAGAGAGTGCCTGCCTCTGCTGAGAAAGGTTTTGACGTGGGGATTGCTGGACGTGAGGAAGAGCGTTCCCCAGGCCGTGCAAACTTGAGGCTTTGGTGATTCTGGATGGTCCCAAGGGTCCAGAATTGTCCCTGGGAAAGCTGTCCTCTTTTTCGTTCTCCGGCTGGAAGAAAACAGCTGGCAACCGACTGCCGTACGCAGACGTCCTGGGGGAGCCCGCCGGTTTCATTTGGGACGCACATTGGTGTCTCACAGAAGAGCCCAAATTCCTAACTGGGGGCACACCAGCATGGAATGTAAGGCTGTTTACAACTGCGTAGCCTGAGGCCGTTGGAAGGCCGTACAATCGAGAGCTTTCGAGCGAACAGGGCAGCGCTTCGCCATCGTCGTTGCACGTTCACGGAGCTTAATCAAACGAATGCATTTACTTCCTGTGGCTCAAACGCAACAGAGGAGTTGGAAGGCATACAGTGCCCTTTGACAGTTGTTACAACGAACGTGAGTGCACAGTGTCTCGTGAAATAAATCCCTAGCACTGTTGAAGCATTCCGTTCACGCATGCTTCTTCGCTCCTACTGCACTCCGAGGTGTTACTGACGGGGGAAATCTGGACTTTTACTTGAGGCCGGGGGGGCTCACAATTCTTTTGTTGGCGAGCTCCAGAGTGCTCTTGCTGAAGCTCCCAGCAAGGAACTGAGAGCAGCAGGCCTCACACGAGTACACTCAGACGGCTTCCGTCACGAGTAAACTCAGGCCTCTTATGTGAGGCCTTCCGGCAGCAAAGAGAAGGTGGGCGCGAGGAGTGTGCTTCAGGCAGCTTAGGACCCGCCACTGTCTCGTCTACCACGGAGGGGAATAAGGTTTGCCCAGGGTCGCCCAGTTTCAAAGCGGAGCTCACGTAGTTATCCTCAGTGGTTTCTGATTACCTCAAGGAAACACAACGGGAGGAACAGGGCCCTTCCGTGGAGGCCCTTTGGGGCACAGGGACCTCTGCGTGGGATCTACTGTGTAAGTATGGCAGTACCTTAGGTAGGCCTCAGTGACCAAGGCTGTCGTCTGGCTCATGCCTTAGCTGTGTTAAGTGTGGACAACGTGCTGGTCCTCAGGCTGGGCCCACAGCCTAGCTTTCGCTTCTGTGAGAGTGCTGTCCCGAGTCTCCTCCTGGAGCCAGTCGTCAGCACGGTGCCTTTTGGCACTGCAGTTCTCTTTCAGTCAAGGAGGCCGTGCGACTGGCAGAGGGAGTCTGCGCAGCACTGCCTTCGCGAGGCTCTTTGACGACTGGGGCACTCAACCCAGGCAAGCCAGAGAGCAGTACGTTGCCCTTGCTATGAATGTGAAGAGCTTTCTCCAGGGGCCTGTTTAGGCTAAGGTTCCTCAGAAGCCAGGAGCCGCCGTTCCGGCACGGAGAGAAGTCATCCTGCGAAATTGGCGAACGAGCTCCTATCCTGTGTGACCCCAGGAGCTTCGCAGAGTTAAGGCACTCCGTGGTGGAGTATGGCCTCATGGAAACCACTGCACACCCAACTCCCCCGACGTGAAACACTGGAACATATCTTGAGGCCTGAGGTCACCTTTCGTTCGGCCGGAGCTGAACCTGGGGTGCCGTGGGAGGAGCTCCTAGAAAGGGATTGCCAGCACGGTTTTCGCTTTGGGAGAACACGCAGCCTCGGCCCACAACGACAGCCCTGCCGTGCAGAGACGTCGGGCCGCTAGTGCTGTTCAAGGCAGCTTTGAAGCCAAGCGCAAGGCGCCTCCAAACGGGGAGAAAGCGTACTCTCCCCTCCGCGTCCCACGTTCAAGCTGAATGACGCAGCATGTTTCTCGGAAGGCTCTGCCGAGCTATCTAGTACAAGGGAGAGAGTGCCTGCCTCTGCTGAGAAAGGTTTTGACGTGGGGATTGCTGGACAGGCGGAAGAGCGTTCCCCAGGCCGTGCAGAGTTGAGGCCTTGGTGATTCTGGATGGTCCCAAGGGTCCAGAATTGTCCCTGGGAAAGCTGTCCTTTTCCCTCTTTTTCCGGCTGGAAGTACACCTCTGGCATCCGGCTGCCGGTCGGCGACGTCCTGGGGGAGACGCCCTGGTTTCACTTGTGGCGCACACTGGTGTTTCTCAGAAGAGCCCAAATTCCTCCCTGCGGGTGGGTGGGGGGCTTGGCACACCAGCATGGAATGGAAGGCTGTTTAGAACTGCGTACCTTGGGGCCGTGTGAAGGCCGCACGAACGAGAGCTTTCGAGCGAACAGGGCAGCGCTTCGCCATCACCGTTGCACGTTCACGGAGCTTAGTCAAGCGAACGCACTTACTTCCTGAGGCTCCAACACGGCCGAGGAGTTGGAAGGCATACAGTGAGTGCCCTTTGACAGTTGTTACAACGAACGTGAGTGCACAGTGTCTCGTGAAATACCTTCCACGGTTGAAGCATTCCGTTAACGCATGCCCCTCCGCTCCCTCTGGCACTGCGAGGTGTTACTAAGGGGGGAAATCTGGACTTTTGCTTGAGGCCGGGGTGGGGCGGGGGGACTCACAATTCTCCTGCCGGCGAGCTCCAGAGCGCTCCTGCTGAAGCTCCCAGCAAGGAACGGAGAGCAGCAGGCCTCACACGAGTCAACCCAGACTTCTTCTGTCACGAGTCAACTGAGACTTCTTACGTGAGGCCTTCCGGCAGCAAAGAGAAGGTGCGCGCGAGGAGTGTGCTTCAGGCAGCTTAGGACCCGCCACTGTCTCGTCTACCACGGAGGGGAATCAGGTTTGGCCAGGGTCGCCCAGCTTCATACCTGAGCTCCTACAGGTATCCTCAGCGGTTTCTGATTACCTCAAGGAAACACAACGGGAGGAACAGGGCCCTTCCGTGGAGGCCCTTTGGGGCACAGGGACCTCTGCGTGGGATCTACTGGGTAAGTATGGCAGTACCTTAGGTAGGCCTCAGTGACCAAGGCTCTCTGGCTCACGCCTAGCTGTGTAAAGAAGTGTGGCAAACGTACGTACTGCTCCTCAGGCTGGGCCCACGGCCTAGCTTTCGCTTCTGTGAGAGTGCTGTCCCGAGTCTCTTCCCGGAGCCAGTCGTCAGCGCGGTGTCTTTTGGCACTGCAGTTCTCTTTCAGGCAAGGAGGCCGTTCGACTGACCGGCAAAGGGAGTCTGCCCAGCGCTGCTTTCGCCAGTCTCTCTGACGACTGGGCCACTCAACCTGGGCAACCCAGAGAGGAGTACACTGCCCTAGCTATGAATGTGAAGAGCTGTCTCCAGGGGCCTGCTTACGCTAAGGCTCCTCAGAAGCCAGAGGCCGCCGTTCCGGCACGGAGAGAGGTCATCATGCGAAACTGGTGAATGGGCTCCTACCCTGTGTGTCCCCAGGAGCGTCGCAGGGTTAAGGCACTCCGTGGTGGAGTGTGGCCTCATCGGAGACCTCTGCACACCCAACTCCCCTGACGTGAAACGCTGGAACTTCACCTTGAGGCCTGAGGTCACCTTTCGTTCGGCCGGAGCTGAACCTGGCGTGCCGTGGGAGGAGTTCCTAGAAAGGGATTGCCAGCACGGTTTTCGCTTTGGGAGAACACGCAGCCTCGGCCCACAACGACAGCCCTGCCGTGCAGAGACGTCGGGCCGCTAGTGCTGTTCAGGCAGCTTTGAAGCCAAGCGCAAGGCGCCTCCAAACGGGGAGAAAGCGTACTCTCCCCTCCGCGTCCCACGTTCAAGCTGAATGACGCAGCATGTTTCTCGGAAGGCTCTGCCGAGCTATCTAGTACAAGGGAGAGAGTGCCTGCCTCTGCTGAGAAAGGTTTTGACGTGGGGATTGCTGGACGTGAGGAAGAGCGTTCCCCAGGCCGTGCAAACTTGAGGCTTTGGTGATTCTGGATGGTCCCAAGGGTCCAGAATTGTCCCTGGGAAAGCTGTCCTCTTTTTCGTTCTCCGGCTGGAAGAAAACAGCTGGCAACCGACTGCCGTACGCAGACGTCCTGGGGGAGCCCGCCGGTTTCATTTGGGACGCACATTGGTGTCTCACAGAAGAGCCCAAATTCCTAACTGGGGGCACACCAGCATGGAATGTAAGGCTGTTTACAACTGCGTAGCCTGAGGCCGTTGGAAGGCCGTACAATCGAGAGCTTTCGAGCGAACAGGGCAGCGCTTCGCCATCGTCGTTGCACGTTCACGGAGCTTAATCAAACGAATGCATTTACTTCCTGTGGCTCAAACGCAACAGAGGAGTTGGAAGGCATACAGTGCCCTTTGACAGTTGTTACAACGAACGTGAGTGCACAGTGTCTCGTGAAATAAATCCCTAGCACTGTTGAAGCATTCCGTTCACGCATGCTTCTTCGCTCCTACTGCACTCCGAGGTGTTACTGACGGGGGAAATCTGGACTTTTACTTGAGGCCGGGGGGGCTCACAATTCTTTTGTCGGCGAGCTCCAGAGTGCTCTTACTGAAGCTCCCAGCAAGGAACTGAGAGCAGCAGGCCTCACACGAGTACACTCAGACGGCTTCCGTCACGAGTAAACTCAGGCCTCTTATGTGAGGCCTTCCGGCAGCAAAGAGAAGGTGGGCGCGAGGAGTGTGCTTCAGGCAGCTTAGGACCCGCCACTGTCTCGTCTACCACGGAGGGGAATAAGGTTTGCCCAGGGTCGCCCAGTTTCAAAGCGGAGCTCACGTAGTTATCCTCAGTGGTTTCTGATTACCTCAAGGAAACACAACGGGAGGAACAGGGCCCTTCCGTGGAGGCCCTTTGGGGCACAGGGACCTCTGCGTGGGATCTACTGTGTAAGTATGGCAGTACCTTAGGTAGGCCTCAGTGACCAAGGCTGTCGTCTGGCTCATGCCTTAGCTGTGTTAAGTGTGGACAACGTGCTGGTCCTCAGGCTGGGCCCACAGCCTAGCTTTCGCTTCTGTGAGAGTGCTGTCCCGAGTCTCCTCCTGGAGCCAGTCGTCAGCACGGTGCCTTTTGGCACTGCAGTTCTCTTTCAGTCAAGGAGGCCGTGCGACTGGCAGAGGGAGTCTGCGCAGCACTGCCTTCGCGAGGCTCTTTGACGACTGGGGCACTCAACCCAGGCAAGCCAGAGAGCAGTACGTTGCCCTTGCTATGAATGTGAAGAGCTTTCTCCAGGGGCCTGTTTAGGCTAAGGTTCCTCAGAAGCCAGGAGCCGCCGTTCCGGCACGGAGAGAAGTCATCCTGCGAAATTGGCGAACGAGCTCCTATCCTGTGTGACCCCAGGAGCTTCGCAGAGTTAAGGCACTCCGTGGTGGAGTATGGCCTCATGGAAACCACTGCACACCCAACTCCCCCGACGTGAAACACTGGAACATATCTTGAGGCCTGAGGTCACCTTTCGTTCGGCCGGAGCTGAACCTGGGGTGCCGTGGGAGGAGCTCCTAGAAAGGGATTGCCAGCACGGTTTTCGCTTTGGGAGAACACGCAGCCTCGGCCCACAACGACAGCCCTGCCGTGCAGAGACGTCGGGCCGCTAGTGCTGTTCAAGGCAGCTTTGAAGCCAAGCGCAAGGCGCCTCCAAACGGGGAGAAAGCGTACTCTCCCCTCCGCGTCCCACGTTCAAGCTGAATGACGCAGCATGTTTCTCGGAAGGCTCTGCCGAGCTATCTAGTACAAGGGAGAGAGTGCCTGCCTCTGCTGAGAAAGGTTTTGACGTGGGGATTGCTGGACAGGCGGAAGAGCGTTCCCCAGGCCGTGCAGAGTTGAGGCCTTGGTGATTCTGGATGGTCCCAAGGGTCCAGAATTGTCCCTGGGAAAGCTGTCCTTTTCCCTCTTTTTCCGGCTGGAAGTACACCTCTGGCATCCGGCTGCCGGTCGGCGACGTCCTGGGGGAGACGCCCTGGTTTCACTTGTGGCGCACACTGGTGTTTCTCAGAAGAGCCCAAATTCCTCCCTGCGGGTGGGTGGGGGGCTTGGCACACCAGCATGGAATGGAAGGCTGTTTAGAACTGCGTACCTTGGGGCCGTGTGAAGGCCGCACGAACGAGAGCTTTCGAGCGAACAGGGCAGCGCTTCGCCATCACCGTTGCACGTTCACGGAGCTTAGTCAAGCGAACGCACTTACTTCCTGAGGCTCCAACACGGCCGAGGAGTTGGAAGGCATACAGTGAGTGCCCTTTGACAGTTGTTACAACGAACGTGAGTGCACAGTGTCTCGTGAAATACCTTCCACGGTTGAAGCATTCCGTTAACGCATGCCCCTCCGCTCCCTCTGGCACTGCGAGGTGTTACTAAGGGGGGAAATCTGGACTTTTGCTTGAGGCCGGGGTGGGGCGGGGGGACTCACAATTCTCCTGCCGGCGAGCTCCAGAGCGCTCCTGCTGAAGCTCCCAGCAAGGAACGGAGAGCAGCAGGCCTCACACGAGTCAACCCAGACTTCTTCTGTCACGAGTCAACTGAGACTTCTTACGTGAGGCCTTCCGGCAGCAAAGAGAAGGTGCGCGCGAGGAGTGTGCTTCAGGCAGCTTAGGACCCGCCACTGTCTCGTCTACCACGGAGGGGAATCAGGTTTGGCCAGTGTCGCCCAGCTTCATACCTGAGCTCCTACAGGTATCCTCAGCGGTTTCTGATTACCTCAAGGAAACACAACGGGAGGAACAGGGCCCTTCCGTGGAGGCCCTTTGGGGCACAGGGACCTCTGCGTGGGATCTACTGGGTAAGTATGGCAGTACCTTAGGTAGGCCTCAGTGACCAAGGCTCTCTGGCTCACGCCTAGCTGTGTAAAGAAGTGTGGCAAACGTACGTACTGCTCCTCAGGCTGGGCCCACGGCCTAGCTTTCGCTTCTGTGAGAGTGCTGTCCCGAGTCTCTTCCCGGAGCCAGTCGTCAGCGCGGTGTCTTTTGGCACTGCAGTTCTCTTTCAGGCAAGGAGGCCGTTCGACTGACCGGCAAAGGGAGTCTGCCCAGCGCTGCTTTCGCCAGTCTCTCTGACGACTGGGCCACTCAACCTGGGCAACCCAGAGAGGAGTACACTGCCCTAGCTATGAATGTGAAGAGCTGTCTCCAGGGGCCTGCTTACGCTAAGGCTCCTCAGAAGCCAGAGGCCGCCGTTCCGGCACGGAGAGAGGTCATCATGCGAAACTGGTGAATGGGCTCCTACCCTGTGTGTCCCCAGGAGCGTCGCAGGGTTAAGGCACTCCGTGGTGGAGTGTGGCCTCATCGGAGACCTCTGCACACCCAACTCCCCTGACGTGAAACGCTGGAACTTCACCTTGAGGCCTGAGGTCACCTTTCGTTCGGCCGGAGCTGAACCTGGCGTGCCGTGGGAGGAGTTCCTAGAAAGGGATTGCCAGCACGGTTTTCGCTTTGGGAGAACACGCAGCCTCGGCCCACAACGACAGCCCTGCCGTGCAGAGACGTCGGGCCGCTAGTGCTGTTCAGGCAGCTTTGAAGCCAAGCGCAAGGCGCCTCCAAACGGGGAGAAAGCGTACTCTCCCCTCCGCGTGCCACGTTCAAGCTGAATGACGCAGCATGTTTCTCGGAAGGCTCTGCCGAGCTATCTAGTACAAGGGAGAGAGTGCCTGCCTCTGCTGAGAAAGGTTTTGACGTGGGGATTGCTGGACGTGAGGAAGAGCGTTCCCCAGGCCGTGCAAACTTGAGGCTTTGGTGATTCTGGATGGTCCCAAGGGTCCAGAATTGTCCCTGGGAAAGCTGTCCTCTTTTTCGTTCTCCGGCTGGAAGAAAACAGCTGGCAACCGACTGCCGTACGCAGACGTCCTGGGGGAGCCCGCCGGTTTCATTTGGGACGCACATTGGTGTCTCACAGAAGAGCCCAAATTCCTAACTGGGGGCACACCAGCATGGAATGTAAGGCTGTTTACAACTGCGTAGCCTGAGGCCGTTGGAAGGCCGTACAATCGAGAGCTTTCGAGCGAACAGGGCAGCGCTTCGCCATCGTCGTTGCACGTTCACGGAGCTTAATCAAACGAATGCATTTACTTCCTGTGGCTCAAACGCAACAGAGGAGTTGGAAGGCATACAGTGCCCTTTGACAGTTGTTACAACGAACGTGAGTGCACAGTGTCTCGTGAAATAAATCCCTAGCACTGTTGAAGCATTCCGTTCACGCATGCTTCTTCGCTCCTACTGCACTCCGAGGTGTTACTGACGGGGGAAATCTGGACTTTTACTTGAGGCCGGGGGGGCTCACAATTCTTTTGTCGGCGAGCTCCAGAGTGCTCTTACTGAAGCTCCCAGCAAGGAACTGAGAGCAGCAGGCCTCACACGAGTACACTCAGACGGCTTCCGTCACGAGTAAACTCAGGCCTCTTATGTGAGGCCTTCCGGCAGCAAAGAGAAGGTGGGCGCGAGGAGTGTGCTTCAGGCAGCTTAGGACCCGCCACTGTCTCGTCTACCACGGAGGGGAATAAGGTTTGCCCAGGGTCGCCCAGTTTCAAAGCGGAGCTCACGTAGTTATCCTCAGTGGTTTCTGATTACCTCAAGGAAACACAACGGGAGGAACAGGGCCCTTCCGTGGAGGCCCTTTGGGGCACAGGGACCTCTGCGTGGGATCTACTGTGTAAGTATGGCAGTACCTTAGGTAGGCCTCAGTGACCAAGGCTGTCGTCTGGCTCATGCCTTAGCTGTGTTAAGTGTGGACAACGTGCTGGTCCTCAGGCTGGGCCCACAGCCTAGCTTTCGCTTCTGTGAGAGTGCTGTCCCGAGTCTCCTCCTGGAGCCAGTCGTCAGCACGGTGCCTTTTGGCACTGCAGTTCTCTTTCAGTCAAGGAGGCCGTGCGACTGGCAGAGGGAGTCTGCGCAGCACTGCCTTCGCGAGGCTCTTTGACGACTGGGGCACTCAACCCAGGCAAGCCAGAGAGCAGTACGTTGCCCTTGCTATGAATGTGAAGAGCTTTCTCCAGGGGCCTGTTTAGGCTAAGGTTCCTCAGAAGCCAGGAGCCGCCGTTCCGGCACGGAGAGAAGTCATCCTGCGAAATTGGCGAACGAGCTCCTATCCTGTGTGACCCCAGGAGCTTCGCAGAGTTAAGGCACTCCGTGGTGGAGTATGGCCTCATGGAAACCACTGCACACCCAACTCCCCCGACGTGAAACACTGGAACATATCTTGAGGCCTGAGGTCACCTTTCGTTCGGCCGGAGCTGAACCTGGGGTGCCGTGGGAGGAGCTCCTAGAAAGGGATTGCCAGCACGGTTTTCGCTTTGGGAGAACACGCAGCCTCGGCCCACAACGACAGCCCTGCCGTGCAGAGACGTCGGGCCGCTAGTGCTGTTCAAGGCAGCTTTGAAGCCAAGCGCAAGGCGCCTCCAAACGGGGAGAAAGCGTACTCTCCCCTCCGCGTCCCACGTTCAAGCTGAATGACGCAGCATGTTTCTCGGAAGGCTCTGCCGAGCTATCTAGTACAAGGGAGAGAGTGCCTGCCTCTGCTGAGAAAGGTTTTGACGTGGGGATTGCTGGACAGGCGGAAGAGCGTTCCCCAGGCCGTGCAGAGTTGAGGCCTTGGTGATTCTGGATGGTCCCAAGGGTCCAGAATTGTCCCTGGGAAAGCTGTCCTTTTCCCTCTTTTTCCGGCTGGAAGTACACCTCTGGCATCCGGCTGCCGGTCGGCGACGTCCTGGGGGAGACGCCCTGGTTTCACTTGTGGCGCACACTGGTGTTTCTCAGAAGAGCCCAAATTCCTCCCTGCGGGTGGGTGGGGGGCTTGGCACACCAGCATGGAATGGAAGGCTGTTTAGAACTGCGTACCTTGGGGCCGTGTGAAGGCCGCACGAACGAGAGCTTTCGAGCGAACAGGGCAGCGCTTCGCCATCACCGTTGCACGTTCACGGAGCTTAGTCAAGCGAACGCACTTACTTCCTGAGGCTCCAACACGGCCGAGGAGTTGGAAGGCATACAGTGAGTGCCCTTTGACAGTTGTTACAACGAACGTGAGTGCACAGTGTCTCGTGAAATACCTTCCACGGTTGAAGCATTCCGTTAACGCATGCCCCTCCGCTCCCTCTGGCACTGCGAGGTGTTACTAAGGGGGGAAATCTGGACTTTTGCTTGAGGCCGGGGTGGGGCGGGGGGACTCACAATTCTCCTGCCGGCGAGCTCCAGAGCGCTCCTGCTGAAGCTCCCAGCAAGGAACGGAGAGCAGCAGGCCTCACACGAGTCAACCCAGACTTCTTCTGTCACGAGTCAACTGAGACTTCTTACGTGAGGCCTTCCGGCAGCAAAGAGAAGGTGCGCGCGAGGAGTGTGCTTCAGGCAGCTTAGGACCCGCCACTGTCTCGTCTACCACGGAGGGGAATCAGGTTTGGCCAGGGTCGCCCAGCTTCATACCTGAGCTCCTACAGGTATCCTCAGCGGTTTCTGATTACCTCAAGGAAACACAACGGGAGGAACAGGGCCCTTCCGTGGAGGCCCTTTGGGGCACAGGGACCTCTGCGTGGGATCTACTGGGTAAGTATGGCAGTACCTTA
Organism: Pseudorca crassidens; assembly: GCF_039906515.1. NCBI lineage: Eukaryota > Metazoa > Chordata > Mammalia > Artiodactyla > Delphinidae > Pseudorca > Pseudorca crassidens. The sequence goes on from NC_090315.1 coordinate 23,087,018, forward strand.
GGTAGGCCTCAGTGACCAAGGCTCTCTGGCTCGCGCCTAGCTGTGTAAAGAAGTGTGGCAAACGTACGTACTGCTCCTCAGGCTGGGCCCACGGCCTAGCTTTCGCTTCTGTGAGAGTGCTGTCCCGAGTCTCTTCCCGGAGCCAGTCGTCAGCGCGGTGTCTTTTGGCACTGCAGTTCTCTTTCAGGCAAGGAGGCCGTTCGACTGACCGGCAAAGGGAGTCTGCCCAGCGCTGCTTTCGCCAGTCTCTCTGACGACTGGGCCACTCAACCTGGGCAACCCAGAGAGGAGTACACTGCCCTAGCTATGAATGTGAAGAGCTGTCTCCAGGGGCCTGCTTACGCTAAGGCTCCTCAGAAGCCAGAGGCCGCCGTTCCGGCACGGAGAGAGGTCATCATGCGAAACTGGTGAATGGGCTCCTACCCTGTGTGTCCCCAGGAGCGTCGCAGGGTTAAGGCACTCCGTGGTGGAGTGTGGCCTCATCGGAGACCCCTGCACACCCAACTCCCCTGACGTGAAACGCTGGAACTTCACCTTGAGGCCTGAGGTCACCTTTCGTTCGGCCGGAGCTGAACCTGGCGTGCCGTGGGAGGAGTTCCTAGAAAGGGATTGCCAGCACGGTTTTCGCTTTGGGAGAACACGCAGCCTCGGCCCACAACGACAGCCCTGCCGTGCAGAGACGTCGGGCCGCTAGTGCTGTTCAGGCAGCTTTGAAGCCAAGCGCAAGGCGCCTCCAAACGGGGAGAAAGCGTACTCTCCCCTCCGCGTCCCACGTTCAAGCTGAATGACGCAGCATGTTTCTCGGAAGGCTCTGCCGAGCTATCTAGTACAAGGGAGAGAGTGCCTGCCTCTGCTGAGAAAGGTTTTGACGTGGGGTTGCTGGACGTGAGGAAGAGCGTTCCCCAGGCCGTGCAAACTTGAGGCTTTGGTGATTCTGGATGGTCCCAAGGGTCCAGAATTGTCCCTGGGAAAGCTGTCCTCTTTTTCGTTCTCCGGCTGGAAGAAAACAGCTGGCAACCGACTGCCGTACGCAGACGTCCTGGGGGAGCCCGCCGGTTTCATTTGGGACGCACATTGGTGTCTCACAGAAGAGCCCAAATTCCTAACTGGGGGCACACCAGCATGGAATGTAAGGCTGTTTACAACTGCGTAGCCTGAGGCCGTTGGAAGGCCGTACAATCGAGAGCTTTCGAGCGAACAGGGCAGCGCTTCGCCATCGTCGTTGCACGTTCACGGAGCTTAATCAAACGAATGCATTTACTTCCTGTGGCTCAAACGCAACAGAGGAGTTGGAAGGCATACAGTGCCCTTTGACAGTTGTTACAACGAACGTGAGTGCACAGTGTCTCGTGAAATAAATCCCTAGCACTGTTGAAGCATTCCGTTCACGCATGCTTCTTCGCTCCTACTGCACTCCGAGGTGTTACTGACGGGGGAAATCTGGACTTTTACTTGAGGCCGGGGGGGCTCACAATTCTTTTGTCGGCGAGCTCCAGAGTGCTCTTGCTGAAGCTCCCAGCAAGGAACTGAGAGCAGCAGGCCTCACACGAGTACACTCAGACGGCTTCCGTCACGAGTAAACTCAGGCCTCTTATGTGAGGCCTTCCGGCAGCAAAGAGAAGGTGGGCGCGAGGAGTGTGCTTCAGGCAGCTTAGGACCCGCCACTGTCTCGTCTACCACGGAGGGGAATAAGGTTTGCCCAGGGTCGCCCAGTTTCAAAGCGGAGCTCACGTAGTTATCCTCAGTGGTTTCTGATTACCTCAAGGAAACACAACGGGAGGAACAGGGCCCTTCCGTGGAGGCCCTTTGGGGCACAGGGACCTCTGCGTGGGATCTACTGTGTAAGTATGGCAGTACCTTAGGTAGGCCTCAGTGACCAAGGCTGTCGTCTGGCTCATGCCTTAGCTGTGTTAAGTGTGGACAACGTGCTGGTCCTCAGGCTGGGCCCACAGCCTAGCTTTCGCTTCTGTGAGAGTGCTGTCCCGAGTCTCCTCCTGGAGCCAGTCGTCAGCACGGTGCCTTTTGGCACTGCAGTTCTCTTTCAGTCAAGGAGGCCGTGCGACTGGCAGAGGGAGTCTGCGCAGCACTGCCTTCGCGAGGCTCTTTGACGACTGGGGCACTCAACCCAGGCAAGCCAGAGAGCAGTACGTTGCCCTTGCTATGAATGTGAAGAGCTTTCTCCAGGGGCCTGTTTAGGCTAAGGTTCCTCAGAAGCCAGGAGCCGCCGTTCCGGCACGGAGAGAAGTCATCCTGCGAAATTGGCGAACGAGCTCCTATCCTGTGTGACCCCAGGAGCTTCGCAGAGTTAAGGCACTCCGTGGTGGAGTATGGCCTCATGGAAACCACTGCACACCCAACTCCCCCGACGTGAAACACTGGAACATATCTTGAGGCCTGAGGTCACCTTTCGTTCGGCCGGAGCTGAACCTGGGGTGCCGTGGGAGGAGCTCCTAGAAAGGGATTGCCAGCACGGTTTTCGCTTTGGGAGAACACGCAGCCTCGGCCCACAACGACAGCCCTGCCGTGCAGAGACGTCGGGCCGCTAGTGCTGTTCAAGGCAGCTTTGAAGCCAAGCGCAAGGCGCCTCCAAACGGGGAGAAAGCGTACTCTCCCCTCCGCGTCCCACGTTCAAGCTGAATGACGCAGCATGTTTCTCGGAAGGCTCTGCCGAGCTATCTAGTACAAGGGAGAGAGTGCCTGCCTCTGCTGAGAAAGGTTTTGACGTGGGGATTGCTGGACAGGCGGAAGAGCGTTCCCCAGGCCGTGCAGAGTTGAGGCCTTGGTGATTCTGGATGGTCCCAAGGGTCCAGAATTGTCCCTGGGAAAGCTGTCCTTTTCCCTCTTTTTCCGGCTGGAAGTACACCTCTGGCATCCGGCTGCCGGTCGGCGACGTCCTGGGGGAGACGCCCTGGTTTCACTTGTGGCGCACACTGGTGTTTCTCAGAAGAGCCCAAATTCCTCCCTGCGGGTGGGTGGGGGGCTTGGCACACCAGCATGGAATGTAAGGCTGTTTAGAACTGCGTACCTTGGGGCCGTGTGAAGGCCGCACGAACGAGAGCTTTCGAGCGAACAGGGCAGCGCTTCGCCATCACCGTTGCACGTTCACGGAGCTTAGTCAAGCGAACACACTTACTTCCTGAGGCTCCAACACGGCCGAGGAGTTGGAAGGCATACAGTGAGTGCCCTTTGACAGTTGTTACAACGAACGTGAGTGCACAGTGTCTCGTGAAATACCTTCCACGGTTGAAGCATTCCGTTAACGCATGCCCCTCCGCTCCCTCTGGCACTGCGAGGTGTTACTAAGGGGGGAAATCTGGACTTTTGCTTGAGGCCGGGGTGGGGCGGGGGGACTCACAATTCTCCTGCCGGCGAGCTCCAGAGCGCTCCTGCTGAAGCTCCCAGCAAGGAACGGAGAGCAGCAGGCCTCACACGAGTCAACCCAGACTTCTTCTGTCACGAGTCAACTGAGACTTCTTACGTGAGGCCTTCCGGCAGCAAAGAGAAGGTGCGCGCGAGGAGTGTGCTTCAGGCAGCTTAGGACCCGCCACTGTCTCGTCTACCACGGAGGGGAATCAGGTTTGGCCAGGGTCGCCCAGCTTCATACCTGAGCTCCTACAGGTATCCTCAGCGGTTTCTGATTACCTCAAGGAAACACAACGGGAGGAACAGGGCCCTTCCGTGGAGGCCCTTTGGGGCACAGGGACCTCTGCGTGGGATCTACTGGGTAAGTATGGCAGTACCTTAGGTAGGCCTCAGTGACCAAGGCTCTCTGGCTCACGCCTAGCTGTGTAAAGAAGTGTGGCAAACGTACGTACTGCTCCTCAGGCTGGGCCCACGGCCTAGCTTTCGCTTCTGTGAGAGTGCTGTCCCGAGTCTCTTCCCGGAGCCAGTCGTCAGCGCGGTGTCTTTTGGCACTGCAGTTCTCTTTCAGGCAAGGAGGCCGTTCGACTGACCGGCAAAGGGAGTCTGCCCAGCGCTGCTTTCGCCAGTCTCTCTGACGACTGGGCCACTCAACCTGGGCAACCCAGAGAGGAGTACACTGCCCTAGCTATGAATGTGAAGAGCTGTCTCCAGGGGCCTGCTTACGCTAAGGCTCCTCAGAAGCCAGAGGCCGCCGTTCCGGCACGGAGAGAGGTCATCATGCGAAACTGGTGAATGGGCTCCTACCCTGTGTGTCCCCAGGAGCGTCGCAGGGTTAAGGCACTCCGTGGTGGAGTGTGGCCTCATCGGAGACCTCTGCACACCCAACTCCCCTGACGTGAAACGCTGGAACTTCACCTTGAGGCCTGAGGTCACCTTTCGTTCGGCCGGAGCTGAACCTGGCGTGCCGTGGGAGGAGTTCCTAGAAAGGGATTGCCAGCACGGTTTTCGCTTTGGGAGAACACGCAGCCTCGGCCCACAACGACAGCCCTGCCGTGCAGAGACGTCGGGCCGCTAGTGCTGTTCAAGGCAGCTTTGAAGCAAAGCGCAAGGCGCCTCCAAACGGGGAGAAAGCGTACTCTCCCCTCCGCGTCCCACGTTCAAGCTGAATGACGCAGCATGTTTCTCGGAAGGCTCTGCCGAGCTATCTAGTACAAGGGAGAGAGTGCCTGCCTCTGCTGAGAAAGGTTTTGACGTGGGGATTGCTGGACAGGCGGAAGAGCGTTCCCCAGGCCGTGCAGAGTTGAGGCCTTGGTGATTCTGGATGGTCCCAAGGGTCCAGAATTGTCCCTGGGAAAGCTGTCCTTTTCCCTCTTTTTCCGGCTGGAAGTACACCTCTGGCATCCGGCTGCCGGTCGGCGACGTCCTGGGGGAGACGCCCTGGTTTCACTTGTGGCGCACACTGGTGTTTCTCAGAAGAGCCCAAATTCCTCCCTGCGGGTGGGTGGGGGGCTTGGCACACCAGCATGGAATGGAAGGCTGTTTAGAACTGCGTACCTTGGGGCCGTGTGAAGGCCGCACGAACGAGAGCTTTCGAGCGAACAGGGCAGCGCTTCGCCATCACCGTTGCACGTTCACGGAGCTTAGTCAAGCGAACGCACTTACTTCCTGAGGCTCCAACACGGCCGAGGAGTTGGAAGGCATACAGTGAGTGCCCTTTGACAGTTGTTACAACGAACGTGAGTGCACAGTGTCTCGTGAAATACCTTCCACGGTTGAAGCATTCCGTTAACGCATGCCCCTCCGCTCCCTCTGGCACTGCGAGGTGTTACTAAGGGGGGAAATCTGGACTTTTGCTTGAGGCCGGGGTGGGGCGGGGGGACTCACAATTCTCCTGCCGGCGAGCTCCAGAGCGCTCCTGCTGAAGCTCCCAGCAAGGAACGGAGAGCAGCAGGCCTCACACGAGTCAACCCAGACTTCTTCTGTCACGAGTCAACTGAGACTTCTTACGTGAGGCCTTCCGGCAGCAAAGAGAAGGTGCGCGCGAGGAGTGTGCTTCAGGCAGCTTAGGACCCGCCACTGTCTCGTCTACCACGGAGGGGAATCAGGTTTGGCCAGGGTCGCCCAGCTTCATACCTGAGCTCCTACAGGTATCCTCAGCGGTTTCTGATTACCTCAAGGAAACACAACGGGAGGAACAGGGCCCTTCCGTGGAGGCCCTTTGGGGCACAGGGACCTCTGCGTGGGATCTACTGGGTAAGTATGGCAGTACCTTAGGTAGGCCTCAGTGACCAAGGCTCTCTGGCTCGCGCCTAGCTGTGTAAAGAAGTGTGGCAAACGTACGTACTGCTCCTCAGGCTGGGCCCACGGCCTAGCTTTCGCTTCTGTGAGAGTGCTGTCCCGAGTCTCTTCCCGGAGCCAGTCGTCAGCGCGGTGTCTTTTGGCACTGCAGTTCTCTTTCAGGCAAGGAGGCCGTTCGACTGACCGGCAAAGGGAGTCTGCCCAGCGCTGCTTTCGCCAGTCTCTCTGACGACTGGGCCACTCAACCTGGGCAACCCAGAGAGGAGTACACTGCCCTAGCTATGAATGTGAAGAGCTGTCTCCAGGGGCCTGCTTACGCTAAGGCTCCTCAGAAGCCAGAGGCCGCCGTTCCGGCACGGAGAGAGGTCATCATGCGAAACTGGTGAATGGGCTCCTACCCTGTGTGTCCCCAGGAGCGTCGCAGGGTTAAGGCACTCCGTGGTGGAGTGTGGCCTCATCGGAGACCTCTGCACACCCAACTCCCCTGACGTGAAACGCTGGAACTTCACCTTGAGGCCTGAGGTCACCTTTCGTTCGGCCGGAGCTGAACCTGGCGTGCCGTGGGAGGAGTTCCTAGAAAGGGATTGCCAGCACGGTTTTCGCTTTGGGAGAACACGCAGCCTCGGCCCACAACGACAGCCCTGCCGTGCAGAGACGTCGGGCCGCTAGTGCTGTTCAGGCAGCTTTGAAGCCAAGCGCAAGGCGCCTCCAAACGGGGAGAAAGCGTACTCTCCCCTCCGCGTCCCACGTTCAAGCTGAATGACGCAGCATGTTTCTCGGAAGGCTCTGCCGAGCTATCTAGTACAAGGGAGAGAGTGCCTGCCTCTGCTGAGAAAGGTTTTGACGTGGGGATTGCTGGACGTGAGGAAGAGCGTTCCCCAGGCCGTGCAAACTTGAGGCTTTGGTGATTCTGGATGGTCCCAAGGGTCCAGAATTGTCCCTGGGAAAGCTGTCCTCTTTTTCGTTCTCCGGCTGGAAGAAAACAGCTGGCAACCGACTGCCGTACGCAGACGTCCTGGGGGAGCCCGCCGGTTTCATTTGGGACGCACATTGGTGTCTCACAGAAGAGCCCAAATTCCTAACTGGGGGCACACCAGCATGGAATGTAAGGCTGTTTACAACTGCGTAGCCTGAGGCCGTTGGAAGGCCGTACAATCGAGAGCTTTCGAGCGAACAGGGCAGCGCTTCGCCATCGTCGTTGCACGTTCACGGAGCTTAAACAAACGAATGCATTTACTTCCTGTGGCTCAAACGCAACAGAGGAGTTGGAAGGCATACAGTGCCCTTTGACAGTTGTTACAACGAACGTGAGTGCACAGTGTCTCGTGAAATAAATCCCTAGCACTGTTGAAGCATTCCGTTCACGCATGCTTCTTCGCTCCTACTGCACTCCGAGGTGTTACTGACGGGGGAAATCTGGACTTTTACTTGAGGCCGGGGGGGCTCACAATTCTTTTGTCGGCGAGCTCCAGAGTGCTCTTGCTGAAGCTCCCAGCAAGGAACTGAGAGCAGCAGGCCTCACACGAGTACACTCAGACGGCTTCCGTCACGAGTAAACTCAGGCCTCTTATGTGAGGCCTTCCGGCAGCAAAGAGAAGGTGGGCGCGAGGAGTGTGCTTCAGGCAGCTTAGGACCCGCCACTGTCTCGTCTACCACGGAGGGGAATAAGGTTTGCCCAGGGTCGCCCAGTTTCAAAGCGGAGCTCACGTAGTTATCCTCAGTGGTTTCTGATTACCTCAAGGAAACACAACGGGAGGAACAGGGCCCTTCCGTGGAGGCCCTTTGGGGCACAGGGACCTCTGCGTGGGATCTACTGTGTAAGTATGGCAGTACCTTAGGTAGGCCTCAGTGACCAAGGCTGTCGTCTGGCTCATGCCTTAGCTGTGTTAAGTGTGGACAACGTGCTGGTCCTCAGGCTGGGCCCACAGCCTAGCTTTCGCTTCTGTGAGAGTGCTGTCCCGAGTCTCCTCCTGGAGCCAGTCGTCAGCACGGTGCCTTTTGGCACTGCAGTTCTCTTTCAGTCAAGGAGGCCGTGCGACTGGCAGAGGGAGTCTGCGCAGCACTGCCTTCGCGAGGCTCTTTGACGACTGGGGCACTCAACCCAGGCAAGCCAGAGAGCAGTACGTTGCCCTTGCTATGAATGTGAAGAGCTTTCTCCAGGGGCCTGTTTAGGCTAAGGTTCCTCAGAAGCCAGGAGCCGCCGTTCCGGCACGGAGAGAAGTCATCCTGCGAAATTGGCGAACGAGCTCCTATCCTGTGTGACCCCAGGAGCTTCGCAGAGTTAAGGCACTCCGTGGTGGAGTATGGCCTCATGGAAACCACTGCACACCCAACTCCCCCGACGTGAAACACTGGAACATATCTTGAGGCCTGAGGTCACCTTTCGTTCGGCCGGAGCTGAACCTGGGGTGCCGTGGGAGGAGCTCCTAGAAAGGGATTGCCAGCACGGTTTTCGCTTTGGGAGAACACGCAGCCTCGGCCCACAACGACAGCCCTGCCGTGCAGAGACGTCGGGCCGCTAGTGCTGTTCAAGGCAGCTTTGAAGCCAAGCGCAAGGCGCCTCCAAACGGGGAGAAAGCGTACTCTCCCCTCCGCGTCCCACGTTCAAGCTGAATGACGCAGCATGTTTCTCGGAAGGCTCTGCCGAGCTATCTAGTACAAGGGAGAGAGTGCCTGCCTCTGCTGAGAAAGGTTTTGACGTGGGGATTGCTGGACAGGCGGAAGAGCGTTCCCCAGGCCGTGCAGAGTTGAGGCCTTGGTGATTCTGGATGGTCCCAAGGGTCCAGAATTGTCCCTGGGAAAGCTGTCCTTTTCCCTCTTTTTCCGGCTGGAAGTACACCTCTGGCATCCGGCTGCCGGTCGGCGACGTCCTGGGGGAGACGCCCTGGTTTCACTTGTGGCGCACACTGGTGTTTCTCAGAAGAGCCCAAATTCCTCCCTGCGGGTGGGTGGGGGGCTTGGCACACCAGCATGGAATGGAAGGCTGTTTAGAACTGCGTACCTTGGGGCCGTGTGAAGGCCGCACGAACGAGAGCTTTCGAGCGAACAGGGCAGCGCTTCGCCATCACCGTTGCACGTTCACGGAGCTTAGTCAAGCGAACGCACTTACTTCCTGAGGCTCCAACACGGCCGAGGAGTTGGAAGGCATACAGTGAGTGCCCTTTGACAGTTGTTACAACGAACGTGAGTGCACAGTGTCTCGTGAAATACCTTCCACGGTTGAAGCATTCCGTTAACGCATGCCCCTCCGCTCCCTCTGGCACTGCGAGGTGTTACTAAGGGGGGAAATCTGGACTTTTGCTTGAGGCCGGGGTGGGGCGGGGGGACTCACAATTCTCCTGCCGGCGAGCTCCAGAGCGCTCCTGCTGAAGCTCCCAGCAAGGAACGGAGAGCAGCAGGCCTCACACGAGTCAACCCAGACTTCTTCTGTCACGAGTCAACTGAGACTTCTTACGTGAGGCCTTCCGGCAGCAAAGAGAAGGTGCGCGCGAGGAGTGTGCTTCAGGCAGCTTAGGACCCGCCACTGTCTCGTCTACCACGGAGGGGAATCAGGTTTGGCCAGGGTCGCCCAGCTTCATACCTGAGCTCCTACAGGTATCCTCAGCGGTTTCTGATTACCTCAAGGAAACACAACGGGAGGAACAGGGCCCTTCCGTGGAGGCCCTTTGGGGCACAGGGACCTCTGCGTGGGATCTACTGGGTAAGTATGGCAGTACCTTAGGTAGGCCTCAGTGACCAAGGCTCTCTGGCTCGCGCCTAGCTGTGTAAAGAAGTGTGGCAAACGTACGTACTGCTCCTCAGGCTGGGCCCACGGCCTAGCTTTCGCTTCTGTGAGAGTGCTGTCCCGAGTCTCTTCCCGGAGCCAGTCGTCAGCGCGGTGTCTTTTGGCACTGCAGTTCTCTTTCAGGCAAGGAGGCCGTTCGACTGACCGGCAAAGGGAGTCTGCCCAGCGCTGCTTTCGCCAGTCTCTCTGACGACTGGGCCACTCAACCTGGGCAACCCAGAGAGGAGTACACTGCCCTAGCTTTGAATGTGAAGAGCTGTCTCCAGGGGCCTGCTTACGCTAAGGCTCCTCAGAAGCCAGAGGCCGCCGTTCCGGCACGGAGAGAGGTCATCATGCGAAACTGGTGAATGGGCTCCTACCCTGTGTGTCCCCAGGAGCGTCGCAGGGTTAAGGCACTCCGTGGTGGAGTGTGGCCTCATCGGAGACCTCTGCACACCCAACTCCCCTGACGTGAAACGCTGGAACTTCACCTTGAGGCCTGAGGTCACCTTTCGTTCGGCCGGAGCTGAACCTGGCGTGCCGTGGGAGGAGTTCCTAGAAAGGGATTGCCAGCACGGTTTTCGCTTTGGGAGAACACGCAGCCTCGGCCCACAACGACAGCCCTGCCGTGCAGAGACGTCGGGCCGCTAGTGCTGTTCAGGCAGCTTTGAAGCCAAGCGCAAGGCGCCTCCAAACGGGGAGAAAGCGTACTCTCCCCTCCGCGTCCCACGTTCAAGCTGAATGACGCAGCATGTTTCTCGGAAGGCTCTGCCGAGCTATCTAGTACAAGGGAGAGAGTGCCTGCCTCTGCTGAGAAAGGTTTTGACGTGGGGATTGCTGGACGTGAGGAAGAGCGTTCCCCAGGCCGTGCAAACTTGAGGCTTTGGTGATTCTGGATGGTCCCAAGGGTCCAGAATTGTCCCTGGGAAAGCTGTCCTCTTTTTCGTTCTCCGGCTTGAAGAAAACAGCTGGCAACCGACTGCCGTACGCAGACGTCCTGGGGGAGCCCGCCGGTTTCATTTGGGACGCACATTGGTGTCTCACAGAAGAGCCCAAATTCCTAACTGGGGGCACACCAGCATGGAATGTAAGGCTGTTTACAACTGCGTAGCCTGAGGCCGTTGGAAGGCCGTACAATCGAGAGCTTTCGAGCGAACAGGGCAGCGCTTCGCCATCGTCGTTGCACGTTCACGGAGCTTAATCAAACGAATGCATTTACTTCCTGTGGCTCAAACGCAACAGAGGAGTTGGAAGGCATACAGTGCCCTTTGACAGTTGTTACAACGAACGTGAGTGCACAGTGTCTCGTGAAATAAATCCCTAGCACTGTTGAAGCATTCCGTTCACGCATGCTTCTTCGCTCCTACTGCACTCCGAGGTGTTACTGACGGGGGAAATCTGGACTTTTACTTGAGGCCGGGGGGGCTCACAATTCTTTTGTCGGCGAGCTCCAGAGTGCTCTTGCTGAAGCTCCCAGCAAGGAACTGAGAGCAGCAGGCCTCACACGAGTACACTCAGACGGCTTCCGTCACGAGTAAACTCAGGCCTCTTATGTGAGGCCTTCCGGCAGCAAAGAGAAGGTGGGCGCGAGGAGTGTGCTTCAGGCAGCTTAGGACCCGCCACTGTCTCGTCTACCACGGAGGGGAATAAGGTTTGCCCAGGGTCGCCCAGTTTCAAAGCGGAGCTCACGTAGTTATCCTCAGTGGTTTCTGATTACCTCAAGGAAACACAACGGGAGGAACAGGGCCCTTCCGTGGAGGCCCTTTGGGGCACAGGGACCTCTGCGTGGGATCTACTGTGTAAGTATGGCAGTACCTTAGGTAGGCCTCAGTGACCAAGGCTGTCGTCTGGCTCATGCCTTAGCTGTGTTAAGTGTGGACAACGTGCTGGTCCTCAGGCTGGGCCCACAGCCTAGCTTTCGCTTCTGTGAGAGTGCTGTCCCGAGTCTCCTCCTGGAGCCAGTCGTCAGCACGGTGCCTTTTGGCACTGCAGTTCTCTTTCAGTCAAGGAGGCCGTGCGACTGGCAGAGGGAGTCTGCGCAGCACTGCCTTCGCGAGGCTCTTTGACGACTGGGGCACTCAACCCAGGCAAGCCAGAGAGCAGTACGTTGCCCTTGCTATGAATGTGAAGAGCTTTCTCCAGGGGCCTGTTTAGGCTAAGGTTCCTCAGAAGCCAGGAGCCGCCGTTCCGGCACGGAGAGAAGTCATCCTGCGAAATTGGCGAACGAGCTCCTATCCTGTGTGACCCCAGGAGCTTCGCAGAGTTAAGGCACTCCGTGGTGGAGTATGGCCTCATGGAAACCACTGCACACCCAACTCCCCCGACGTGAAACACTGGAACATATCTTGAGGCCTGAGGTCACCTTTCGTTCGGCCGGAGCTGAACCTGGGGTGCCGTGGGAGGAGCTCCTAGAAAGGGATTGCCAGCACGGTTTTCGCTTTGGGAGAACACGCAGCCTCGGCCCACAACGACAGCCCTGCCGTGCAGAGACGTCGGGCCGCTAGTGCTGTTCAAGGCAGCTTTGAAGCCAAGCGCAAGGCGCCTCCAAACGGGGAGAAAGCGTACTCTCCCCTCCGCGTCCCACGTTCAAGCTGAATGACGCAGCATGTTTCTCGGAAGGCTCTGCCGAGCTATCTAGTACAAGGGAGAGAGTGCCTGCCTCTGCTGAGAAAGGTTTTGACGTGGGGATTGCTGGACAGGCGGAAGAGCGTTCCCCAGGCCGTGCAGAGTTGAGGCCTTGGTGATTCTGGATGGTCCCAAGGGTCCAGAATTGTCCCTGGGAAAGCTGTCCTTTTCCCTCTTTTTCCGGCTGGAAGTACACCTCTGGCATCCGGCTGCCGGTCGGCGACGTCCTGGGGGAGACGCCCTGGTTTCACTTGTGGCGCACACTGGTGTTTCTCAGAAGAGCCCAAATTCCTCCCTGCGGGTGGGTGGGGGGCTTGGCACACCAGCATGGAATGGAAGGCTGTTTAGAACTGCGTACCTTGGGGCCGTGTGAAGGCCGCACGAACGAGAGCTTTCGAGCGAACAGGGCAGCGCTTCGCCATCACCGTTGCACGTTCACGGAGCTTAGTCAAGCGAACGCACTTACTTCCTGAGGCTCCAACACGGCCGAGGAGTTGGAAGGCATACAGTGAGTGCCCTTTGACAGTTGTTACAACGAACGTGAGTGCACAGTGTCTCGTGAAATACCTTCCACGGTTGAAGCATTCCGTTAACGCATGCCCCTCCGCTCCCTCTGGCACTGCGAGGTGTTACTAAGGGGGGAAATCTGGACTTTTGCTTGAGGCCGGGGTGGGGCGGGGGGACTCACAATTCTCCTGCCGGCGAGCTCCAGAGCGCTCCTGCTGAAGCTCCCAGCAAGGAACGGAGAGCAGCAGGCCTCACACGAGTCAACCCAGACTTCTTCTGTCACGAGTCAACTGAGACTTCTTACGTGAGGCCTTCCGGCAGCAAAGAGAAGGTGCGCGCGAGGAGTGTGCTTCAGGCAGCTTAGGACCCGCCACTGTCTCGTCTACCACGGAGGGGAATCAGGTTTGGCCAGGGTCGCCCAGCTTCATACCTGAGCTCCTACAGGTATCCTCAGCGGTTTCTGATTACCTCAAGGAAACACAACGGGAGGAACAGGGCCCTTCCGTGGAGGCCCTTTGGGGCACAGGGACCTCTGCGTGGGATCTACTGGGTAAGTATGGCAGTACCTTAGGTAGGCCTCAGTGACCAAGGCTCTCTGGCTCACGCCTAGCTGTGTAAAGAAGTGTGGCAAACGTACGTACTGCTCCTCAGGCTGGGCCCACGGCCTAGCTTTCGCTTCTGTGAGAGTGCTGTCCCGAGTCTCTTCCCGGAGCCAGTCGTCAGCGCGGTGTCTTTTGGCACTGCAGTTCTCTTTCAGGCAAGGAGGCCGTTCGACTGACCGGCAAAGGGAGTCTGCCCAGCGCTGCTTTCGCCAGTCTCTCTGACGACTGGGCCACTCAACCTGGGCAACCCAGAGAGGAGTACACTGCCCTAGCTATGAATGTGAAGAGCTGTCTCCAGGGGCCTGCTTACGCTAAGGCTCCTCAGAAGCCAGAGGCCGCCGTTCCGGCACGGAGAGAGGTCATCATGCGAAACTGGTGAATGGGCTCCTACCCTGTGTGTCCCCAGGAGCGTCGCAGGGTTAAGGCACTCCGTGGTGGAGTGTGGCCTCATCGGAGACCTCTGCACACCCAACTCCCCTGACGTGAAACGCTGGAACTTCACCTTGAGGCCTGAGGTCACCTTTCGTTCGGCCGGAGCTGAACCTGGCGTGCCGTGGGAGGAGTTCCTAGAAAGGGATTGCCAGCACGGTTTTCGCTTTGGGAGAACACGCAGCCTCGGCCCACAACGACAGCCCTGCCGTGCAGAGACGTCGGGCCGCTAGTGCTGTTCAGGCAGCTTTGAAGCCAAGCGCAAGGCGCCTCCAAACGGGGAGAAAGCGTACTCTCCCCTCCGCGTGCCACGTTCAAGCTGAATGACGCAGCATGTTTCTCGGAAGGCTCTGCCGAGCTATCTAGTACAAGGGAGAGAGTGCCTGCCTCTGCTGAGAAAGGTTTTGACGTGGGGATTGCTGGACGTGAGGAAGAGCGTTCCCCAGGCCGTGCAAACTTGAGGCTTTGGTGATTCTGGATGGTCCCAAGGGTCCAGAATTGTCCCTGGGAAAGCTGTCCTCTTTTTCGTTCTCCGGCTGGAAGAAAACAGCTGGCAACCGACTGCCGTACGCAGACGTCCTGGGGGAGCCCGCCGGTTTCATTTGGGACGCACATTGGTGTCTCACAGAAGAGCCCAAATTCCTAACTGGGGGCACACCAGCATGGAATGTAAGGCTGTTTACAACTGCGTAGCCTGAGGCCGTTGGAAGGCCGTACAATCGAGAGCTTTCGAGCGAACAGGGCAGCGCTTCGCCATCGTCGTTGCACGTTCACGGAGCTTAATCAAACGAATGCATTTACTTCCTGTGGCTCAAACGCAACAGAGGAGTTGGAAGGCATACAGTGCCCTTTGACAGTTGTTACAACGAACGTGAGTGCACAGTGTCTCGTGAAATAAATCCCTAGCACTGTTGAAGCATTCCGTTCACGCATGCTTCTTCGCTCCTACTGCACTCCGAGGTGTTACTGACGGGGGAAATCTGGACTTTTACTTGAGGCCGGGGGGGCTCACAATTCTTTTGTTGGCGAGCTCCAGAGTGCTCTTACTGAAGCTCCCAGCAAGGAACTGAGAGCAGCAGGCCTCACACGAGTACACTCAGACGGCTTCCGTCACGAGTAAACTCAGGCCTCTTATGTGAGGCCTTCCGGCAGCAAAGAGAAGGTGGGCGCGAGGAGTGTGCTTCAGGCAGCTTAGGACCCGCCACTGTCTCGTCTACCACGGAGGGGAATAAGGTTTGCCCAGGGTCGCCCAGTTTCAAAGCGGAGCTCACGTAGTTATCCTCAGTGGTTTCTGATTACCTCAAGGAAACACAACGGGAGGAACAGGGCCCTTCCGTGGAGGCCCTTTGGGGCACAGGGACCTCTGCGTGGGATCTACTGTGTAAGTATGGCAGTACCTTAGGTAGGCCTCAGTGACCAAGGCTGTCGTCTGGCTCATGCCTTAGCTGTGTTAAGTGTGGACAACGTGCTGGTCCTCAGGCTGGGCCCACAGCCTAGCTTTCGCTTCTGTGAGAGTGCTGTCCCGAGTCTCCTCCTGGAGCCAGTCGTCAGCACGGTGCCTTTTGGCACTGCAGTTCTCTTTCAGTCAAGGAGGCCGTGCGACTGGCAGAGGGAGTCTGCGCAGCACTGCCTTCGCGAGGCTCTTTGACGACTGGGGCACTCAACCCAGGCAAGCCAGAGAGCAGTACGTTGCCCTTGCTATGAATGTGAAGAGCTTTCTCCAGGGGCCTGTTTAGGCTAAGGTTCCTCAGAAGCCAGGAGCCGCCGTTCCGGCACGGAGAGAAGTCATCCTGCGAAATTGGCGAACGAGCTCCTATCCTGTGTGACCCCAGGAGCTTCGCAGAGTTAAGGCACTCCGTGGTGGAGTATGGCCTCATGGAAACCACTGCACACCCAACTCCCCCGACGTGAAACACTGGAACATATCTTGAGGCCTGAGGTCACCTTTCGTTCGGCCGGAGCTGAACCTGGGGTGCCGTGGGAGGAGCTCCTAGAAAGGGATTGCCAGCACGGTTTTCGCTTTGGGAGAACACGCAGCCTCGGCCCACAACGACAGCCCTGCCGTGCAGAGACGTCGGGCCGCTAGTGCTGTTCAAGGCAGCTTTGAAGCCAAGCGCAAGGCGCCTCCAAACGGGGAGAAAGCGTACTCTCCCCTCCGCGTCCCACGTTCAAGCTGAATGACGCAGCATGTTTCTCGGAAGGCTCTGCCGAGCTATCTAGTACAAGGGAGAGAGTGCCTGCCTCTGCTGAGAAAGGTTTTGACGTGGGGATTGCTGGACAGGCGGAAGAGCGTTCCCCAGGCCGTGCAGAGTTGAGGCCTTGGTGATTCTGGATGGTCCCAAGGGTCCAGAATTGTCCCTGGGAAAGCTGTCCTTTTCCCTCTTTTTCCGGCTGGAAGTACACCTCTGGCATCCGGCTGCCGGTCGGCGACGTCCTGGGGGAGACGCCCTGGTTTCACTTGTGGCGCACACTGGTGTTTCTCAGAAGAGCCCAAATTCCTCCCTGCGGGTGGGTGGGGGGCTTGGCACACCAGCATGGAATGGAAGGCTGTTTAGAACTGCGTACCTTGGGGCCGTGTGAAGGCCGCACGAACGAGAGCTTTCGAGCGAACAGGGCAGCGCTTCGCCATCACCGTTGCACGTTCACGGAGCTTAGTCAAGCGAACGCACTTACTTCCTGAGGCTCCAACACGGCCGAGGAGTTGGAAGGCATACAGTGAGTGCCCTTTGACAGTTGTTACAACGAACGTGAGTGCACAGTGTCTCGTGAAATACCTTCCACGGTTGAAGCATTCCGTTAACGCATGCCCCTCCGCTCCCTCTGGCACTGCGAGGTGTTACTAAGGGGGGAAATCTGGACTTTTGCTTGAGGCCGGGGTGGGGCGGGGGGACTCACAATTCTCCTGCCGGCGAGCTCCAGAGCGCTCCTGCTGAAGCTCCCAGCAAGGAACGGAGAGCAGCAGGCCTCACACGAGTCAACCCAGACTTCTTCTGTCACGAGTCAACTGAGACTTCTTACGTGAGGCCTTCCGGCAGCAAAGAGAAGGTGCGCGCGAGGAGTGTGCTTCAGGCAGCTTAGGACCCGCCACTGTCTCGTCTACCACGGAGGGGAATCAGGTTTGGCCAGGGTCGCCCAGCTTCATACCTGAGCTCCTACAGGTATCCTCAGCGGTTTCTGATTACCTCAAGGAAACACAACGGGAGGAACAGGGCCCTTCCGTGGAGGCCCTTTGGGGCACAGGGACCTCTGCGTGGGATCTACTGGGTAAGTATGGCAGTACCTTAGGTAGGCCTCAGTGACCAAGGCTCTCTGGCTCACGCCTAGCTGTGTAAAGAAGTGTGGCAAACGTACGTACTGCTCCTCAGGCTGGGCCCACGGCCTAGCTTTCGCTTCTGTGAGAGTGCTGTCCCGAGTCTCTTCCCGGAGCCAGTCGTCAGCGCGGTGTCTTTTGGCACTGCAGTTCTCTTTCAGGCAAGGAGGCCGTTCGACTGACCGGCAAAGGGAGTCTGCCCAGCGCTGCTTTCGCCAGTCTCTCTGACGACTGGGCCACTCAACCTGGGCAACCCAGAGAGGAGTACACTGCCCTAGCTATGAATGTGAAGAGCTGTCTCCAGGGGCCTGCTTACGCTAAGGCTCCTCAGAAGCCAGAGGCCGCCGTTCCGGCACGGAGAGAGGTCATCATGCGAAACTGGTGAATGGGCTCCTACCCTGTGTGTCCCCAGGAGCGTCGCAGGGTTAAGGCACTCCGTGGTGGAGTGTGGCCTCATCGGAGACCTCTGCACACCCAACTCCCCTGACGTGAAACGCTGGAACTTCACCTTGAGGCCTGAGGTCACCTTTCGTTCGGCCGGAGCTGAACCTGGCGTGCCGTGGGAGGAGTTCCTAGAAAGGGATTGCCAGCACGGTTTTCGCTTTGGGAGAACACGCAGCCTCGGCCCACAACGACAGCCCTGCCGTGCAGAGACGTCGGGCCGCTAGTGCTGTTCAGGCAGCTTTGAAGCCAAGCGCAAGGCGCCTCCAAACGGGGAGAAAGCGTACTCTCCCCTCCGCGTCCCACGTTCAAGCTGAATGACGCAGCATGTTTCTCGGAAGGCTCTGCCGAGCTATCTAGTACAAGGGAGAGAGTGCCTGCCTCTGCTGAGAAAGGTTTTGACGTGGGGATTGCTGGACGTGAGGAAGAGCGTTCCCCAGGCCGTGCAAACTTGAGGCTTTGGTGATTCTGGATGGTCCCAAGGGTCCAGAATTGTCCCTGGGAAAGCTGTCCTCTTTTTCGTTCTCCGGCTGGAAGAAAACAGCTGGCAACCGACTGCCGTACGCAGACGTCCTGGGGGAGCCCGCCGGTTTCATTTGGGACGCACATTGGTGTCTCACAGAAGAGCCCAAATTCCTAACTGGGGGCACACCAGCATGGAATGTAAGGCTGTTTACAACTGCGTAGCCTGAGGCCGTTGGAAGGCCGTACAATCGAGAGCTTTCGAGCGAACAGGGCAGCGCTTCGCCATCGTCGTTGCACGTTCACGGAGCTTAATCAAACGAATGCATTTACTTCCTGTGGCTCAAACGCAACAGAGGAGTTGGAAGGCATACAGTGCCCTTTGACAGTTGTTACAACGAACGTGAGTGCACAGTGTCTCGTGAAATAAATCCCTAGCACTGTTGAAGCATTCCGTTCACGCATGCTTCTTCGCTCCTACTGCACTCCGAGGTGTTACTGACGGGGGAAATCTGGACTTTTACTTGAGGCCGGGGGGGCTCACAATTCTTTTGTCGGCGAGCTCCAGAGTGCTCTTACTGAAGCTCCCAGCAAGGAACTGAGAGCAGCAGGCCTCACACGAGTACACTCAGACGGCTTCCGTCACGAGTAAACTCAGGCCTCTTATGTGAGGCCTTCCGGCAGCAAAGAGAAGGTGGGCGCGAGGAGTGTGCTTCAGGCAGCTTAGGACCCGCCACTGTCTCGTCTACCACGGAGGGGAATAAGGTTTGCCCAGGGTCGCCCAGTTTCAAAGCGGAGCTCACGTAGTTATCCTCAGTGGTTTCTGATTACCTCAAGGAAACACAACGGGAGGAACAGGGCCCTTCCGTGGAGGCCCTTTGGGGCACAGGGACCTCTGCGTGGGATCTACTGTGTAAGTATGGCAGTACCTTAGGTAGGCCTCAGTGACCAAGGCTGTCGTCTGGCTCATGCCTTAGCTGTGTTAAGTGTGGACAACGTGCTGGTCCTCAGGCTGGGCCCACAGCCTAGCTTTCGCTTCTGTGAGAGTGCTGTCCCGAGTCTCCTCCTGGAGCCAGTCGTCAGCACGGTGCCTTTTGGCACTGCAGTTCTCTTTCAGTCAAGGAGGCCGTGCGACTGGCAGAGGGAGTCTGCGCAGCACTGCCTTCGCGAGGCTCTTTGACGACTGGGGCACTCAACCCAGGCAAGCCAGAGAGCAGTACGTTGCCCTTGCTATGAATGTGAAGAGCTTTCTCCAGGGGCCTGTTTAGGCTAAGGTTCCTCAGAAGCCAGGAGCCGCCGTTCCGGCACGGAGAGAAGTCATCCTGCGAAATTGGCGAACGAGCTCCTATCCTGTGTGACCCCAGGAGCTTCGCAGAGTTAAGGCACTCCGTGGTGGAGTATGGCCTCATGGAAACCACTGCACACCCAACTCCCCCGACGTGAAACACTGGAACATATCTTGAGGCCTGAGGTCACCTTTCGTTCGGCCGGAGCTGAACCTGGGGTGCCGTGGGAGGAGCTCCTAGAAAGGGATTGCCAGCACGGTTTTCGCTTTGGGAGAACACGCAGCCTCGGCCCACAACGACAGCCCTGCCGTGCAGAGACGTCGGGCCGCTAGTGCTGTTCAAGGCAGCTTTGAAGCCAAGCGCAAGGCGCCTCCAAACGGGGAGAAAGCGTACTCTCCCCTCCGCGTCCCACGTTCAAGCTGAATGACGCAGCATGTTTCTCGGAAGGCTCTGCCGAGCTATCTAGTACAAGGGAGAGAGTGCCTGCCTCTGCTGAGAAAGGTTTTGACGTGGGGATTGCTGGACAGGCGGAAGAGCGTTCCCCAGGCCGTGCAGAGTTGAGGCCTTGGTGATTCTGGATGGTCCCAAGGGTCCAGAATTGTCCCTGGGAAAGCTGTCCTTTTCCCTCTTTTTCCGGCTGGAAGTACACCTCTGGCATCCGGCTGCCGGTCGGCGACGTCCTGGGGGAGACGCCCTGGTTTCACTTGTGGCGCACACTGGTGTTTCTCAGAAGAGCCCAAATTCCTCCCTGCGGGTGGGTGGGGGGCTTGGCACACCAGCATGGAATGGAAGGCTGTTTAGAACTGCGTACCTTGGGGCCGTGTGAAGGCCGCACGAACGAGAGCTTTCGAGCGAACAGGGCAGCGCTTCGCCATCACCGTTGCACGTTCACGGAGCTTAGTCAAGCGAACGCACTTACTTCCTGAGGCTCCAACACGGCCGAGGAGTTGGAAGGCATACAGTGAGTGCCCTTTGACAGTTGTTACAACGAACGTGAGTGCACAGTGTCTCGTGAAATACCTTCCACGGTTGAAGCATTCCGTTAACGCATGCCCCTCCGCTCCCTCTGGCACTGCGAGGTGTTACTAAGGGGGGAAATCTGGACTTTTGCTTGAGGCCGGGGTGGGGCGGGGGGACTCACAATTCTCCTGCCGGCGAGCTCCAGAGCGCTCCTGCTGAAGCTCCCAGCAAGGAACGGAGAGCAGCAGGCCTCACACGAGTCAACCCAGACTTCTTCTGTCACGAGTCAACTGAGACTTCTTACGTGAGGCCTTCCGGCAGCAAAGAGAAGGTGCGCGCGAGGAGTGTGCTTCAGGCAGCTTAGGACCCGCCACTGTCTCGTCTACCACGGAGGGGAATCAGGTTTGGCCAGGGTCGCCCAGCTTCATACCTGAGCTCCTACAGGTATCCTCAGCGGTTTCTGATTACCTCAAGGAAACACAACGGGAGGAACAGGGCCCTTCCGTGGAGGCCCTTTGGGGCACAGGGACCTCTGCGTGGGATCTACTGGGTAAGTATGGCAGTACCTTAGGTAGGCCTCAGTGACCAAGGCTCTCTGGCTCGCGCCTAGCTGTGTAAAGAAGTGTGGCAAACGTACGTACTGCTCCTCAGGCTGGGCCCACGGCCTAGCTTTCGCTTCTGTGAGAGTGCTGTCCCGAGTCTCTTCCCGGAGCCAGTCGTCAGCGCGGTGTCTTTTGGCACTGCAGTTCTCTTTCAGGCAAGGAGGCCGTTCGACTGACCGGCAAAGGGAGTCTGCCCAGCGCTGCTTTCGCCAGTCTCTCTGACGACTGGGCCACTCAACCTGGGCAACCCAGAGAGGAGTACACTGCCCTAGCTATGAATGTGAAGAGCTGTCTCCAGGGGCCTGCTTACGCTAAGGCTCCTCAGAAGCCAGAGGCCGCCGTTCCGGCACGGAGAGAGGTCATCATGCGAAACTGGTGAATGGGCTACTACCCTGTGTGTCCCCAGGAGCGTCGCAGGGTTAAGGCACTCCGTGGTGGAGTGTGGCCTCATCGGAGACCCCTGCACACCCAACTCCCCTGACGTGAAACGCTGGAACTTCACCTTGAGGCCTGAGGTCACCTTTCGTTCGGCCGGAGCTGAACCTGGCGTGCCGTGGGAGGAGTTCCTAGAAAGGGATTGCCAGCACGGTTTTCGCTTTGGGAGAACACGCAGCCTCGGCCCACAACGACAGCCCTGCCGTGCAGAGACGTCGGGCCGCTAGTGCTGTTCAGGCAGCTTTGAAGCCAAGCGCAAGGCGCCTCCAAACGGGGAGAAAGCGTACTCTCCCCTCCGCGTCCCACGTTCAAGCTGAATGACGCAGCATGTTTCTCGGAAGGCTCTGCCGAGCTATCTAGTACAAGGGAGAGAGTGCCTGCCTCTGCTGAGAAAGGTTTTGACGTGGGGTTGCTGGACGTGAGGAAGAGCGTTCCCCAGGCCGTGCAAACTTGAGGCTTTGGTGATTCTGGATGGTCCCAAGGGTCCAGAATTGTCCCTGGGAAAGCTGTCCTCTTTTTCGTTCTCCGGCTGGAAGAAAACAGCTGGCAACCGACTGCCGTACGCAGACGTCCTGGGGGAGCCCGCCGGTTTCATTTGGGACGCACATTGGTGTCTCACAGAAGAGCCCAAATTCCTAACTGGGGGCACACCAGCATGGAATGTAAGGCTGTTTACAACTGCGTAGCCTGAGGCCGTTGGAAGGCCGTACAATCGAGAGCTTTCGAGCGAACAGGGCAGCGCTTCGCCATCGTCGTTGCACGTTCACGGAGCTTAATCAAACGAATGCATTTACTTCCTGTGGCTCAAACGCAACAGAGGAGTTGGAAGGCATACAGTGCCCTTTGACAGTTGTTACAACGAACGTGAGTGCACAGTGTCTCGTGAAATAAATCCCTAGCACTGTTGAAGCATTCCGTTCACGCATGCTTCTTCGCTCCTACTGCACTCCGAGGTGTTACTGACGGGGGAAATCTGGACTTTTACTTGAGGCCGGGGGGGCTCACAATTCTTTTGTCGGCGAGCTCCAGAGTGCTCTTGCTGAAGCTCCCAGCAAGGAACTGAGAGCAGCAGGCCTCACACGAGTACACTCAGACGGCTTCCGTCACGAGTAAACTCAGGCCTCTTATGTGAGGCCTTCCGGCAGCAAAGAGAAGGTGGGCGCGAGGAGTGTGCTTCAGGCAGCTTAGGACCCGCCACTGTCTCGTCTACCACGGAGGGGAATAAGGTTTGCCCAGGGTCGCCCAGTTTCAAAGCGGAGCTCACGTAGTTATCCTCAGTGGTTTCTGATTACCTCAAGGAAACACAACGGGAGGAACAGGGCCCTTCCGTGGAGGCCCTTTGGGGCACAGGGACCTCTGCGTGGGATCTACTGTGTAAGTATGGCAGTACCTTAGGTAGGCCTCAGTGACCAAGGCTGTCGTCTGGCTCATGCCTTAGCTGTGTTAAGTGTGGACAACGTGCTGGTCCTCAGGCTGGGCCCACAGCCTAGCTTTCGCTTCTGTGAGAGTGCTGTCCCGAGTCTCCTCCTGGAGCCAGTCGTCAGCACGGTGCCTTTTGGCACTGCAGTTCTCTTTCAGTCAAGGAGGCCGTGCGACTGGCAGAGGGAGTCTGCGCAGCACTGCCTTCGCGAGGCTCTTTGACGACTGGGGCACTCAACCCAGGCAAGCCAGAGAGCAGTACGTTGCCCTTGCTATGAATGTGAAGAGCTTTCTCCAGGGGCCTGTTTAGGCTAAGGTTCCTCAGAAGCCAGGAGCCGCCGTTCCGGCACGGAGAGAAGTCATCCTGCGAAATTGGCGAACGAGCTCCTATCCTGTGTGACCCCAGGAGCTTCGCAGAGTTAAGGCACTCCGTGGTGGAGTATGGCCTCATGGAAACCACTGCACACCCAACTCCCCCGACGTGAAACACTGGAACATATCTTGAGGCCTGAGGTCACCTTTCGTTCGGCCGGAGCTGAACCTGGGGTGCCGTGGGAGGAGCTCCTAGAAAGGGATTGCCAGCACGGTTTTCGCTTTGGGAGAACACGCAGCCTCGGCCCACAACGACAGCCCTGCCGTGCAGAGACGTCGGGCCGCTAGTGCTGTTCAAGGCAGCTTTGAAGCCAAGCGCAAGGCGCCTCCAAACGGGGAGAAAGCGTACTCTCCCCTCCGCGTCCCACGTTCAAGCTGAATGACGCAGCATGTTTCTCGGAAGGCTCTGCCGAGCTATCTAGTACAAGGGAGAGAGTGCCTGCCTCTGCTGAGAAAGGTTTTGACGTGGGGATTGCTGGACAGGCGGAAGAGCGTTCCCCAGGCCGTGCAGAGTTGAGGCCTTGGTGATTCTGGATGGTCCCAAGGGTCCAGAATTGTCCCTGGGAAAGCTGTCCTTTTCCCTCTTTTTCCGGCTGGAAGTACACCTCTGGCATCCGGCTGCCGGTCGGCGACGTCCTGGGGGAGACGCCCTGGTTTCACTTGTGGCGCACACTGGTGTTTCTCAGAAGAGCCCAAATTCCTCCCTGCGGGTGGGTGGGGGGCTTGGCACACCAGCATGGAATGGAAGGCTGTTTAGAACTGCGTACCTTGGGGCCGTGTGAAGGCCGCACGAACGAGAGCTTTCGAGCGAACAGGGCAGCGCTTCGCCATCACCGTTGCACGTTCACGGAGCTTAGTCAAGCGAACGCACTTACTTCCTGAGGCTCCAACACGGCCGAGGAGTTGGAAGGCATACAGTGAGTGCCCTTTGACAGTTGTTACAACGAACGTGAGTGCACAGTGTCTCGTGAAATACCTTCCACGGTTGAAGCATTCCGTTAACGCATGCCCCTCCGCTCCCTCTGGCACTGCGAGGTGTTACTAAGGGGGGAAATCTGGACTTTTGCTTGAGGCCGGGGTGGGGCGGGGGGACTCACAATTCTCCTGCCGGCGAGCTCCAGAGCGCTCCTGCTGAAGCTCCCAGCAAGGAACGGAGAGCAGCAGGCCTCACACGAGTCAACCCAGACTTCTTCTGTCACGAGTCAACTGAGACTTCTTACGTGAGGCCTTCCGGCAGCAAAGAGAAGGTGCGCGCGAGGAGTGTGCTTCAGGCAGCTTAGGACCCGCCACTGTCTCGTCTACCACGGAGGGGAATCAGGTTTGGCCAGGGTCGCCCAGCTTCATACCTGAGCTCCTACAGGTATCCTCAGCGGTTTCTGATTACCTCAAGGAAACACAACGGGAGGAACAGGGCCCTTCCGTGGAGGCCCTTTGGGGCACAGGGACCTCTGCGTGGGATCTACTGGGTAAGTATGGCAGTACCTTAGGTAGGCCTCAGTGACCAAGGCTCTCTGGCTCACGCCTAGCTGTGTAAAGAAGTGTGGCAAACGTACGTACTGCTCCTCAGGCTGGGCCCACGGCCTAGCTTTCGCTTCTGTGAGAGTGCTGTCCCGAGTCTCTTCCCGGAGCCAGTCGTCAGCGCGGTGTCTTTTGGCACTGCAGTTCTCTTTCAGGCAAGGAGGCCGTTCGACTGACCGGCAAAGGGAGTCTGCCCAGCGCTGCTTTCGCCAGTCTCTCTGACGACTGGGCCACTCAACCTGGGCAACCCAGAGAGGAGTACACTGCCCTAGCTATGAATGTGAAGAGCTGTCTCCAGGGGCCTGCTTACGCTAAGGCTCCTCAGAAGCCAGAGGCCGCCGTTCCGGCACGGAGAGAGGTCATCATGCGAAACTGGTGAATGGGCTCCTACCCTGTGTGTCCCCAGGAGCGTCGCAGGGTTAAGGCACTCCGTGGTGGAGTGTGGCCTCATCGGAGACCTCTGCACACCCAACTCCCCTGACGTGAAACGCTGGAACTTCACCTTGAGGCCTGAGGTCACCTTTCGTTCGGCCGGAGCTGAACCTGGCGTGCCGTGGGAGGAGTTCCTAGAAAGGGATTGCCAGCACGGTTTTCGCTTTGGGAGAACACGCAGCCTCGGCCCACAACGACAGCCCTGCCGTGCAGAGACGTCGGGCCGCTAGTGCTGTTCAGGCAGCTTTGAAGCCAAGCGCAAGGCGCCTCCAAACGGGGAGAAAGCGTACTCTCCCCTCCGCGTCCCACGTTCAAGCTGAATGACGCAGCATGTTTCTCGGAAGGCTCTGCCGAGCTATCTAGTACAAGGGAGAGAGTGCCTGCCTCTGCTGAGAAAGGTTTTGACGTGGGGTTGCTGGACGTGAGGAAGAGCGTTCCCCAGGCCGTGCAAACTTGAGGCTTTGGTGATTCTGGATGGTCCCAAGGGTCCAGAATTGTCCCTGGGAAAGCTGTCCTCTTTTTCGTTCTCCGGCTGGAAGAAAACAGCTGGCAACCGACTGCCGTACGCAGACGTCCTGGGGGAGCCCGCCGGTTTCATTTGGGACGCACATTGGTGTCTCACAGAAGAGCCCAAATTCCTAACTGGGGGCACACCAGCATGGAATGTAAGGCTGTTTACAACTGCGTAGCCTGAGGCCGTTGGAAGGCCGTACAATCGAGAGCTTTCGAGCGAACAGGGCAGCGCTTCGCCATCGTCGTTGCACGTTCACGGAGCTTAATCAAACGAATGCATTTACTTCCTGTGGCTCAAACGCAACAGAGGAGTTGGAAGGCATACAGTGCCCTTTGACAGTTGTTACAACGAACGTGAGTGCACAGTGTCTCGTGAAATAAATCCCTAGCACTGTTGAAGCATTCCGTTCACGCATGCTTCTTCGCTCCTACTGCACTCCGAGGTGTTACTGACGGGGGAAATCTGGACTTTTACTTGAGGCCGGGGGGGCTCACAATTCTTTTGTCGGCGAGCTCCAGAGTGCTCTTGCTGAAGCTCCCAGCAAGGAACTGAGAGCAGCAGGCCTCACACGAGTACACTCAGACGGCTTCCGTCACGAGTAAACTCAGGCCTCTTATGTGAGGCCTTCCGGCAGCAAAGAGAAGGTGGGCGCGAGGAGTGTGCTTCAGGCAGCTTAGGACCCGCCACTGTCTCGTCTACCACGGAGGGGAATAAGGTTTGCCCAGGGTCGCCCAGTTTCAAAGCGGAGCTCACGTAGTTATCCTCAGTGGTTTCTGATTACCTCAAGGAAACACAACGGGAGGAACAGGGCCCTTCCGTGGAGGCCCTTTGGGGCACAGGGACCTCTGCGTGGGATCTACTGTGTAAGTATGGCAGTACCTTAGGTAGGCCTCAGTGACCAAGGCTGTCGTCTGGCTCATGCCTTAGCTGTGTTAAGTGTGGACAACGTGCTGGTCCTCAGGCTGGGCCCACAGCCTAGCTTTCGCTTCTGTGAGAGTGCTGTCCCGAGTCTCCTCCTGGAGCCAGTCGTCAGCACGGTGCCTTTTGGCACTGCAGTTCTCTTTCAGTCAAGGAGGCCGTGCGACTGGCAGAGGGAGTCTGCGCAGCACTGCCTTCGCGAGGCTCTTTGACGACTGGGGCACTCAACCCAGGCAAGCCAGAGAGCAGTACGTTGCCCTTGCTATGAATGTGAAGAGCTTTCTCCAGGGGCCTGTTTAGGCTAAGGTTCCTCAGAAGCCAGGAGCCGCCGTTCCGGCACGGAGAGAAGTCATCCTGCGAAATTGGCGAACGAGCTCCTATCCTGTGTGACCCCAGGAGCTTCGCAGAGTTAAGGCACTCCGTGGTGGAGTATGGCCTCATGGAAACCACTGCACACCCAACTCCCCCGACGTGAAACACTGGAACATATCTTGAGGCCTGAGGTCACCTTTCGTTCGGCCGGAGCTGAACCTGGGGTGCCGTGGGAGGAGCTCCTAGAAAGGGATTGCCAGCACGGTTTTCGCTTTGGGAGAACACGCAGCCTCGGCCCACAACGACAGCCCTGCCGTGCAGAGACGTCGGGCCGCTAGTGCTGTTCAAGGCAGCTTTGAAGCCAAGCGCAAGGCGCCTCCAAACGGGGAGAAAGCGTACTCTCCCCTCCGCGTCCCACGTTCAAGCTGAATGACGCAGCATGTTTCTCGGAAGGCTCTGCCGAGCTATCTAGTACAAGGGAGAGAGTGCCTGCCTCTGCTGAGAAAGGTTTTGACGTGGGGATTGCTGGACAGGCGGAAGAGCGTTCCCCAGGCCGTGCAGAGTTGAGGCCTTGGTGATTCTGGATGGTCCCAAGGGTCCAGAATTGTCCCTGGGAAAGCTGTCCTTTTCCCTCTTTTTCCGGCTGGAAGTACACCTCTGGCATCCGGCTGCCGGTCGGCGACGTCCTGGGGGAGACGCCCTGGTTTCACTTGTGGCGCACACTGGTGTTTCTCAGAAGAGCCCAAATTCCTCCCTGCGGGTGGGTGGGGGGCTTGGCACACCAGCATGGAATGTAAGGCTGTTTAGAACTGCGTACCTTGGGGCCGTGTGAAGGCCGCACGAACGAGAGCTTTCGAGCGAACAGGGCAGCGCTTCGCCATCACCGTTGCACGTTCACGGAGCTTAGTCAAGCGAACGCACTTACTTCCTGAGGCTCCAACACGGCCGAGGAGTTGGAAGGCATACAGTGAGTGCCCTTTGACAGTTGTTACAACGAACGTGAGTGCACAGTGTCTCGTGAAATACCTTCCACGGTTGAAGCATTCCGTTAACGCATGCCCCTCCGCTCCCTCTGGCACTGCGAGGTGTTACTAAGGGGGGAAATCTGGACTTTTGCTTGAGGCCGGGGTGGGGCGGGGGGACTCACAATTCTCCTGCCGGCGAGCTCCAGAGCGCTCCTGCTGAAGCTCCCAGCAAGGAACGGAGAGCAGCAGGCCTCACACGAGTCAACCCAGACTTCTTCTGTCACGAGTCAACTGAGACTTCTTACGTGAGGCCTTCCGGCAGCAAAGAGAAGGTGCGCGCGAGGAGTGTGCTTCAGGCAGCTTAGGACCCGCCACTGTCTCGTCTACCACGGAGGGGAATCAGGTTTGGCCAGGGTCGCCCAGCTTCATACCTGAGCTCCTACAGGTATCCTCAGCGGTTTCTGATTACCTCAAGGAAACACAACGGGAGGAACAGGGCCCTTCCGTGGAGGCCCTTTGGGGCACAGGGACCTCTGCGTGGGATCTACTGGGTAAGTATGGCAGTACCTTAGGTAGGCCTCAGTGACCAAGGCTCTCTGGCTCGCGCCTAGCTGTGTAAAGAAGTGTGGCAAACGTACGTACTGCTCCTCAGGCTGGGCCCACGGCCTAGCTTTCGCTTCTGTGAGAGTGCTGTCCCGAGTCTCTTCCCGGAGCCAGTCGTCAGCGCGGTGTCTTTTGGCACTGCAGTTCTCTTTCAGGCAAGGAGGCCGTTCGACTGACCGGCAAAGGGAGTCTGCCCAGCGCTGCTTTCGCCAGTCTCTCTGACGACTGGGCCACTCAACCTGGGCAACCCAGAGAGGAGTACACTGCCCTAGCTATGAATGTGAAGAGCTGTCTCCAGGGGCCTGCTTACGCTAAGGCTCCTCAGAAGCCAGAGGCCGCCGTTCCGGCACGGAGAGAGGTCATCATGCGAAACTGGTGAATGGGCTCCTACCCTGTGTGTCCCCAGGAGCGTCGCAGGGTTAAGGCACTCCGTGGTGGAGTGTGGCCTCATCGGAGACCTCTGCACACCCAACTCCCCTGACGTGAAACGCTGGAACTTCACCTTGAGGCCTGAGGTCACCTTTCGTTCGGCCGGAGCTGAACCTGGCGTGCCGTGGGAGGAGTTCCTAGAAAGGGATTGCCAGCACGGTTTTCGCTTTGGGAGAACACGCAGCCTCGGCCCACAACGACAGCCCTGCCGTGCAGAGACGTCGGGCCGCTAGTGCTGTTCAGGCAGCTTTGAAGCCAAGCGCAAGGCGCCTCCAAACGGGGAGAAAGCGTACTCTCCCCTCCGCGTCCCACGTTCAAGCTGAATGACGCAGCATGTTTCTCGGAAGGCTCTGCCGAGCTATCTAGTACAAGGGAGAGAGTGCCTGCCTCTGCTGAGAAAGGTTTTGACGTGGGGTTGCTGGACGTGAGGAAGAGCGTTCCCCAGGCCGTGCAAACTTGAGGCTTTGGTGATTCTGGATGGTCCCAAGGGTCCAGAATTGTCCCTGGGAAAGCTGTCCTCTTTTTCGTTCTCCGGCTGGAAGAAAACAGCTGGCAACCGACTGCCGTACGCAGACGTCCTGGGGGAGCCCGCCGGTTTCATTTGGGACGCACATTGGTGTCTCACAGAAGAGCCCAAATTCCTAACTGGGGGCACACCAGCATGGAATGTAAGGCTGTTTACAACTGCGTAGCCTGAGGCCGTTGGAAGGCCGTACAATCGAGAGCTTTCGAGCGAACAGGGCAGCGCTTCGCCATCGTCGTTGCACGTTCACGGAGCTTAATCAAACGAATGCATTTACTTCCTGTGGCTCAAACGCAACAGAGGAGTTGGAAGGCATACAGTGCCCTTTGACAGTTGTTACAACGAACGTGAGTGCACAGTGTCTCGTGAAATAAATCCCTAGCACTGTTGAAGCATTCCGTTCACGCATGCTTCTTCGCTCCTACTGCACTCCGAGGTGTTACTGACGGGGGAAATCTGGACTTTTACTTGAGGCCGGGGGGGCTCACAATTCTTTTGTCGGCGAGCTCCAGAGTGCTCTTGCTGAAGCTCCCAGCAAGGAACTGAGAGCAGCAGGCCTCACACGAGTACACTCAGACGGCTTCCGTCACGAGTAAACTCAGGCCTCTTATGTGAGGCCTTCCGGCAGCAAAGAGAAGGTGGGCGCGAGGAGTGTGCTTCAGGCAGCTTAGGACCCGCCACTGTCTCGTCTACCACGGAGGGGAATAAGGTTTGCCCAGGGTCGCCCAGTTTCAAAGCGGAGCTCACGTAGTTATCCTCAGTGGTTTCTGATTACCTCAAGGAAACACAACGGGAGGAACAGGGCCCTTCCGTGGAGGCCCTTTGGGGCACAGGGACCTCTGCGTGGGATCTACTGTGTAAGTATGGCAGTACCTTAGGTAGGCCTCAGTGACCAAGGCTGTCGTCTGGCTCATGCCTTAGCTGTGTTAAGTGTGGACAACGTGCTGGTCCTCAGGCTGGGCCCACAGCCTAGCTTTCGCTTCTGTGAGAGTGCTGTCCCGAGTCTCCTCCTGGAGCCAGTCGTCAGCACGGTGCCTTTTGGCACTGCAGTTCTCTTTCAGTCAAGGAGGCCGTGCGACTGGCAGAGGGAGTCTGCGCAGCACTGCCTTCGCGAGGCTCTTTGACGACTGGGGCACTCAACCCAGGCAAGCCAGAGAGCAGTACGTTGCCCTTGCTATGAATGTGAAGAGCTTTCTCCAGGGGCCTGTTTAGGCTAAGGTTCCTCAGAAGCCAGGAGCCGCCGTTCCGGCACGGAGAGAAGTCATCCTGCGAAATTGGCGAACGAGCTCCTATCCTGTGTGACCCCAGGAGCTTCGCAGAGTTAAGGCACTCCGTGGTGGAGTATGGCCTCATGGAAACCACTGCACACCCAACTCCCCCGACGTGAAACACTGGAACATATCTTGAGGCCTGAGGTCACCTTTCGTTCGGCCGGAGCTGAACCTGGGGTGCCGTGGGAGGAGCTCCTAGAAAGGGATTGCCAGCACGGTTTTCGCTTTGGGAGAACACGCAGCCTCGGCCCACAACGACAGCCCTGCCGTGCAGAGACGTCGGGCCGCTAGTGCTGTTCAAGGCAGCTTTGAAGCCAAGCGCAAGGCGCCTCCAAACGGGGAGAAAGCGTACTCTCCCCTCCGCGTCCCACGTTCAAGCTGAATGACGCAGCATGTTTCTCGGAAGGCTCTGCCGAGCTATCTAGTACAAGGGAGAGAGTGCCTGCCTCTGCTGAGAAAGGTTTTGACGTGGGGATTGCTGGACAGGCGGAAGAGCGTTCCCCAGGCCGTGCAGAGTTGAGGCCTTGGTGATTCTGGATGGTCCCAAGGGTCCAGAATTGTCCCTGGGAAAGCTGTCCTTTTCCCTCTTTTTCCGGCTGGAAGTACACCTCTGGCATCCGGCTGCCGGTCGGCGACGTCCTGGGGGAGACGCCCTGGTTTCACTTGTGGCGCACACTGGTGTTTCTCAGAAGAGCCCAAATTCCTCCCTGCGGGTGGGTGGGGGGCTTGGCACACCAGCATGGAATGTAAGGCTGTTTAGAACTGCGTACCTTGGGGCCGTGTGAAGGCCGCACGAACGAGAGCTTTCGAGCGAACAGGGCAGCGCTTCGCCATCACCGTTGCACGTTCACGGAGCTTAGTCAAGCGAACGCACTTACTTCCTGAGGCTCCAACACGGCCGAGGAGTTGGAAGGCATACAGTGAGTGCCCTTTGACAGTTGTTACAACGAACGTGAGTGCACAGTGTCTCGTGAAATACCTTCCACGGTTGAAGCATTCCGTTAACGCATGCCCCTCCGCTCCCTCTGGCACTGCGAGGTGTTACTAAGGGGGGAAATCTGGACTTTTGCTTGAGGCCGGGGTGGGGCGGGGGGACTCACAATTCTCCTGCCGGCGAGCTCCAGAGCGCTCCTGCTGAAGCTCCCAGCAAGGAACGGAGAGCAGCAGGCCTCACACGAGTCAACCCAGACTTCTTCTGTCACGAGTCAACTGAGACTTCTTACGTGAGGCCTTCCGGCAGCAAAGAGAAGGTGCGCGCGAGGAGTGTGCTTCAGGCAGCTTAGGACCCGCCACTGTCTCGTCTACCACGGAGGGGAATCAGGTTTGGCCAGGGTCGCCCAGCTTCATACCTGAGCTCCTACAGGTATCCTCAGCGGTTTCTGATTACCTCAAGGAAACACAACGGGAGGAACAGGGCCCTTCCGTGGAGGCCCTTTGGGGCACAGGGACCTCTGCGTGGGATCTACTGGGTAAGTATGGCAGTACCTTAGGTAGGCCTCAGTGACCAAGGCTCTCTGGCTCGCGCCTAGCTGTGTAAAGAAGTGTGGCAAACGTACGTACTGCTCCTCAGGCTGGGCCCACGGCCTAGCTTTCGCTTCTGTGAGAGTGCTGTCCCGAGTCTCTTCCCGGAGCCAGTCGTCAGCGCGGTGTCTTTTGGCACTGCAGTTCTCTTTCAGGCAAGGAGGCCGTTCGACTGACCGGCAAAGGGAGTCTGCCCAGCGCTGCTTTCGCCAGTCTCTCTGACGACTGGGCCACTCAACCTGGGCAACCCAGAGAGGAGTACACTGCCCTAGCTATGAATGTGAAGAGCTGTCTCCAGGGGCCTGCTTACGCTAAGGCTCCTCAGAAGCCAGAGGCCGCCGTTCCGGCACGGAGAGAGGTCATCATGCGAAACTGGTGAATGGGCTCCTACCCTGTGTGTCCCCAGGAGCGTCGCAGGGTTAAGGCACTCCGTGGTGGAGTGTGGCCTCATCGGAGACCTCTGCACACCCAACTCCCCTGACGTGAAACGCTGGAACTTCACCTTGAGGCCTGAGGTCACCTTTCGTTCGGCCGGAGCTGAACCTGGCGTGCCGTGGGAGGAGTTCCTAGAAAGGGATTGCCAGCACGGTTTTCGCTTTGGGAGAACACGCAGCCTCGGCCCACAACGACAGCCCTGCCGTGCAGAGACGTCGGGCCGCTAGTGCTGTTCAGGCAGCTTTGAAGCCAAGCGCAAGGCGCCTCCAAACGGGGAGAAAGCGTACTCTCCCCTCCGCGTCCCACGTTCAAGCTGAATGACGCAGCATGTTTCTCGGAAGGCTCTGCCGAGCTATCTAGTACAAGGGAGAGAGTGCCTGCCTCTGCTGAGAAAGGTTTTGACGTGGGGATTGCTGGACGTGAGGAAGAGCGTTCCCCAGGCCGTGCAAACTTGAGGCTTTGGTGATTCTGGATGGTCCCAAGGGTCCAGAATTGTCCCTGGGAAAGCTGTCCTCTTTTTCGTTCTCCGGCTGGAAGAAAACAGCTGGCAACCGACTGCCGTACGCAGACGTCCTGGGGGAGCCCGCCGGTTTCATTTGGGACGCACATTGGTGTCTCACAGAAGAGCCCAAATTCCTAACTGGGGGCACACCAGCATGGAATGTAAGGCTGTTTACAACTGCGTAGCCTGAGGCCGTTGGAAGGCCGTACAATCGAGAGCTTTCGAGCGAACAGGGCAGCGCTTCGCCATCGTCGTTGCACGTTCACGGAGCTTAATCAAACGAATGCATTTACTTCCTGTGGCTCAAACGCAACAGAGGAGTTGGAAGGCATACAGTGCCCTTTGACAGTTGTTACAACGAACGTGAGTGCACAGTGTCTCGTGAAATAAATCCCTAGCACTGTTGAAGCATTCCGTTCACGCATGCTTCTTCGCTCCTACTGCACTCCGAGGTGTTACTGACGGGGGAAATCTGGACTTTTACTTGAGGCCGGGGGGGCTCACAATTCTTTTGTCGGCGAGCTCCAGAGTGCTCTTGCTGAAGCTCCCAGCAAGGAACTGAGAGCAGCAGGCCTCACACGAGTACACTCAGACGGCTTCCGTCACGAGTAAACTCAGGCCTCTTATGTGAGGCCTTCCGGCAGCAAAGAGAAGGTGGGCGCGAGGAGTGTGCTTCAGGCAGCTTAGGACCCGCCACTGTCTCGTCTACCACGGAGGGGAATAAGGTTTGCCCAGGGTCGCCCAGTTTCAAAGCGGAGCTCACGTAGTTATCCTCAGTGGTTTCTGATTACCTCAAGGAAACACAACGGGAGGAACAGGGCCCTTCCGTGGAGGCCCTTTGGGGCACAGGGACCTCTGCGTGGGATCTACTGTGTAAGTATGGCAGTACCTTAGGTAGGCCTCAGTGACCAAGGCTGTCGTCTGGCTCATGCCTTAGCTGTGTTAAGTGTGGACAACGTGCTGGTCCTCAGGCTGGGCCCACAGCCTAGCTTTCGCTTCTGTGAGAGTGCTGTCCCGAGTCTCCTCCTGGAGCCAGTCGTCAGCACGGTGCCTTTTGGCACTGCAGTTCTCTTTCAGTCAAGGAGGCCGTGCGACTGGCAGAGGGAGTCTGCGCAGCACTGCCTTCGCGAGGCTCTTTGACGACTGGGGCACTCAACCCAGGCAAGCCAGAGAGCAGTACGTTGCCCTTGCTATGAATGTGAAGAGCTTTCTCCAGGGGCCTGTTTAGGCTAAGGTTCCTCAGAAGCCAGGAGCCGCCGTTCCGGCACGGAGAGAAGTCATCCTGCGAAATTGGCGAACGAGCTCCTATCCTGTGTGACCCCAGGAGCTTCGCAGAGTTAAGGCACTCCGTGGTGGAGTATGGCCTCATGGAAACCACTGCACACCCAACTCCCCCGACGTGAAACACTGGAACATATCTTGAGGCCTGAGGTCACCTTTCGTTCGGCCGGAGCTGAACCTGGGGTGCCGTGGGAGGAGCTCCTAGAAAGGGATTGCCAGCACGGTTTTCGCTTTGGGAGAACACGCAGCCTCGGCCCACAACGACAGCCCTGCCGTGCAGAGACGTCGGGCCGCTAGTGCTGTTCAAGGCAGCTTTGAAGCCAAGCGCAAGGCGCCTCCAAACGGGGAGAAAGCGTACTCTCCCCTCCGCGTCCCACGTTCAAGCTGAATGACGCAGCATGTTTCTCGGAAGGCTCTGCCGAGCTATCTAGTACAAGGGAGAGAGTGCCTGCCTCTGCTGAGAAAGGTTTTGACGTGGGGATTGCTGGACAGGCGGAAGAGCGTTCCCCAGGCCGTGCAGAGTTGAGGCCTTGGTGATTCTGGATGGTCCCAAGGGTCCAGAATTGTCCCTGGGAAAGCTGTCCTTTTCCCTCTTTTTCCGGCTGGAAGTACACCTCTGGCATCCGGCTGCCGGTCGGCGACGTCCTGGGGGAGACGCCCTGGTTTCACTTGTGGCGCACACTGGTGTTTCTCAGAAGAGCCCAAATTCCTCCCTGCGGGTGGGTGGGGGGCTTGGCACACCAGCATGGAATGTAAGGCTGTTTAGAACTGCGTACCTTGGGGCCGTGTGAAGGCCGCACGAACGAGAGCTTTCGAGCGAACAGGGCAGCGCTTCGCCATCACCGTTGCACGTTCACGGAGCTTAGTCAAGCGAACGCACTTACTTCCTGAGGCTCCAACACGGCCGAGGAGTTGGAAGGCATACAGTGAGTGCCCTTTGACAGTTGTTACAACGAACGTGAGTGCACAGTGTCTCGTGAAATACCTTCCACGGTTGAAGCATTCCGTTAACGCATGCCCCTCCGCTCCCTCTGGCACTGCG
The DNA here is from genome assembly GCF_039906515.1 of Pseudorca crassidens. Taxonomy (NCBI): domain Eukaryota; kingdom Metazoa; phylum Chordata; class Mammalia; order Artiodactyla; family Delphinidae; genus Pseudorca; species Pseudorca crassidens. Next base: position 23,122,158 of record NC_090315.1, read on the forward strand.
AGGTGTTACTAAGGGGGGAAATCTGGACTTTTGCTTGAGGCCGGGGTGGGGCGGGGGGACTCACAATTCTCCTGCCGGCGAGCTCCAGAGCGCTCCTGCTGAAGCTCCCAGCAAGGAACGGAGAGCAGCAGGCCTCACACGAGTCAACCCAGACTTCTTCTGTCACGAGTCAACTGAGACTTCTTACGTGAGGCCTTCCGGCAGCAAAGAGAAGGTGCGCGCGAGGAGTGTGCTTCAGGCAGCTTAGGACCCGCCACTGTCTCGTCTACCACGGAGGGGAATCAGGTTTGGCCAGGGTCGCCCAGCTTCATACCTGAGCTCCTACAGGTATCCTCAGCGGTTTCTGATTACCTCAAGGAAACACAACGGGAGGAACAGGGCCCTTCCGTGGAGGCCCTTTGGGGCACAGGGACCTCTGCGTGGGATCTACTGGGTAAGTATGGCAGTACCTTAGGTAGGCCTCAGTGACCAAGGCTCTCTGGCTCGCGCCTAGCTGTGTAAAGAAGTGTGGCAAACGTACGTACTGCTCCTCAGGCTGGGCCCACGGCCTAGCTTTCGCTTCTGTGAGAGTGCTGTCCCGAGTCTCTTCCCGGAGCCAGTCGTCAGCGCGGTGTCTTTTGGCACTGCAGTTCTCTTTCAGGCAAGGAGGCCGTTCGACTGACCGGCAAAGGGAGTCTGCCCAGCGCTGCTTTCGCCAGTCTCTCTGACGACTGGGCCACTCAACCTGGGCAACCCAGAGAGGAGTACACTGCCCTAGCTATGAATGTGAAGAGCTGTCTCCAGGGGCCTGCTTACGCTAAGGCTCCTCAGAAGCCAGAGGCCGCCGTTCCGGCACGGAGAGAGGTCATCATGCGAAACTGGTGAATGGGCTCCTACCCTGTGTGTCCCCAGGAGCGTCGCAGGGTTAAGGCACTCCGTGGTGGAGTGTGGCCTCATCGGAGACCTCTGCACACCCAACTCCCCTGACGTGAAACGCTGGAACTTCACCTTGAGGCCTGAGGTCACCTTTCGTTCGGCCGGAGCTGAACCTGGCGTGCCGTGGGAGGAGTTCCTAGAAAGGGATTGCCAGCACGGTTTTCGCTTTGGGAGAACACGCAGCCTCGGCCCACAACGACAGCCCTGCCGTGCAGAGACGTCGGGCCGCTAGTGCTGTTCAGGCAGCTTTGAAGCCAAGCGCAAGGCGCCTCCAAACGGGGAGAAAGCGTACTCTCCCCTCCGCGTCCCACGTTCAAGCTGAATGACGCAGCATGTTTCTCGGAAGGCTCTGCCGAGCTATCTAGTACAAGGGAGAGAGTGCCTGCCTCTGCTGAGAAAGGTTTTGACGTGGGGATTGCTGGACGTGAGGAAGAGCGTTCCCCAGGCCGTGCAAACTTGAGGCTTTGGTGATTCTGGATGGTCCCAAGGGTCCAGAATTGTCCCTGGGAAAGCTGTCCTCTTTTTCGTTCTCCGGCTGGAAGAAAACAGCTGGCAACCGACTGCCGTACGCAGACGTCCTGGGGGAGCCCGCCGGTTTCATTTGGGACGCACATTGGTGTCTCACAGAAGAGCCCAAATTCCTAACTGGGGGCACACCAGCATGGAATGTAAGGCTGTTTACAACTGCGTAGCCTGAGGCCGTTGGAAGGCCGTACAATCGAGAGCTTTCGAGCGAACAGGGCAGCGCTTCGCCATCGTCGTTGCACGTTCACGGAGCTTAATCAAACGAATGCATTTACTTCCTGTGGCTCAAACGCAACAGAGGAGTTGGAAGGCATACAGTGCCCTTTGACAGTTGTTACAACGAACGTGAGTGCACAGTGTCTCGTGAAATAAATCCCTAGCACTGTTGAAGCATTCCGTTCACGCATGCTTCTTCGCTCCTACTGCACTCCGAGGTGTTACTGACGGGGGAAATCTGGACTTTTACTTGAGGCCGGGGGGGCTCACAATTCTTTTGTCGGCGAGCTCCAGAGTGCTCTTGCTGAAGCTCCCAGCAAGGAACTGAGAGCAGCAGGCCTCACACGAGTACACTCAGACGGCTTCCGTCACGAGTAAACTCAGGCCTCTTATGTGAGGCCTTCCGGCAGCAAAGAGAAGGTGGGCGCGAGGAGTGTGCTTCAGGCAGCTTAGGACCCGCCACTGTCTCGTCTACCACGGAGGGGAATAAGGTTTGCCCAGGGTCGCCCAGTTTCAAAGCGGAGCTCACGTAGTTATCCTCAGTGGTTTCTGATTACCTCAAGGAAACACAACGGGAGGAACAGGGCCCTTCCGTGGAGGCCCTTTGGGGCACAGGGACCTCTGCGTGGGATCTACTGTGTAAGTATGGCAGTACCTTAGGTAGGCCTCAGTGACCAAGGCTGTCGTCTGGCTCATGCCTTAGCTGTGTTAAGTGTGGACAACGTGCTGGTCCTCAGGCTGGGCCCACAGCCTAGCTTTCGCTTCTGTGAGAGTGCTGTCCCGAGTCTCCTCCTGGAGCCAGTCGTCAGCACGGTGCCTTTTGGCACTGCAGTTCTCTTTCAGTCAAGGAGGCCGTGCGACTGGCAGAGGGAGTCTGCGCAGCACTGCCTTCGCGAGGCTCTTTGACGACTGGGGCACTCAACCCAGGCAAGCCAGAGAGCAGTACGTTGCCCTTGCTATGAATGTGAAGAGCTTTCTCCAGGGGCCTGTTTAGGCTAAGGTTCCTCAGAAGCCAGGAGCCGCCGTTCCGGCACGGAGAGAAGTCATCCTGCGAAATTGGCGAACGAGCTCCTATCCTGTGTGACCCCAGGAGCTTCGCAGAGTTAAGGCACTCCGTGGTGGAGTATGGCCTCATGGAAACCACTGCACACCCAACTCCCCCGACGTGAAACACTGGAACATATCTTGAGGCCTGAGGTCACCTTTCGTTCGGCCGGAGCTGAACCTGGGGTGCCGTGGGAGGAGCTCCTAGAAAGGGATTGCCAGCACGGTTTTCGCTTTGGGAGAACACGCAGCCTCGGCCCACAACGACAGCCCTGCCGTGCAGAGACGTCGGGCCGCTAGTGCTGTTCAAGGCAGCTTTGAAGCCAAGCGCAAGGCGCCTCCAAACGGGGAGAAAGCGTACTCTCCCCTCCGCGTCCCACGTTCAAGCTGAATGACGCAGCATGTTTCTCGGAAGGCTCTGCCGAGCTATCTAGTACAAGGGAGAGAGTGCCTGCCTCTGCTGAGAAAGGTTTTGACGTGGGGATTGCTGGACAGGCGGAAGAGCGTTCCCCAGGCCGTGCAGAGTTGAGGCCTTGGTGATTCTGGATGGTCCCAAGGGTCCAGAATTGTCCCTGGGAAAGCTGTCCTTTTCCCTCTTTTTCCGGCTGGAAGTACACCTCTGGCATCCGGCTGCCGGTCGGCGACGTCCTGGGGGAGACGCCCTGGTTTCACTTGTGGCGCACACTGGTGTTTCTCAGAAGAGCCCAAATTCCTCCCTGCGGGTGGGTGGGGGGCTTGGCACACCAGCATGGAATGGAAGGCTGTTTAGAACTGCGTACCTTGGGGCCGTGTGAAGGCCGCACGAACGAGAGCTTTCGAGCGAACAGGGCAGCGCTTCGCCATCACCGTTGCACGTTCACGGAGCTTAGTCAAGCGAACGCACTTACTTCCTGAGGCTCCAACACGGCCGAGGAGTTGGAAGGCATACAGTGAGTGCCCTTTGACAGTTGTTACAACGAACGTGAGTGCACAGTGTCTCGTGAAATACCTTCCACGGTTGAAGCATTCCGTTAACGCATGCCCCTCCGCTCCCTCTGGCACTGCGAGGTGTTACTAAGGGGGGAAATCTGGACTTTTGCTTGAGGCCGGGGTGGGGCGGGGGGACTCACAATTCTCCTGCCGGCGAGCTCCAGAGCGCTCCTGCTGAAGCTCCCAGCAAGGAACGGAGAGCAGCAGGCCTCACACGAGTCAACCCAGACTTCTTCTGTCACGAGTCAACTGAGACTTCTTACGTGAGGCCTTCCGGCAGCAAAGAGAAGGTGCGCGCGAGGAGTGTGCTTCAGGCAGCTTAGGACCCGCCACTGTCTCGTCTACCACGGAGGGGAATCAGGTTTGGCCAGGGTCGCCCAGCTTCATACCTGAGCTCCTACAGGTATCCTCAGCGGTTTCTGATTACCTCAAGGAAACACAACGGGAGGAACAGGGCCCTTCCGTGGAGGCCCTTTGGGGCACAGGGACCTCTGCGTGGGATCTACTGGGTAAGTATGGCAGTACCTTAGGTAGGCCTCAGTGACCAAGGCTCTCTGGCTCGCGCCTAGCTGTGTAAAGAAGTGTGGCAAACGTACGTACTGCTCCTCAGGCTGGGCCCACGGCCTAGCTTTCGCTTCTGTGAGAGTGCTGTCCCGAGTCTCTTCCCGGAGCCAGTCGTCAGCGCGGTGTCTTTTGGCACTGCAGTTCTCTTTCAGGCAAGGAGGCCGTTCGACTGACCGGCAAAGGGAGTCTGCCCAGCGCTGCTTTCGCCAGTCTCTCTGACGACTGGGCCACTCAACCTGGGCAACCCAGAGAGGAGTACACTGCCCTAGCTATGAATGTGAAGAGCTGTCTCCAGGGGCCTGCTTACGCTAAGGCTCCTCAGAAGCCAGAGGCCGCCGTTCCGGCACGGAGAGAGGTCATCATGCGAAACTGGTGAATGGGCTCCTACCCTGTGTGTCCCCAGGAGCGTCGCAGGGTTAAGGCACTCCGTGGTGGAGTGTGGCCTCATCGGAGACCTCTGCACACCCAACTCCCCTGACGTGAAACGCTGGAACTTCACCTTGAGGCCTGAGGTCACCTTTCGTTCGGCCGGAGCTGAACCTGGCGTGCCGTGGGAGGAGTTCCTAGAAAGGGATTGCCAGCACGGTTTTCGCTTTGGGAGAACACGCAGCCTCGGCCCACAACGACAGCCCTGCCGTGCAGAGACGTCGGGCCGCTAGTGCTGTTCAGGCAGCTTTGAAGCCAAGCGCAAGGCGCCTCCAAACGGGGAGAAAGCGTACTCTCCCCTCCGCGTGCCACGTTCAAGCTGAATGACGCAGCATGTTTCTCGGAAGGCTCTGCCGAGCTATCTAGTACAAGGGAGAGAGTGCCTGCCTCTGCTGAGAAAGGTTTTGACGTGGGGATTGCTGGACGTGAGGAAGAGCGTTCCCCAGGCCGTGCAAACTTGAGGCTTTGGTGATTCTGGATGGTCCCAAGGGTCCAGAATTGTCCCTGGGAAAGCTGTCCTCTTTTTCGTTCTCTGGCTGGAAGAAAACAGCTGGCAACCGACTGCCGTACGCAGACGTCCTGGGGGAGCCCGCCGGTTTCATTTGGGACGCACATTGGTGTCTCACAGAAGAGCCCAAATTCCTAACTGGGGGCACACCAGCATGGAATGTAAGGCTGTTTACAACTGCGTAGCCTGAGGCCGTTGGAAGGCCGTACAATCGAGAGCTTTCGAGCGAACAGGGCAGCGCTTCGCCATCGTCGTTGCACGTTCACGGAGCTTAATCAAACGAATGCATTTACTTCCTGTGGCTCAAACGCAACAGAGGAGTTGGAAGGCATACAGTGCCCTTTGACAGTTGTTACAACGAACGTGAGTGCACAGTGTCTCGTGAAATAAATCCCTAGCACTGTTGAAGCATTCCGTTCACGCATGCTTCTTCGCTCCTACTGCACTCCGAGGTGTTACTGACGGGGGAAATCTGGACTTTTACTTGAGGCCGGGGGGGCTCACAATTCTTTTGTCGGCGAGCTCCAGAGTGCTCTTGCTGAAGCTCCCAGCAAGGAACTGAGAGCAGCAGGCCTCACACGAGTACACTCAGACGGCTTCCGTCACGAGTAAACTCAGGCCTCTTATGTGAGGCCTTCCGGCAGCAAAGAGAAGGTGGGCGCGAGGAGTGTGCTTCAGGCAGCTTAGGACCCGCCACTGTCTCGTCTACCACGGAGGGGAATAAGGTTTGCCCAGGGTCGCCCAGTTTCAAAGCGGAGCTCACGTAGTTATCCTCAGTGGTTTCTGATTACCTCAAGGAAACACAACGGGAGGAACAGGGCCCTTCCGTGGAGGCCCTTTGGGGCACAGGGACCTCTGCGTGGGATCTACTGTGTAAGTATGGCAGTACCTTAGGTAGGCCTCAGTGACCAAGGCTGTCGTCTGGCTCATGCCTTAGCTGTGTTAAGTGTGGACAACGTGCTGGTCCTCAGGCTGGGCCCACAGCCTAGCTTTCGCTTCTGTGAGAGTGCTGTCCCGAGTCTCCTCCTGGAGCCAGTCGTCAGCACGGTGCCTTTTGGCACTGCAGTTCTCTTTCAGTCAAGGAGGCCGTGCGACTGGCAGAGGGAGTCTGCGCAGCACTGCCTTCGCGAGGCTCTTTGACGACTGGGGCACTCAACCCAGGCAAGCCAGAGAGCAGTACGTTGCCCTTGCTATGAATGTGAAGAGCTTTCTCCAGGGGCCTGTTTAGGCTAAGGTTCCTCAGAAGCCAGGAGCCGCCGTTCCGGCACGGAGAGAAGTCATCCTGCGAAATTGGCGAACGAGCTCCTATCCTGTGTGACCCCAGGAGCTTCGCAGAGTTAAGGCACTCCGTGGTGGAGTATGGCCTCATGGAAACCACTGCACACCCAACTCCCCCGACGTGAAACACTGGAACATATCTTGAGGCCTGAGGTCACCTTTCGTTCGGCCGGAGCTGAACCTGGGGTGCCGTGGGAGGAGCTCCTAGAAAGGGATTGCCAGCACGGTTTTCGCTTTGGGAGAACACGCAGCCTCGGCCCACAACGACAGCCCTGCCGTGCAGAGACGTCGGGCCGCTAGTGCTGTTCAAGGCAGCTTTGAAGCCAAGCGCAAGGCGCCTCCAAACGGGGAGAAAGCGTACTCTCCCCTCCGCGTCCCACGTTCAAGCTGAATGACGCAGCATGTTTCTCGGAAGGCTCTGCCGAGCTATCTAGTACAAGGGAGAGAGTGCCTGCCTCTGCTGAGAAAGGTTTTGACGTGGGGATTGCTGGACAGGCGGAAGAGCGTTCCCCAGGCCGTGCAGAGTTGAGGCCTTGGTGATTCTGGATGGTCCCAAGGGTCCAGAATTGTCCCTGGGAAAGCTGTCCTTTTCCCTCTTTTTCCGGCTGGAAGTACACCTCTGGCATCCGGCTGCCGGTCGGCGACGTCCTGGGGGAGACGCCCTGGTTTCACTTGTGGCGCACACTGGTGTTTCTCAGAAGAGCCCAAATTCCTCCCTGCGGGTGGGTGGGGGGCTTGGCACACCAGCATGGAATGGAAGGCTGTTTAGAACTGCGTACCTTGGGGCCGTGTGAAGGCCGCACGAACGAGAGCTTTCGAGCGAACAGGGCAGCGCTTCGCCATCACCGTTGCACGTTCACGGAGCTTAGTCAAGCGAACGCACTTACTTCCTGAGGCTCCAACACGGCCGAGGAGTTGGAAGGCATACAGTGAGTGCCCTTTGACAGTTGTTACAACGAACGTGAGTGCACAGTGTCTCGTGAAATACCTTCCACGGTTGAAGCATTCCGTTAACGCATGCCCCTCCGCTCCCTCTGGCACTGCGAGGTGTTACTAAGGGGGGAAATCTGGACTTTTGCTTGAGGCCGGGGTGGGGCGGGGGGACTCACAATTCTCCTGCCGGCGAGCTCCAGAGCGCTCCTGCTGAAGCTCCCAGCAAGGAACGGAGAGCAGCAGGCCTCACACGAGTCAACCCAGACTTCTTCTGTCACGAGTCAACTGAGACTTCTTACGTGAGGCCTTCCGGCAGCAAAGAGAAGGTGCGCGCGAGGAGTGTGCTTCAGGCAGCTTAGGACCCGCCACTGTCTCGTCTACCACGGAGGGGAATCAGGTTTGGCCAGGGTCGCCCAGCTTCATACCTGAGCTCCTACAGGTATCCTCAGCGGTTTCTGATTACCTCAAGGAAACACAACGGGAGGAACAGGGCCCTTCCGTGGAGGCCCTTTGGGGCACAGGGACCTCTGCGTGGGATCTACTGGGTAAGTATGGCAGTACCTTAGGTAGGCCTCAGTGACCAAGGCTCTCTGGCTCACGCCTAGCTGTGTAAAGAAGTGTGGCAAACGTACGTACTGCTCCTCAGGCTGGGCCCACGGCCTAGCTTTCGCTTCTGTGAGAGTGCTGTCCCGAGTCTCTTCCCGGAGCCAGTCGTCAGCGCGGTGTCTTTTGGCACTGCAGTTCTCTTTCAGGCAAGGAGGCCGTTCGACTGACCGGCAAAGGGAGTCTGCCCAGCGCTGCTTTCGCCAGTCTCTCTGACGACTGGGCCACTCAACCTGGGCAACCCAGAGAGGAGTACACTGCCCTAGCTATGAATGTGAAGAGCTGTCTCCAGGGGCCTGCTTACGCTAAGGCTCCTCAGAAGCCAGAGGCCGCCGTTCCGGCACGGAGAGAGGTCATCATGCGAAACTGGTGAATGGGCTCCTACCCTGTGTGTCCCCAGGAGCGTCGCAGGGTTAAGGCACTCCGTGGTGGAGTGTGGCCTCATCGGAGACCTCTGCACACCCAACTCCCCTGACGTGAAACGCTGGAACTTCACCTTGAGGCCTGAGGTCACCTTTCGTTCGGCCGGAGCTGAACCTGGCGTGCCGTGGGAGGAGTTCCTAGAAAGGGATTGCCAGCACGGTTTTCGCTTTGGGAGAACACGCAGCCTCGGCCCACAACGACAGCCCTGCCGTGCAGAGACGTCGGGCCGCTAGTGCTGTTCAGGCAGCTTTGAAGCCAAGCGCAAGGCGCCTCCAAACGGGGAGAAAGCGTACTCTCCCCTCCGCGTGCCACGTTCAAGCTGAATGACGCAGCATGTTTCTCGGAAGGCTCTGCCGAGCTATCTAGTACAAGGGAGAGAGTGCCTGCCTCTGCTGAGAAAGGTTTTGACGTGGGGATTGCTGGACGTGAGGAAGAGCGTTCCCCAGGCCGTGCAAACTTGAGGCTTTGGTGATTCTGGATGGTCCCAAGGGTCCAGAATTGTCCCTGGGAAAGCTGTCCTCTTTTTCGTTCTCCGGCTGGAAGAAAACAGCTGGCAACCGACTGCCGTACGCAGACGTCCTGGGGGAGCCCGCCGGTTTCATTTGGGACGCACATTGGTGTCTCACAGAAGAGCCCAAATTCCTAACTGGGGGCACACCAGCATGGAATGTAAGGCTGTTTACAACTGCGTAGCCTGAGGCCGTTGGAAGGCCGTACAATCGAGAGCTTTCGAGCGAACAGGGCAGCGCTTCGCCATCGTCGTTGCACGTTCACGGAGCTTAATCAAACGAATGCATTTACTTCCTGTGGCTCAAACGCAACAGAGGAGTTGGAAGGCATACAGTGCCCTTTGACAGTTGTTACAACGAACGTGAGTGCACAGTGTCTCGTGAAATAAATCCCTAGCACTGTTGAAGCATTCCGTTCACGCATGCTTCTTCGCTCCTACTGCACTCCGAGGTGTTACTGACGGGGGAAATCTGGACTTTTACTTGAGGCCGGGGGGGCTCACAATTCTTTTGTCGGCGAGCTCCAGAGTGCTCTTGCTGAAGCTCCCAGCAAGGAACTGAGAGCAGCAGGCCTCACACGAGTACACTCAGACGGCTTCCGTCACGAGTAAACTCAGGCCTCTTATGTGAGGCCTTCCGGCAGCAAAGAGAAGGTGGGCGCGAGGAGTGTGCTTCAGGCAGCTTAGGACCCGCCACTGTCTCGTCTACCACGGAGGGGAATAAGGTTTGCCCAGGGTCGCCCAGTTTCAAAGCGGAGCTCACGTAGTTATCCTCAGTGGTTTCTGATTACCTCAAGGAAACACAACGGGAGGAACAGGGCCCTTCCGTGGAGGCCCTTTGGGGCACAGGGACCTCTGCGTGGGATCTACTGTGTAAGTATGGCAGTACCTTAGGTAGGCCTCAGTGACCAAGGCTGTCGTCTGGCTCATGCCTTAGCTGTGTTAAGTGTGGACAACGTGCTGGTCCTCAGGCTGGGCCCACAGCCTAGCTTTCGCTTCTGTGAGAGTGCTGTCCCGAGTCTCCTCCTGGAGCCAGTCGTCAGCACGGTGCCTTTTGGCACTGCAGTTCTCTTTCAGTCAAGGAGGCCGTGCGACTGGCAGAGGGAGTCTGCGCAGCACTGCCTTCGCGAGGCTCTTTGACGACTGGGGCACTCAACCCAGGCAAGCCAGAGAGCAGTACGTTGCCCTTGCTATGAATGTGAAGAGCTTTCTCCAGGGGCCTGTTTAGGCTAAGGTTCCTCAGAAGCCAGGAGCCGCCGTTCCGGCACGGAGAGAAGTCATCCTGCGAAATTGGCGAACGAGCTCCTATCCTGTGTGACCCCAGGAGCTTCGCAGAGTTAAGGCACTCCGTGGTGGAGTATGGCCTCATGGAAACCACTGCACACCCAACTCCCCCGACGTGAAACACTGGAACATATCTTGAGGCCTGAGGTCACCTTTCGTTCGGCCGGAGCTGAACCTGGGGTGCCGTGGGAGGAGCTCCTAGAAAGGGATTGCCAGCACGGTTTTCGCTTTGGGAGAACACGCAGCCTCGGCCCACAACGACAGCCCTGCCGTGCAGAGACGTCGGGCCGCTAGTGCTGTTCAAGGCAGCTTTGAAGCCAAGCGCAAGGCGCCTCCAAACGGGGAGAAAGCGTACTCTCCCCTCCGCGTCCCACGTTCAAGCTGAATGACGCAGCATGTTTCTCGGAAGGCTCTGCCGAGCTATCTAGTACAAGGGAGAGAGTGCCTGCCTCTGCTGAGAAAGGTTTTGACGTGGGGATTGCTGGACAGGCGGAAGAGCGTTCCCCAGGCCGTGCAGAGTTGAGGCCTTGGTGATTCTGGATGGTCCCAAGGGTCCAGAATTGTCCCTGGGAAAGCTGTCCTTTTCCCTCTTTTTCCGGCTGGAAGTACACCTCTGGCATCCGGCTGCCGGTCGGCGACGTCCTGGGGGAGACGCCCTGGTTTCACTTGTGGCGCACACTGGTGTTTCTCAGAAGAGCCCAAATTCCTCCCTGCGGGTGGGTGGGGGGCTTGGCACACCAGCATGGAATGTAAGGCTGTTTAGAACTGCGTACCTTGGGGCCGTGTGAAGGCCGCACGAACGAGAGCTTTCGAGCGAACAGGGCAGCGCTTCGCCATCACCGTTGCACGTTCACGGAGCTTAGTCAAGCGAACGCACTTACTTCCTGAGGCTCCAACACGGCCGAGGAGTTGGAAGGCATACAGTGAGTGCCCTTTGACAGTTGTTACAACGAACGTGAGTGCACAGTGTCTCGTGAAATACCTTCCACGGTTGAAGCATTCCGTTAACGCATGCCCCTCCGCTCCCTCTGGCACTGCGAGGTGTTACTAAGGGGGGAAATCTGGACTTTTGCTTGAGGCCGGGGTGGGGCGGGGGGACTCACAATTCTCCTGCCGGCGAGCTCCAGAGCGCTCCTGCTGAAGCTCCCAGCAAGGAACGGAGAGCAGCAGGCCTCACACGAGTCAACCCAGACTTCTTCTGTCACGAGTCAACTGAGACTTCTTACGTGAGGCCTTCCGGCAGCAAAGAGAAGGTGCGCGCGAGGAGTGTGCTTCAGGCAGCTTAGGACCCGCCACTGTCTCGTCTACCACGGAGGGGAATCAGGTTTGGCCAGGGTCGCCCAGCTTCATACCTGAGCTCCTACAGGTATCCTCAGCGGTTTCTGATTACCTCAAGGAAACACAACGGGAGGAACAGGGCCCTTCCGTGGAGGCCCTTTGGGGCACAGGGACCTCTGCGTGGGATCTACTGGGTAAGTATGGCAGTACCTTAGGTAGGCCTCAGTGACCAAGGCTCTCTGGCTCACGCCTAGCTGTGTAAAGAAGTGTGGCAAACGTACGTACTGCTCCTCAGGCTGGGCCCACGGCCTAGCTTTCGCTTCTGTGAGAGTGCTGTCCCGAGTCTCTTCCCGGAGCCAGTCGTCAGCGCGGTGTCTTTTGGCACTGCAGTTCTCTTTCAGGCAAGGAGGCCGTTCGACTGACCGGCAAAGGGAGTCTGCCCAGCGCTGCTTTCGCCAGTCTCTCTGACGACTGGGCCACTCAACCTGGGCAACCCAGAGAGGAGTACACTGCCCTAGCTATGAATGTGAAGAGCTGTCTCCAGGGGCCTGCTTACGCTAAGGCTCCTCAGAAGCCAGAGGCCGCCGTTCCGGCACGGAGAGAGGTCATCATGCGAAACTGGTGAATGGGCTCCTACCCTGTGTGTCCCCAGGAGCGTCGCAGGGTTAAGGCACTCCGTGGTGGAGTGTGGCCTCATCGGAGACCTCTGCACACCCAACTCCCCTGACGTGAAACGCTGGAACTTCACCTTGAGGCCTGAGGTCACCTTTCGTTCGGCCGGAGCTGAACCTGGCGTGCCGTGGGAGGAGTTCCTAGAAAGGGATTGCCAGCACGGTTTTCGCTTTGGGAGAACACGCAGCCTCGGCCCACAACGACAGCCCTGCCGTGCAGAGACGTCGGGCCGCTAGTGCTGTTCAGGCAGCTTTGAAGCCAAGTGCAAGGCGCCTCCAAACGGGGAGAAAGCGTACTCTCCCCTCCGCGTCCCACGTTCAAGCTGAATGACGCAGCATGTTTCTCGGAAGGCTCTGCCGAGCTATCTAGTACAAGGGAGAGAGTGCCTGCCTCTGCTGAGAAAGGTTTTGACGTGGGGATTGCTGGACGTGAGGAAGAGCGTTCCCCAGGCCGTGCAAACTTGAGGCTTTGGTGATTCTGGATGGTCCCAAGGGTCCAGAATTGTCCCTGGGAAAGCTGTCCTCTTTTTCGTTCTCCGGCTGGAAGAAAACAGCTGGCAACCGACTGCCGTACGCAGACGTCCTGGGGGAGCCCGCCGGTTTCATTTGGGACGCACATTGGTGTCTCACAGAAGAGCCCAAATTCCTAACTGGGGGCACACCAGCATGGAATGTAAGGCTGTTTACAACTGCGTAGCCTGAGGCCGTTGGAAGGCCGTACAATCGAGAGCTTTCGAGCGAACAGGGCAGCGCTTCGCCATCGTCGTTGCACGTTCACGGAGCTTAATCAAACGAATGCATTTACTTCCTGTGGCTCAAACGCAACAGAGGAGTTGGAAGGCATACAGTGCCCTTTGACAGTTGTTACAACGAACGTGAGTGCACAGTGTCTCGTGAAATAAATCCCTAGCACTGTTGAAGCATTCCGTTCACGCATGCTTCTTCGCTCCTACTGCACTCCGAGGTGTTACTGACGGGGGAAATCTGGACTTTTACTTGAGGCCGGGGGGGCTCACAATTCTTTTGTCGGCGAGCTCCAGAGTGCTCTTGCTGAAGCTCCCAGCAAGGAACTGAGAGCAGCAGGCCTCACACGAGTACACTCAGACGGCTTCCGTCACGAGTAAACTCAGGCCTCTTATGTGAGGCCTTCCGGCAGCAAAGAGAAGGTGGGCGCGAGGAGTGTGCTTCAGGCAGCTTAGGACCCGCCACTGTCTCGTCTACCACGGAGGGGAATAAGGTTTGCCCAGGGTCGCCCAGTTTCAAAGCGGAGCTCACGTAGTTATCCTCAGTGGTTTCTGATTACCTCAAGGAAACACAACGGGAGGAACAGGGCCCTTCCGTGGAGGCCCTTTGGGGCACAGGGACCTCTGCGTGGGATCTACTGTGTAAGTATGGCAGTACCTTAGGTAGGCCTCAGTGACCAAGGCTGTCGTCTGGCTCATGCCTTAGCTGTGTTAAGTGTGGACAACGTGCTGGTCCTCAGGCTGGGCCCACAGCCTAGCTTTCGCTTCTGTGAGAGTGCTGTCCCGAGTCTCCTCCTGGAGCCAGTCGTCAGCACGGTGCCTTTTGGCACTGCAGTTCTCTTTCAGTCAAGGAGGCCGTGCGACTGGCAGAGGGAGTCTGCGCAGCACTGCCTTCGCGAGGCTCTTTGACGACTGGGGCACTCAACCCAGGCAAGCCAGAGAGCAGTACGTTGCCCTTGCTATGAATGTGAAGAGCTTTCTCCAGGGGCCTGTTTAGGCTAAGGTTCCTCAGAAGCCAGGAGCCGCCGTTCCGGCACGGAGAGAAGTCATCCTGCGAAATTGGCGAACGAGCTCCTATCCTGTGTGACCCCAGGAGCTTCGCAGAGTTAAGGCACTCCGTGGTGGAGTATGGCCTCATGGAAACCACTGCACACCCAACTCCCCCGACGTGAAACACTGGAACATATCTTGAGGCCTGAGGTCACCTTTCGTTCGGCCGGAGCTGAACCTGGGGTGCCGTGGGAGGAGCTCCTAGAAAGGGATTGCCAGCACGGTTTTCGCTTTGGGAGAACACGCAGCCTCGGCCCACAACGACAGCCCTGCCGTGCAGAGACGTCGGGCCGCTAGTGCTGTTCAAGGCAGCTTTGAAGCCAAGCGCAAGGCGCCTCCAAACGGGGAGAAAGCGTACTCTCCCCTCCGCGTCCCACGTTCAAGCTGAATGACGCAGCATGTTTCTCGGAAGGCTCTGCCGAGCTATCTAGTACAAGGGAGAGAGTGCCTGCCTCTGCTGAGAAAGGTTTTGACGTGGGGATTGCTGGACAGGCGGAAGAGCGTTCCCCAGGCCGTGCAGAGTTGAGGCCTTGGTGATTCTGGATGGTCCCAAGGGTCCAGAATTGTCCCTGGGAAAGCTGTCCTTTTCCCTCTTTTTCCGGCTGGAAGTACACCTCTGGCATCCGGCTGCCGGTCGGCGACGTCCTGGGGGAGACGCCCTGGTTTCACTTGTGGCGCACACTGGTGTTTCTCAGAAGAGCCCAAATTCCTCCCTGCGGGTGGGTGGGGGGCTTGGCACACCAGCATGGAATGGAAGGCTGTTTAGAACTGCGTACCTTGGGGCCGTGTGAAGGCCGCACGAACGAGAGCTTTCGAGCGAACAGGGCAGCGCTTCGCCATCACCGTTGCACGTTCACGGAGCTTAGTCAAGCGAACGCACTTACTTCCTGAGGCTCCAACACGGCCGAGGAGTTGGAAGGCATACAGTGAGTGCCCTTTGACAGTTGTTACAACGAACGTGAGTGCACAGTGTCTCGTGAAATACCTTCCACGGTTGAAGCATTCCGTTAACGCATGCCCCTCCGCTCCCTCTGGCACTGCGAGGTGTTACTAAGGGGGGAAATCTGGACTTTTGCTTGAGGCCGGGGTGGGGCGGGGGGACTCACAATTCTCCTGCCGGCGAGCTCCAGAGCGCTCCTGCTGAAGCTCCCAGCAAGGAACGGAGAGCAGCAGGCCTCACACGAGTCAACCCAGACTTCTTCTGTCACGAGTCAACTGAGACTTCTTACGTGAGGCCTTCCGGCAGCAAAGAGAAGGTGCGCGCGAGGAGTGTGCTTCAGGCAGCTTAGGACCCGCCACTGTCTCGTCTACCACGGAGGGGAATCAGGTTTGGCCAGGGTCGCCCAGCTTCATACCTGAGCTCCTACAGGTATCCTCAGCGGTTTCTGATTACCTCAAGGAAACACAACGGGAGGAACAGGGCCCTTCCGTGGAGGCCCTTTGGGGCACAGGGACCTCTGCGTGGGATCTACTGGGTAAGTATGGCAGTACCTTAGGTAGGCCTCAGTGACCAAGGCTCTCTGGCTCGCGCCTAGCTGTGTAAAGAAGTGTGGCAAACGTACGTACTGCTCCTCAGGCTGGGCCCACGGCCTAGCTTTCGCTTCTGTGAGAGTGCTGTCCCGAGTCTCTTCCCGGAGCCAGTCGTCAGCGCGGTGTCTTTTGGCACTGCAGTTCTCTTTCAGGCAAGGAGGCCGTTCGACTGACCGGCAAAGGGAGTCTGCCCAGCGCTGCTTTCGCCAGTCTCTCTGACGACTGGGCCACTCAACCTGGGCAACCCAGAGAGGAGTACACTGCCCTAGCTATGAATGTGAAGAGCTGTCTCCAGGGGCCTGCTTACGCTAAGGCTCCTCAGAAGCCAGAGGCCGCCGTTCCGGCACGGAGAGAGGTCATCATGCGAAACTGGTGAATGGGCTACTACCCTGTGTGTCCCCAGGAGCGTCGCAGGGTTAAGGCACTCCGTGGTGGAGTGTGGCCTCATCGGAGACCCCTGCACACCCAACTCCCCTGACGTGAAACGCTGGAACTTCACCTTGAGGCCTGAGGTCACCTTTCGTTCGGCCGGAGCTGAACCTGGCGTGCCGTGGGAGGAGTTCCTAGAAAGGGATTGCCAGCACGGTTTTCGCTTTGGGAGAACACGCAGCCTCGGCCCACAACGACAGCCCTGCCGTGCAGAGACGTCGGGCCGCTAGTGCTGTTCAGGCAGCTTTGAAGCCAAGCGCAAGGCGCCTCCAAACGGGGAGAAAGCGTACTCTCCCCTCCGCGTCCCACGTTCAAGCTGAATGACGCAGCATGTTTCTCGGAAGGCTCTGCCGAGCTATCTAGTACAAGGGAGAGAGTGCCTGCCTCTGCTGAGAAAGGTTTTGACGTGGGGTTGCTGGACGTGAGGAAGAGCGTTCCCCAGGCCGTGCAAACTTGAGGCTTTGGTGATTCTGGATGGTCCCAAGGGTCCAGAATTGTCCCTGGGAAAGCTGTCCTCTTTTTCGTTCTCCGGCTGGAAGAAAACAGCTGGCAACCGACTGCCGTACGCAGACGTCCTGGGGGAGCCCGCCGGTTTCATTTGGGACGCACATTGGTGTCTCACAGAAGAGCCCAAATTCCTAACTGGGGGCACACCAGCATGGAATGTAAGGCTGTTTACAACTGCGTAGCCTGAGGCCGTTGGAAGGCCGTACAATCGAGAGCTTTCGAGCGAACAGGGCAGCGCTTCGCCATCGTCGTTGCACGTTCACGGAGCTTAATCAAACGAATGCATTTACTTCCTGTGGCTCAAACGCAACAGAGGAGTTGGAAGGCATACAGTGCCCTTTGACAGTTGTTACAACGAACGTGAGTGCACAGTGTCTCGTGAAATAAATCCCTAGCACTGTTGAAGCATTCCGTTCACGCATGCTTCTTCGCTCCTACTGCACTCCGAGGTGTTACTGACGGGGGAAATCTGGACTTTTACTTGAGGCCGGGGGGGCTCACAATTCTTTTGTCGGCGAGCTCCAGAGTGCTCTTGCTGAAGCTCCCAGCAAGGAACTGAGAGCAGCAGGCCTCACACGAGTACACTCAGACGGCTTCCGTCACGAGTAAACTCAGGCCTCTTATGTGAGGCCTTCCGGCAGCAAAGAGAAGGTGGGCGCGAGGAGTGTGCTTCAGGCAGCTTAGGACCCGCCACTGTCTCGTCTACCACGGAGGGGAATAAGGTTTGCCCAGGGTCGCCCAGTTTCAAAGCGGAGCTCACGTAGTTATCCTCAGTGGTTTCTGATTACCTCAAGGAAACACAACGGGAGGAACAGGGCCCTTCCGTGGAGGCCCTTTGGGGCACAGGGACCTCTGCGTGGGATCTACTGTGTAAGTATGGCAGTACCTTAGGTAGGCCTCAGTGACCAAGGCTGTCGTCTGGCTCATGCCTTAGCTGTGTTAAGTGTGGACAACGTGCTGGTCCTCAGGCTGGGCCCACAGCCTAGCTTTCGCTTCTGTGAGAGTGCTGTCCCGAGTCTCCTCCTGGAGCCAGTCGTCAGCACGGTGCCTTTTGGCACTGCAGTTCTCTTTCAGTCAAGGAGGCCGTGCGACTGGCAGAGGGAGTCTGCGCAGCACTGCCTTCGCGAGGCTCTTTGACGACTGGGGCACTCAACCCAGGCAAGCCAGAGAGCAGTACGTTGCCCTTGCTATGAATGTGAAGAGCTTTCTCCAGGGGCCTGTTTAGGCTAAGGTTCCTCAGAAGCCAGGAGCCGCCGTTCCGGCACGGAGAGAAGTCATCCTGCGAAATTGGCGAACGAGCTCCTATCCTGTGTGACCCCAGGAGCTTCGCAGAGTTAAGGCACTCCGTGGTGGAGTATGGCCTCATGGAAACCACTGCACACCCAACTCCCCCGACGTGAAACACTGGAACATATCTTGAGGCCTGAGGTCACCTTTCGTTCGGCCGGAGCTGAACCTGGGGTGCCGTGGGAGGAGCTCCTAGAAAGGGATTGCCAGCACGGTTTTCGCTTTGGGAGAACACGCAGCCTCGGCCCACAACGACAGCCCTGCCGTGCAGAGACGTCGGGCCGCTAGTGCTGTTCAAGGCAGCTTTGAAGCCAAGCGCAAGGCGCCTCCAAACGGGGAGAAAGCGTACTCTCCCCTCCGCGTCCCACGTTCAAGCTGAATGACGCAGCATGTTTCTCGGAAGGCTCTGCCGAGCTATCTAGTACAAGGGAGAGAGTGCCTGCCTCTGCTGAGAAAGGTTTTGACGTGGGGATTGCTGGACAGGCGGAAGAGCGTTCCCCAGGCCGTGCAGAGTTGAGGCCTTGGTGATTCTGGATGGTCCCAAGGGTCCAGAATTGTCCCTGGGAAAGCTGTCCTTTTCCCTCTTTTTCCGGCTGGAAGTACACCTCTGGCATCCGGCTGCCGGTCGGCGACGTCCTGGGGGAGACGCCCTGGTTTCACTTGTGGCGCACACTGGTGTTTCTCAGAAGAGCCCAAATTCCTCCCTGCGGGTGGGTGGGGGGCTTGGCACACCAGCATGGAATGGAAGGCTGTTTAGAACTGCGTACCTTGGGGCCGTGTGAAGGCCGCACGAACGAGAGCTTTCGAGCGAACAGGGCAGCGCTTCGCCATCACCGTTGCACGTTCACGGAGCTTAGTCAAGCGAACGCACTTACTTCCTGAGGCTCCAACACGGCCGAGGAGTTGGAAGGCATACAGTGAGTGCCCTTTGACAGTTGTTACAACGAACGTGAGTGCACAGTGTCTCGTGAAATACCTTCCACGGTTGAAGCATTCCGTTAACGCATGCCCCTCCGCTCCCTCTGGCACTGCGAGGTGTTACTAAGGGGGGAAATCTGGACTTTTGCTTGAGGCCGGGGTGGGGCGGGGGGACTCACAATTCTCCTGCCGGCGAGCTCCAGAGCGCTCCTGCTGAAGCTCCCAGCAAGGAACGGAGAGCAGCAGGCCTCACACGAGTCAACCCAGACTTCTTCTGTCACGAGTCAACTGAGACTTCTTACGTGAGGCCTTCCGGCAGCAAAGAGAAGGTGCGCGCGAGGAGTGTGCTTCAGGCAGCTTAGGACCCGCCACTGTCTCGTCTACCACGGAGGGGAATCAGGTTTGGCCAGGGTCGCCCAGCTTCATACCTGAGCTCCTACAGGTATCCTCAGCGGTTTCTGATTACCTCAAGGAAACACAACGGGAGGAACAGGGCCCTTCCGTGGAGGCCCTTTGGGGCACAGGGACCTCTGCGTGGGATCTACTGGGTAAGTATGGCAGTACCTTAGGTAGGCCTCAGTGACCAAGGCTCTCTGGCTCACGCCTAGCTGTGTAAAGAAGTGTGGCAAACGTACGTACTGCTCCTCAGGCTGGGCCCACGGCCTAGCTTTCGCTTCTGTGAGAGTGCTGTCCCGAGTCTCTTCCCGGAGCCAGTCGTCAGCGCGGTGTCTTTTGGCACTGCAGTTCTCTTTCAGGCAAGGAGGCCGTTCGACTGACCGGCAAAGGGAGTCTGCCCAGCGCTGCTTTCGCCAGTCTCTCTGACGACTGGGCCACTCAACCTGGGCAACCCAGAGAGGAGTACACTGCCCTAGCTATGAATGTGAAGAGCTGTCTCCAGGGGCCTGCTTACGCTAAGGCTCCTCAGAAGCCAGAGGCCGCCGTTCCGGCACGGAGAGAGGTCATCATGCGAAACTGGTGAATGGGCTCCTACCCTGTGTGTCCCCAGGAGCGTCGCAGGGTTAAGGCACTCCGTGGTGGAGTGTGGCCTCATCGGAGACCTCTGCACACCCAACTCCCCTGACGTGAAACGCTGGAACTTCACCTTGAGGCCTGAGGTCACCTTTCGTTCGGCCGGAGCTGAACCTGGCGTGCCGTGGGAGGAGTTCCTAGAAAGGGATTGCCAGCACGGTTTTCGCTTTGGGAGAACACGCAGCCTCGGCCCACAACGACAGCCCTGCCGTGCAGAGACGTCGGGCCGCTAGTGCTGTTCAAGGCAGCTTTGAAGCAAAGCGCAAGGCGCCTCCAAACGGGGAGAAAGCGTACTCTCCCCTCCGCGTCCCACGTTCAAGCTGAATGACGCAGCATGTTTCTCGGAAGGCTCTGCCGAGCTATCTAGTACAAGGGAGAGAGTGCCTGCCTCTGCTGAGAAAGGTTTTGACGTGGGGATTGCTGGACAGGCGGAAGAGCGTTCCCCAGGCCGTGCAGAGTTGAGGCCTTGGTGATTCTGGATGGTCCCAAGGGTCCAGAATTGTCCCTGGGAAAGCTGTCCTTTTCCCTCTTTTTCCGGCTGGAAGTACACCTCTGGCATCCGGCTGCCGGTCGGCGACGTCCTGGGGGAGACGCCCTGGTTTCACTTGTGGCGCACACTGGTGTTTCTCAGAAGAGCCCAAATTCCTCCCTGCGGGTGGGTGGGGGGCTTGGCACACCAGCATGGAATGTAAGGCTGTTTAGAACTGCGTACCTTGGGGCCGTGTGAAGGCCGCACGAACGAGAGCTTTCGAGCGAACAGGGCAGCGCTTCGCCATCACCGTTGCACGTTCACGGAGCTTAGTCAAGCGAACGCACTTACTTCCTGAGGCTCCAACACGGCCGAGGAGTTGGAAGGCATACAGTGAGTGCCCTTTGACAGTTGTTACAACGAACGTGAGTGCACAGTGTCTCGTGAAATACCTTCCACGGTTGAAGCATTCCGTTAACGCATGCCCCTCCGCTCCCTCTGGCACTGCGAGGTGTTACTAAGGGGGGAAATCTGGACTTTTGCTTGAGGCCGGGGTGGGGCGGGGGGACTCACAATTCTCCTGCCGGCGAGCTCCAGAGCGCTCCTGCTGAAGCTCCCAGCAAGGAACGGAGAGCAGCAGGCCTCAAACGAGTCAACCCAGACTTCTTCTGTCACGAGTCAACTGAGACTTCTTACGTGAGGCCTTCCGGCAGCAAAGAGAAGGTGCGCGCGAGGAGTGTGCTTCAGGCAGCTTAGGACCCGCCACTGTCTCGTCTACCACGGAGGGGAATCAGGTTTGGCCAGGGTCGCCCAGCTTCATACCTGAGCTCCTACAGGTATCCTCAGCGGTTTCTGATTACCTCAAGGAAACACAACGGGAGGAACAGGGCCCTTCCGTGGAGGCCCTTTGGGGCACAGGGACCTCTGCGTGGGATCTACTGGGTAAGTATGGCAGTACCTTAGGTAGGCCTCAGTGACCAAGGCTCTCTGGCTCGCGCCTAGCTGTGTAAAGAAGTGTGGCAAACGTACGTACTGCTCCTCAGGCTGGGCCCACGGCCTAGCTTTCGCTTCTGTGAGAGTGCTGTCCCGAGTCTCTTCCCGGAGCCAGTCGTCAGCGCGGTGTCTTTTGGCACTGCAGTTCTCTTTCAGGCAAGGAGGCCGTTCGACTGACCGGCAAAGGGAGTCTGCCCAGCGCTGCTTTCGCCAGTCTCTCTGACGACTGGGCCACTCAACCTGGGCAACCCAGAGAGGAGTACACTGCCCTAGCTATGAATGTGAAGAGCTGTCTCCAGGGGCCTGCTTACGCTAAGGCTCCTCAGAAGCCAGAGGCCGCCGTTCCGGCACGGAGAGAGGTCATCATGCGAAACTGGTGAATGGGCTCCTACCCTGTGTGTCCCCAGGAGCGTCGCAGGGTTAAGGCACTCCGTGGTGGAGTGTGGCCTCATCGGAGACCTCTGCACACCCAACTCCCCTGACGTGAAACGCTGGAACTTCACCTTGAGGCCTGAGGTCACCTTTCGTTCGGCCGGAGCTGAACCTGGCGTGCCGTGGGAGGAGTTCCTAGAAAGGGATTGCCAGCACGGTTTTCGCTTTGGGAGAACACGCAGCCTCGGCCCACAACGACAGCCCTGCCGTGCAGAGACGTCGGGCCGCTAGTGCTGTTCAGGCAGCTTTGAAGCCAAGCGCAAGGCGCCTCCAAACGGGGAGAAAGCGTACTCTCCCCTCCGCGTCCCACGTTCAAGCTGAATGACGCAGCATGTTTCTCGGAAGGCTCTGCCGAGCTATCTAGTACAAGGGAGAGAGTGCCTGCCTCTGCTGAGAAAGGTTTTGACGTGGGGTTGCTGGACGTGAGGAAGAGCGTTCCCCAGGCCGTGCAAACTTGAGGCTTTGGTGATTCTGGATGGTCCCAAGGGTCCAGAATTGTCCCTGGGAAAGCTGTCCTCTTTTTCGTTCTCCGGCTGGAAGAAAACAGCTGGCAACCGACTGCCGTACGCAGACGTCCTGGGGGAGCCCGCCGGTTTCATTTGGGACGCACATTGGTGTCTCACAGAAGAGCCCAAATTCCTAACTGGGGGCACACCAGCATGGAATGTAAGGCTGTTTACAACTGCGTAGCCTGAGGCCGTTGGAAGGCCGTACAATCGAGAGCTTTCGAGCGAACAGGGCAGCGCTTCGCCATCGTCGT
Source organism: Pseudorca crassidens (assembly GCF_039906515.1). Taxonomy (NCBI): domain Eukaryota; kingdom Metazoa; phylum Chordata; class Mammalia; order Artiodactyla; family Delphinidae; genus Pseudorca; species Pseudorca crassidens. The sequence goes on from NC_090315.1 coordinate 23,144,450, forward strand.
TGCACGTTCACGGAGCTTAATCAAACGAATGCATTTACTTCCTGTGGCTCAAACGCAACAGAGGAGTTGGAAGGCATACAGTGCCCTTTGACAGTTGTTACAACGAACGTGAGTGCACAGTGTCTCGTGAAATAAATCCCTAGCACTGTTGAAGCATTCCGTTCACGCATGCTTCTTCGCTCCTACTGCACTCCGAGGTGTTACTGACGGGGGAAATCTGGACTTTTACTTGAGGCCGGGGGGGCTCACAATTCTTTTGTCGGCGAGCTCCAGAGTGCTCTTGCTGAAGCTCCCAGCAAGGAACTGAGAGCAGCAGGCCTCACACGAGTACACTCAGACGGCTTCCGTCACGAGTAAACTCAGGCCTCTTATGTGAGGCCTTCCGGCAGCAAAGAGAAGGTGGGCGCGAGGAGTGTGCTTCAGGCAGCTTAGGACCCGCCACTGTCTCGTCTACCACGGAGGGGAATAAGGTTTGCCCAGGGTCGCCCAGTTTCAAAGCGGAGCTCACGTAGTTATCCTCAGTGGTTTCTGATTACCTCAAGGAAACACAACGGGAGGAACAGGGCCCTTCCGTGGAGGCCCTTTGGGGCACAGGGACCTCTGCGTGGGATCTACTGGGTAAGTATGGCAGTACCTTAGGTAGGCCTCAGTGACCAAGGCTGTCGTCTGGCTCATGCCTTAGCTGTGTTAAGTGTGGACAACGTGCTGGTCCTCAGGCTGGGCCCACAGCCTAGCTTTCGCTTCTGTGAGAGTGCTGTCCCGAGTCTCCTCCTGGAGCCAGTCGTCAGCACGGTGCCTTTTGGCACTGCAGTTCTCTTTCAGTCAAGGAGGCCGTGCGACTGGCAGAGGGAGTCTGCGCAGCACTGCCTTCGCGAGGCTCTTTGACGACTGGGGCACTCAACCCAGGCAAGCCAGAGAGCAGTACGTTGCCCTTGCTATGAATGTGAAGAGCTTTCTCCAGGGGCCTGTTTAGGCTAAGGTTCCTCAGAAGCCAGGAGCCGCCGTTCCGGCACGGAGAGAAGTCATCCTGCGAAATTGGCGAACGAGCTCCTATCCTGTGTGACCCCAGGAGCTTCGCAGAGTTAAGGCACTCCGTGGTGGAGTATGGCCTCATGGAAACCACTGCACACCCAACTCCCCCGACGTGAAACACTGGAACATATCTTGAGGCCTGAGGTCACCTTTCGTTCGGCCGGAGCTGAACCTGGGGTGCCGTGGGAGGAGCTCCTAGAAAGGGATTGCCAGCACGGTTTTCGCTTTGGGAGAACACGCAGCCTCGGCCCACAACGACAGCCCTGCCGTGCAGAGACGTCGGGCCGCTAGTGCTGTTCAAGGCAGCTTTGAAGCCAAGCGCAAGGCGCCTCCAAACGGGGAGAAAGCGTACTCTCCCCTCCGCGTCCCACGTTCAAGCTGAATGACGCAGCATGTTTCTCGGAAGGCTCTGCCGAGCTATCTAGTACAAGGGAGAGAGTGCCTGCCTCTGCTGAGAAAGGTTTTGACGTGGGGATTGCTGGACAGGCGGAAGAGCGTTCCCCAGGCCGTGCAGAGTTGAGGCCTTGGTGATTCTGGATGGTCCCAAGGGTCCAGAATTGTCCCTGGGAAAGCTGTCCTTTTCCCTCTTTTTCCGGCTGGAAGTACACCTCTGGCATCCGGCTGCCGGTCGGCGACGTCCTGGGGGAGACGCCCTGGTTTCACTTGTGGCGCACACTGGTGTTTCTCAGAAGAGCCCAAATTCCTCCCTGCGGGTGGGTGGGGGGCTTGGCACACCAGCATGGAATGGAAGGCTGTTTAGAACTGCGTACCTTGGGGCCGTGTGAAGGCCGCACGAACGAGAGCTTTCGAGCGAACAGGGCAGCGCTTCGCCATCACCGTTGCACGTTCACGGAGCTTAGTCAAGCGAACGCACTTACTTCCTGAGGCTCCAACACGGCCGAGGAGTTGGAAGGCATACAGTGAGTGCCCTTTGACAGTTGTTACAACGAACGTGAGTGCACAGTGTCTCGTGAAATACCTTCCACGGTTGAAGCATTCCGTTAACGCATGCCCCTCCGCTCCCTCTGGCACTGCGAGGTGTTACTAAGGGGGGAAATCTGGACTTTTGCTTGAGGCCGGGGTGGGGCGGGGGGACTCACAATTCTCCTGCCGGCGAGCTCCAGAGCGCTCCTGCTGAAGCTCCCAGCAAGGAACGGAGAGCAGCAGGCCTCACACGAGTCAACCCAGACTTCTTCTGTCACGAGTCAACTGAGACTTCTTACGTGAGGCCTTCCGGCAGCAAAGAGAAGGTGCGCGCGAGGAGTGTGCTTCAGGCAGCTTAGGACCCGCCACTGTCTCGTCTACCACGGAGGGGAATCAGGTTTGGCCAGGGTCGCCCAGCTTCATACCTGAGCTCCTACAGGTATCCTCAGCGGTTTCTGATTACCTCAAGGAAACACAACGGGAGGAACAGGGCCCTTCCGTGGAGGCCCTTTGGGGCACAGGGACCTCTGCGTGGGATCTACTGGGTAAGTATGGCAGTACCTTAGGTAGGCCTCAGTGACCAAGGCTCTCTGGCTCGCGCCTAGCTGTGTAAAGAAGTGTGGCAAACGTACGTACTGCTCCTCAGGCTGGGCCCACGGCCTAGCTTTCGCTTCTGTGAGAGTGCTGTCCCGAGTCTCTTCCCGGAGCCAGTCGTCAGCGCGGTGTCTTTTGGCACTGCAGTTCTCTTTCAGGCAAGGAGGCCGTTCGACTGACCGGCAAAGGGAGTCTGCCCAGCGCTGCTTTCGCCAGTCTCTCTGACGACTGGGCCACTCAACCTGGGCAACCCAGAGAGGAGTACACTGCCCTAGCTATGAATGTGAAGAGCTGTCTCCAGGGGCCTGCTTACGCTAAGGCTCCTCAGAAGCCAGAGGCCGCCGTTCCGGCACGGAGAGAGGTCATCATGCGAAACTGGTGAATGGGCTCCTACCCTGTGTGTCCCCAGGAGCGTCGCAGGGTTAAGGCACTCCGTGGTGGAGTGTGGCCTCATCGGAGACCTCTGCACACCCAACTCCCCTGACGTGAAACGCTGGAACTTCACCTTGAGGCCTGAGGTCACCTTTCGTTCGGCCGGAGCTGAACCTGGCGTGCCGTGGGAGGAGTTCCTAGAAAGGGATTGCCAGCACGGTTTTCGCTTTGGGAGAACACGCAGCCTCGGCCCACAACGACAGCCCTGCCGTGCAGAGACGTCGGGCCGCTAGTGCTGTTCAGGCAGCTTTGAAGCCAAGCGCAAGGCGCCTCCAAACGGGGAGAAAGCGTACTCTCCCCTCCGCGTCCCACGTTCAAGCTGAATGACGCAGCATGTTTCTCGGAAGGCTCTGCCGAGCTATCTAGTACAAGGGAGAGAGTGCCTGCCTCTGCTGAGAAAGGTTTTGACGTGGGGATTGCTGGACGTGAGGAAGAGCGTTCCCCAGGCCGTGCAAACTTGAGGCTTTGGTGATTCTGGATGGTCCCAAGGGTCCAGAATTGTCCCTGGGAAAGCTGTCCTCTTTTTCGTTCTCCGGCTGGAAGAAAACAGCTGGCAACCGACTGCCGTACGCAGACGTCCTGGGGGAGCCCGCCGGTTTCATTTGGGACGCACATTGGTGTCTCACAGAAGAGCCCAAATTCCTAACTGGGGGCACACCAGCATGGAATGTAAGGCTGTTTACAACTGCGTAGCCTGAGGCCGTTGGAAGGCCGTACAATCGAGAGCTTTCGAGCGAACAGGGCAGCGCTTCGCCATCGTCGTTGCACGTTCACGGAGCTTAATCAAACGAATGCATTTACTTCCTGTGGCTCAAACGCAACAGAGGAGTTGGAAGGCATACAGTGCCCTTTGACAGTTGTTACAACGAACGTGAGTGCACAGTGTCTCGTGAAATAAATCCCTAGCACTGTTGAAGCATTCCGTTCACGCATGCTTCTTCGCTCCTACTGCACTCCGAGGTGTTACTGACGGGGGAAATCTGGACTTTTACTTGAGGCCGGGGGGGCTCACAATTCTTTTGTCGGCGAGCTCCAGAGTGCTCTTGCTGAAGCTCCCAGCAAGGAACTGAGAGCAGCAGGCCTCACACGAGTACACTCAGACGGCTTCCGTCACGAGTAAACTCAGGCCTCTTATGTGAGGCCTTCCGGCAGCAAAGAGAAGGTGGGCGCGAGGAGTGTGCTTCAGGCAGCTTAGGACCCGCCACTGTCTCGTCTACCACGGAGGGGAATAAGGTTTGCCCAGGGTCGCCCAGTTTCAAAGCGGAGCTCACGTAGTTATCCTCAGTGGTTTCTGATTACCTCAAGGAAACACAACGGGAGGAACAGGGCCCTTCCGTGGAGGCCCTTTGGGGCACAGGGACCTCTGCGTGGGATCTACTGGGTAAGTATGGCAGTACCTTAGGTAGGCCTCAGTGACCAAGGCTGTCGTCTGGCTCATGCCTTAGCTGTGTTAAGTGTGGACAACGTGCTGGTCCTCAGGCTGGGCCCACAGCCTAGCTTTCGCTTCTGTGAGAGTGCTGTCCCGAGTCTCCTCCTGGAGCCAGTCGTCAGCACGGTGCCTTTTGGCACTGCAGTTCTCTTTCAGTCAAGGAGGCCGTGCGACTGGCAGAGGGAGTCTGCGCAGCACTGCCTTCGCGAGGCTCTTTGACGACTGGGGCACTCAACCCAGGCAAGCCAGAGAGCAGTACGTTGCCCTTGCTATGAATGTGAAGAGCTTTCTCCAGGGGCCTGTTTAGGCTAAGGTTCCTCAGAAGCCAGGAGCCGCCGTTCCGGCACGGAGAGAAGTCATCCTGCGAAATTGGCGAACGAGCTCCTATCCTGTGTGACCCCAGGAGCTTCGCAGAGTTAAGGCACTCCGTGGTGGAGTATGGCCTCATGGAAACCACTGCACACCCAACTCCCCCGACGTGAAACACTGGAACATATCTTGAGGCCTGAGGTCACCTTTCGTTCGGCCGGAGCTGAACCTGGGGTGCCGTGGGAGGAGCTCCTAGAAAGGGATTGCCAGCACGGTTTTCGCTTTGGGAGAACACGCAGCCTCGGCCCACAACGACAGCCCTGCCGTGCAGAGACGTCGGGCCGCTAGTGCTGTTCAAGGCAGCTTTGAAGCCAAGCGCAAGGCGCCTCCAAACGGGGAGAAAGCGTACTCTCCCCTCCGCGTCCCACGTTCAAGCTGAATGACGCAGCATGTTTCTCGGAAGGCTCTGCCGAGCTATCTAGTACAAGGGAGAGAGTGCCTGCCTCTGCTGAGAAAGGTTTTGACGTGGGGATTGCTGGACAGGCGGAAGAGCGTTCCCCAGGCCGTGCAGAGTTGAGGCCTTGGTGATTCTGGATGGTCCCAAGGGTCCAGAATTGTCCCTGGGAAAGCTGTCCTTTTCCCTCTTTTTCCGGCTGGAAGTACACCTCTGGCATCCGGCTGCCGGTCGGCGACGTCCTGGGGGAGACGCCCTGGTTTCACTTGTGGCGCACACTGGTGTTTCTCAGAAGAGCCCAAATTCCTCCCTGCGGGTGGGTGGGGGGCTTGGCACACCAGCATGGAATGTAAGGCTGTTTAGAACTGCGTACCTTGGGGCCGTGTGAAGGCCGCACGAACGAGAGCTTTCGAGCGAACAGGGCAGCGCTTCGCCATCACCGTTGCACGTTCACGGAGCTTAGTCAAGCGAACGCACTTACTTCCTGAGGCTCCAACACGGCCGAGGAGTTGGAAGGCATACAGTGAGTGCCCTTTGACAGTTGTTACAACGAACGTGAGTGCACAGTGTCTCGTGAAATACCTTCCACGGTTGAAGCATTCCGTTAACGCATGCCCCTCCGCTCCCTCTGGCACTGCGAGGTGTTACTAAGGGGGGAAATCTGGACTTTTGCTTGAGGCCGGGGTGGGGCGGGGGGACTCACAATTCTCCTGCCGGCGAGCTCCAGAGCGCTCCTGCTGAAGCTCCCAGCAAGGAACGGAGAGCAGCAGGCCTCACACGAGTCAACCCAGACTTCTTCTGTCACGAGTCAACTGAGACTTCTTACGTGAGGCCTTCCGGCAGCAAAGAGAAGGTGCGCGCGAGGAGTGTGCTTCAGGCAGCTTAGGACCCGCCACTGTCTCGTCTACCACGGAGGGGAATCAGGTTTGGCCAGGGTCGCCCAGCTTCATACCTGAGCTCCTACAGGTATCCTCAGCGGTTTCTGATTACCTCAAGGAAACACAACGGGAGGAACAGGGCCCTTCCGTGGAGGCCCTTTGGGGCACAGGGACCTCTGCGTGGGATCTACTGGGTAAGTATGGCAGTACCTTAGGTAGGCCTCAGTGACCAAGGCTCTCTGGCTCACGCCTAGCTGTGTAAAGAAGTGTGGCAAACGTACGTACTGCTCCTCAGGCTGGGCCCACGGCCTAGCTTTCGCTTCTGTGAGAGTGCTGTCCCGAGTCTCTTCCCGGAGCCAGTCGTCAGCGCGGTGTCTTTTGGCACTGCAGTTCTCTTTCAGGCAAGGAGGCCGTTCGACTGACCGGCAAAGGGAGTCTGCCCAGCGCTGCTTTCGCCAGTCTCTCTGACGACTGGGCCACTCAACCTGGGCAACCCAGAGAGGAGTACACTGCCCTAGCTATGAATGTGAAGAGCTGTCTCCAGGGGCCTGCTTACGCTAAGGCTCCTCAGAAGCCAGAGGCCGCCGTTCCGGCACGGAGAGAGGTCATCATGCGAAACTGGTGAATGGGCTCCTACCCTGTGTGTCCCCAGGAGCGTCGCAGGGTTAAGGCACTCCGTGGTGGAGTGTGGCCTCATCGGAGACCTCTGCACACCCAACTCCCCTGACGTGAAACGCTGGAACTTCACCTTGAGGCCTGAGGTCACCTTTCGTTCGGCCGGAGCTGAACCTGGCGTGCCGTGGGAGGAGTTCCTAGAAAGGGATTGCCAGCACGGTTTTCGCTTTGGGAGAACACGCAGCCTCGGCCCACAACGACAGCCCTGCCGTGCAGAGACGTCGGGCCGCTAGTGCTGTTCAGGCAGCTTTGAAGCCAAGCGCAAGGCGCCTCCAAACGGGGAGAAAGCGTACTCTCCCCTCCGCGTCCCACGTTCAAGCTGAATGACGCAGCATGTTTCTCGGAAGGCTCTGCCGAGCTATCTAGTACAAGGGAGAGAGTGCCTGCCTCTGCTGAGAAAGGTTTTGACGTGGGGATTGCTGGACGTGAGGAAGAGCGTTCCCCAGGCCGTGCAAACTTGAGGCTTTGGTGATTCTGGATGGTCCCAAGGGTCCAGAATTGTCCCTGGGAAAGCTGTCCTCTTTTTCGTTCTCCGGCTGGAAGAAAACAGCTGGCAACCGACTGCCGTACGCAGACGTCCTGGGGGAGCCCGCCGGTTTCATTTGGGACGCACATTGGTGTCTCACAGAAGAGCCCAAATTCCTAACTGGGGGCACACCAGCATGGAATGTAAGGCTGTTTACAACTGCGTAGCCTGAGGCCGTTGGAAGGCCGTACAATCGAGAGCTTTCGAGCGAACAGGGCAGCGCTTCGCCATCGTCGTTGCACGTTCACGGAGCTTAATCAAACGAATGCATTTACTTCCTGTGGCTCAAACGCAACAGAGGAGTTGGAAGGCATACAGTGCCCTTTGACAGTTGTTACAACGAACGTGAGTGCACAGTGTCTCGTGAAATAAATCCCTAGCACTGTTGAAGCATTCCGTTCACGCATGCTTCTTCGCTCCTACTGCACTCCGAGGTGTTACTGACGGGGGAAATCTGGACTTTTACTTGAGGCCGGGGGGGCTCACAATTCTTTTGTCGGCGAGCTCCAGAGTGCTCTTGCTGAAGCTCCCAGCAAGGAACTGAGAGCAGCAGGCCTCACACGAGTACACTCAGACGGCTTCCGTCACGAGTAAACTCAGGCCTCTTATGTGAGGCCTTCCGGCAGCAAAGAGAAGGTGGGCGCGAGGAGTGTGCTTCAGGCAGCTTAGGACCCGCCACTGTCTCGTCTACCACGGAGGGGAATAAGGTTTGCCCAGGGTCGCCCAGTTTCAAAGCGGAGCTCACGTAGTTATCCTCAGTGGTTTCTGATTACCTCAAGGAAACACAACGGGAGGAACAGGGCCCTTCCGTGGAGGCCCTTTGGGGCACAGGGACCTCTGCGTGGGATCTACTGGGTAAGTATGGCAGTACCTTAGGTAGGCCTCAGTGACCAAGGCTGTCGTCTGGCTCATGCCTTAGCTGTGTTAAGTGTGGACAACGTGCTGGTCCTCAGGCTGGGCCCACAGCCTAGCTTTCGCTTCTGTGAGAGTGCTGTCCCGAGTCTCCTCCTGGAGCCAGTCGTCAGCACGGTGCCTTTTGGCACTGCAGTTCTCTTTCAGTCAAGGAGGCCGTGCGACTGGCAGAGGGAGTCTGCGCAGCACTGCCTTCGCGAGGCTCTTTGACGACTGGGGCACTCAACCCAGGCAAGCCAGAGAGCAGTACGTTGCCCTTGCTATGAATGTGAAGAGCTTTCTCCAGGGGCCTGTTTAGGCTAAGGTTCCTCAGAAGCCAGGAGCCGCCGTTCCGGCACGGAGAGAAGTCATCCTGCGAAATTGGCGAACGAGCTCCTATCCTGTGTGACCCCAGGAGCTTCGCAGAGTTAAGGCACTCCGTGGTGGAGTATGGCCTCATGGAAACCACTGCACACCCAACTCCCCCGACGTGAAACACTGGAACATATCTTGAGGCCTGAGGTCACCTTTCGTTCGGCCGGAGCTGAACCTGGGGTGCCGTGGGAGGAGCTCCTAGAAAGGGATTGCCAGCACGGTTTTCGCTTTGGGAGAACACGCAGCCTCGGCCCACAACGACAGCCCTGCCGTGCAGAGACGTCGGGCCGCTAGTGCTGTTCAAGGCAGCTTTGAAGCCAAGCGCAAGGCGCCTCCAAACGGGGAGAAAGCGTACTCTCCCCTCCGCGTCCCACGTTCAAGCTGAATGACGCAGCATGTTTCTCGGAAGGCTCTGCCGAGCTATCTAGTACAAGGGAGAGAGTGCCTGCCTCTGCTGAGAAAGGTTTTGACGTGGGGATTGCTGGACAGGCGGAAGAGCGTTCCCCAGGCCGTGCAGAGTTGAGGCCTTGGTGATTCTGGATGGTCCCAAGGGTCCAGAATTGTCCCTGGGAAAGCTGTCCTTTTCCCTCTTTTTCCGGCTGGAAGTACACCTCTGGCATCCGGCTGCCGGTCGGCGACGTCCTGGGGGAGACGCCCTGGTTTCACTTGTGGCGCACACTGGTGTTTCTCAGAAGAGCCCAAATTCCTCCCTGCGGGTGGGTGGGGGGCTTGGCACACCAGCATGGAATGGAAGGCTGTTTAGAACTGCGTACCTTGGGGCCGTGTGAAGGCCGCACGAACGAGAGCTTTCGAGCGAACAGGGCAGCGCTTCGCCATCACCGTTGCACGTTCACGGAGCTTAGTCAAGCGAACGCACTTACTTCCTGAGGCTCCAACACGGCCGAGGAGTTGGAAGGCATACAGTGAGTGCCCTTTGACAGTTGTTACAACGAACGTGAGTGCACAGTGTCTCGTGAAATACCTTCCACGGTTGAAGCATTCCGTTAACGCATGCCCCTCCGCTCCCTCTGGCACTGCGAGGTGTTACTAAGGGGGGAAATCTGGACTTTTGCTTGAGGCCGGGGTGGGGCGGGGGCCTCACAATTCTCCTGCCGGCGAGCTCCAGAGCGCTCCTGCTGAAGCTCCCAGCAAGGAACGGAGAGCAGCAGGCCTCACACGAGTCAACCCAGACTTCTTCTGTCACGAGTCAACTGAGACTTCTTACGTGAGGCCTTCCGGCAGCAAAGAGAAGGTGCGCGCGAGGAGTGTGCTTCAGGCAGCTTAGGACCCGCCACTGTCTCGTCTACCACGGAGGGGAATCAGGTTTGGCCAGGGTCGCCCAGCTTCATACCTGAGCTCCTACAGGTATCCTCAGCGGTTTCTGATTACCTCAAGGAAACACAACGGGAGGAACAGGGCCCTTCCGTGGAGGCCCTTTGGGGCACAGGGACCTCTGCGTGGGATCTACTGGGTAAGTATGGCAGTACCTTAGGTAGGCCTCAGTGACCAAGGCTCTCTGGCTCACGCCTAGCTGTGTAAAGAAGTGTGGCAAACGTACGTACTGCTCCTCAGGCTGGGCCCACGGCCTAGCTTTCGCTTCTGTGAGAGTGCTGTCCCGAGTCTCTTCCCGGAGCCAGTCGTCAGCGCGGTGTCTTTTGGCACTGCAGTTCTCTTTCAGGCAAGGAGGCCGTTCGACTGACCGGCAAAGGGAGTCTGCCCAGCGCTGCTTTCGCCAGTCTCTCTGACGACTGGGCCACTCAACCTGGGCAACCCAGAGAGGAGTACACTGCCCTAGCTATGAATGTGAAGAGCTGTCTCCAGGGGCCTGCTTACGCTAAGGCTCCTCAGAAGCCAGAGGCCGCCGTTCCGGCACGGAGAGAGGTCATCATGCGAAACTGGTGAATGGGCTCCTACCCTGTGTGTCCCCAGGAGCGTCGCAGGGTTAAGGCACTCCGTGGTGGAGTGTGGCCTCATCGGAGACCTCTGCACACCCAACTCCCCTGACGTGAAACGCTGGAACTTCACCTTGAGGCCTGAGGTCACCTTTCGTTCGGCCGGAGCTGAACCTGGCGTGCCGTGGGAGGAGTTCCTAGAAAGGGATTGCCAGCACGGTTTTCGCTTTGGGAGAACACGCAGCCTCGGCCCACAACGACAGCCCTGCCGTGCAGAGACGTCGGGCCGCTAGTGCTGTTCAGGCAGCTTTGAAGCCAAGCGCAAGGCGCCTCCAAACGGGGAGAAAGCGTACTCTCCCCTCCGCGTCCCACGTTCAAGCTGAATGACGCAGCATGTTTCTCGGAAGGCTCTGCCGAGCTATCTAGTACAAGGGAGAGAGTGCCTGCCTCTGCTGAGAAAGGTTTTGACGTGGGGATTGCTGGACGTGAGGAAGAGCGTTCCCCAGGCCGTGCAAACTTGAGGCTTTGGTGATTCTGGATGGTCCCAAGGGTCCAGAATTGTCCCTGGGAAAGCTGTCCTCTTTTTCGTTCTCCGGCTGGAAGAAAACAGCTGGCAACCGACTGCCGTACGCAGACGTCCTGGGGGAGCCCGCCGGTTTCATTTGGGACGCACATTGGTGTCTCACAGAAGAGCCCAAATTCCTAACTGGGGGCACACCAGCATGGAATGTAAGGCTGTTTACAACTGCGTAGCCTGAGGCCGTTGGAAGGCCGTACAATCGAGAGCTTTCGAGCGAACAGGGCAGCGCTTCGCCATCGTCGTTGCACGTTCACGGAGCTTAATCAAACGAATGCATTTACTTCCTGTGGCTCAAACGCAACAGAGGATTTGGAAGGCATACAGTGCCCTTTGACAGTTGTTACAACGAACGTGAGTGCACAGTGTCTCGTGAAATAAATCCCTAGCACTGTTGAAGCATTCCGTTCACGCATGCTTCTTCGCTCCTACTGCACTCCGAGGTGTTACTGACGGGGGAAATCTGGACTTTTACTTGAGGCCGGGGGGGCTCACAATTCTTTTGTCGGCGAGCTCCAGAGTGCTCTTGCTGAAGCTCCCAGCAAGGAACTGAGAGCAGCAGGCCTCACACGAGTACACTCAGACGGCTTCCGTCACGAGTAAACTCAGGCCTCTTATGTGAGGCCTTCCGGCAGCAAAGAGAAGGTGGGCGCGAGGAGTGTGCTTCAGGCAGCTTAGGACCCGCCACTGTCTCGTCTACCACGGAGGGGAATAAGGTTTGCCCAGGGTCGCCCAGTTTCAAAGCGGAGCTCACGTAGTTATCCTCAGTGGTTTCTGATTACCTCAAGGAAACACAACGGGAGGAACAGGGCCCTTCCGTGGAGGCCCTTTGGGGCACAGGGACCTCTGCGTGGGATCTACTGTGTAAGTATGGCAGTACCTTAGGTAGGCCTCAGTGACCAAGGCTGTCGTCTGGCTCATGCCTTAGCTGTGTTAAGTGTGGACAACGTGCTGGTCCTCAGGCTGGGCCCACAGCCTAGCTTTCGCTTCTGTGAGAGTGCTGTCCCGAGTCTCCTCCTGGAGCCAGTCGTCAGCACGGTGCCTTTTGGCACTGCAGTTCTCTTTCAGTCAAGGAGGCCGTGCGACTGGCAGAGGGAGTCTGCGCAGCACTGCCTTCGCGAGGCTCTTTGACGACTGGGGCACTCAACCCAGGCAAGCCAGAGAGCAGTACGTTGCCCTTGCTATGAATGTGAAGAGCTTTCTCCAGGGGCCTGTTTAGGCTAAGGTTCCTCAGAAGCCAGGAGCCGCCGTTCCGGCACGGAGAGAAGTCATCCTGCGAAATTGGCGAACGAGCTCCTATCCTGTGTGACCCCAGGAGCTTCGCAGAGTTAAGGCACTCCGTGGTGGAGTATGGCCTCATGGAAACCACTGCACACCCAACTCCCCCGACGTGAAACACTGGAACATATCTTGAGGCCTGAGGTCACCTTTCGTTCGGCCGGAGCTGAACCTGGGGTGCCGTGGGAGGAGCTCCTAGAAAGGGATTGCCAGCACGGTTTTCGCTTTGGGAGAACACGCAGCCTCGGCCCACAACGACAGCCCTGCCGTGCAGAGACGTCGGGCCGCTAGTGCTGTTCAAGGCAGCTTTGAAGCCAAGCGCAAGGCGCCTCCAAACGGGGAGAAAGCGTACTCTCCCCTCCGCGTCCCACGTTCAAGCTGAATGACGCAGCATGTTTCTCGGAAGGCTCTGCCGAGCTATCTAGTACAAGGGAGAGAGTGCCTGCCTCTGCTGAGAAAGGTTTTGACGTGGGGATTGCTGGACAGGCGGAAGAGCGTTCCCCAGGCCGTGCAGAGTTGAGGCCTTGGTGATTCTGGATGGTCCCAAGGGTCCAGAATTGTCCCTGGGAAAGCTGTCCTTTTCCCTCTTTTTCCGGCTGGAAGTACACCTCTGGCATCCGGCTGCCGGTCGGCGACGTCCTGGGGGAGACGCCCTGGTTTCACTTGTGGCGCACACTGGTGTTTCTCAGAAGAGCCCAAATTCCTCCCTGCGGGTGGGTGGGGGGCTTGGCACACCAGCATGGAATGTAAGGCTGTTTAGAACTGCGTACCTTGGGGCCGTGTGAAGGCCGCACGAACGAGAGCTTTCGAGCGAACAGGGCAGCGCTTCGCCATCACCGTTGCACGTTCACGGAGCTTAGTCAAGCGAACGCACTTACTTCCTGAGGCTCCAACACGGCCGAGGAGTTGGAAGGCATACAGTGAGTGCCCTTTGACAGTTGTTACAACGAACGTGAGTGCACAGTGTCTCGTGAAATACCTTCCACGGTTGAAGCATTCCGTTAACGCATGCCCCTCCGCTCCCTCTGGCACTGCGAGGTGTTACTAAGGGGGGAAATCTGGACTTTTGCTTGAGGCCGGGGTGGGGCGGGGGGACTCACAATTCTCCTGCCGGCGAGCTCCAGAGCGCTCCTGCTGAAGCTCCCAGCAAGGAACGGAGAGCAGCAGGCCTCACACGAGTCAACCCAGACTTCTTCTGTCACGAGTCAACTGAGACTTCTTACGTGAGGCCTTCCGGCAGCAAAGAGAAGGTGCGCGCGAGGAGTGTGCTTCAGGCAGCTTAGGACCCGCCACTGTCTCGTCTACCACGGAGGGGAATCAGGTTTGGCCAGGGTCGCCCAGCTTCATACCTGAGCTCCTACAGGTATCCTCAGCGGTTTCTGATTACCTCAAGGAAACACAACGGGAGGAACAGGGCCCTTCCGTGGAGGCCCTTTGGGGCACAGGGACCTCTGCGTGGGATCTACTGGGTAAGTATGGCAGTACCTTAGGTAGGCCTCAGTGACCAAGGCTCTCTGGCTCACGCCTAGCTGTGTAAAGAAGTGTGGCAAACGTACGTACTGCTCCTCAGGCTGGGCCCACGGCCTAGCTTTCGCTTCTGTGAGAGTGCTGTCCCGAGTCTCTTCCCGGAGCCAGTCGTCAGCGCGGTGTCTTTTGGCACTGCAGTTCTCTTTCAGGCAAGGAGGCCGTTCGACTGACCGGCAAAGGGAGTCTGCCCAGCGCTGCTTTCGCCAGTCTCTCTGACGACTGGGCCACTCAACCTGGGCAACCCAGAGAGGAGTACACTGCCCTAGCTATGAATGTGAAGAGCTGTCTCCAGGGGCCTGCTTACGCTAAGGCTCCTCAGAAGCCAGAGGCCGCCGTTCCGGCACGGAGAGAGGTCATCATGCGAAACTGGTGAATGGGCTCCTACCCTGTGTGTCCCCAGGAGCGTCGCAGGGTTAAGGCACTCCGTGGTGGAGTGTGGCCTCATCGGAGACCCCTGCACACCCAACTCCCCTGACGTGAAACGCTGGAACTTCACCTTGAGGCCTGAGGTCACCTTTCGTTCGGCCGGAGCTGAACCTGGCGTGCCGTGGGAGGAGTTCCTAGAAAGGGATTGCCAGCACGGTTTTCGCTTTGGGAGAACACGCAGCCTCGGCCCACAACGACAGCCCTGCCGTGCAGAGACGTCGGGCCGCTAGTGCTGTTCAGGCAGCTTTGAAGCCAAGCGCAAGGCGCCTCCAAACGGGGAGAAAGCGTACTCTCCCCTCCGCGTCCCACGTTCAAGCTGAATGACGCAGCATGTTTCTCGGAAGGCTCTGCCGAGCTATCTAGTACAAGGGAGAGAGTGCCTGCCTCTGCTGAGAAAGGTTTTGACGTGGGGATTGCTGGACGTGAGGAAGAGCGTTCCCCAGGCCGTGCAAACTTGAGGCTTTGGTGATTCTGGATGGTCCCAAGGGTCCAGAATTGTCCCTGGGAAAGCTGTCCTCTTTTTCGTTCTCCGGCTGGAAGAAAACAGCTGGCAACCGACTGCCGTACGCAGACGTCCTGGGGGAGCCCGCCGGTTTCATTTGGGACGCACATTGGTGTCTCACAGAAGAGCCCAAATTCCTAACTGGGGGCACACCAGCATGGAATGTAAGGCTGTTTACAACTGCGTAGCCTGAGGCCGTTGGAAGGCCGTACAATCGAGAGCTTTCGAGCGAACAGGGCAGCGCTTCGCCATCGTCGTTGCACGTTCACGGAGCTTAATCAAACGAATGCATTTACTTCCTGTGGCTCAAACGCAACAGAGGAGTTGGAAGGCATACAGTGCCCTTTGACAGTTGTTACAACGAACGTGAGTGCACAGTGTCTCGTGAAATAAATCCCTAGCACTGTTGAAGCATTCCGTTCACGCATGCTTCTTCGCTCCTACTGCACTCCGAGGTGTTACTGACGGGGGAAATCTGGACTTTTACTTGAGGCCGGGGGGGCTCACAATTCTTTTGTCGGCGAGCTCCAGAGTGCTCTTACTGAAGCTCCCAGCAAGGAACTGAGAGCAGCAGGCCTCACACGAGTACACTCAGACGGCTTCCGTCACGAGTAAACTCAGGCCTCTTATGTGAGGCCTTCCGGCAGCAAAGAGAAGGTGGGCGCGAGGAGTGTGCTTCAGGCAGCTTAGGACCCGCCACTGTCTCGTCTACCACGGAGGGGAATAAGGTTTGCCCAGGGTCGCCCAGTTTCAAAGCGGAGCTCACGTAGTTATCCTCAGTGGTTTCTGATTACCTCAAGGAAACACAACGGGAGGAACAGGGCCCTTCCGTGGAGGCCCTTTGGGGCACAGGGACCTCTGCGTGGGATCTACTGGGTAAGTATGGCAGTACCTTAGGTAGGCCTCAGTGACCAAGGCTGTCGTCTGGCTCATGCCTTAGCTGTGTTAAGTGTGGACAACGTGCTGGTCCTCAGGCTGGGCCCACAGCCTAGCTTTCGCTTCTGTGAGAGTGCTGTCCCGAGTCTCCTCCTGGAGCCAGTCGTCAGCACGGTGCCTTTTGGCACTGCAGTTCTCTTTCAGTCAAGGAGGCCGTGCGACTGGCAGAGGGAGTCTGCGCAGCACTGCCTTCGCGAGGCTCTTTGACGACTGGGGCACTCAACCCAGGCAAGCCAGAGAGCAGTACGTTGCCCTTGCTATGAATGTGAAGAGCTTTCTCCAGGGGCCTGTTTAGGCTAAGGTTCCTCAGAAGCCAGGAGCCGCCGTTCCGGCACGGAGAGAAGTCATCCTGCGAAATTGGCGAACGAGCTCCTATCCTGTGTGACCCCAGGAGCTTCGCAGAGTTAAGGCACTCCGTGGTGGAGTATGGCCTCATGGAAACCACTGCACACCCAACTCCCCCGACGTGAAACACTGGAACATATCTTGAGGCCTGAGGTCACCTTTCGTTCGGCCGGAGCTGAACCTGGGGTGCCGTGGGAGGAGCTCCTAGAAAGGGATTGCCAGCACGGTTTTCGCTTTGGGAGAACACGCAGCCTCGGCCCACAACGACAGCCCTGCCGTGCAGAGACGTCGGGCCGCTAGTGCTGTTCAAGGCAGCTTTGAAGCCAAGCGCAAGGCGCCTCCAAACGGGGAGAAAGCGTACTCTCCCCTCCGCGTCCCACGTTCAAGCTGAATGACGCAGCATGTTTCTCGGAAGGCTCTGCCGAGCTATCTAGTACAAGGGAGAGAGTGCCTGCCTCTGCTGAGAAAGGTTTTGACGTGGGGATTGCTGGACAGGCGGAAGAGCGTTCCCCAGGCCGTGCAGAGTTGAGGCCTTGGTGATTCTGGATGGTCCCAAGGGTCCAGAATTGTCCCTGGGAAAGCTGTCCTTTTCCCTCTTTTTCCGGCTGGAAGTACACCTCTGGCATCCGGCTGCCGGTCGGCGACGTCCTGGGGGAGACGCCCTGGTTTCACTTGTGGCGCACACTGGTGTTTCTCAGAAGAGCCCAAATTCCTCCCTGCGGGTGGGTGGGGGGCTTGGCACACCAGCATGGAATGTAAGGCTGTTTAGAACTGCGTACCTTGGGGCCGTGTGAAGGCCGCACGAACGAGAGCTTTCGAGCGAACAGGGCAGCGCTTCGCCATCACCGTTGCACGTTCACGGAGCTTAGTCAAGCGAACGCACTTACTTCCTGAGGCTCCAACACGGCCGAGGAGTTGGAAGGCATACAGTGAGTGCCCTTTGACAGTTGTTACAACGAACGTGAGTGCACAGTGTCTCGTGAAATACCTTCCACGGTTGAAGCATTCCGTTAACGCATGCCCCTCCGCTCCCTCTGGCACTGCGAGGTGTTACTAAGGGGGGAAATCTGGACTTTTGCTTGAGGCCGGGGTGGGGCGGGGGGACTCACAATTCTCCTGCCGGCGAGCTCCAGAGCGCTCCTGCTGAAGCTCCCAGCAAGGAACGGAGAGCAGCAGGCCTCACACGAGTCAACCCAGACTTCTTCTGTCACGAGTCAACTGAGACTTCTTACGTGAGGCCTTCCGGCAGCAAAGAGAAGGTGCGCGCGAGGAGTGTGCTTCAGGCAGCTTAGGACCCGCCACTGTCTCGTCTACCACGGAGGGGAATCAGGTTTGGCCAGGGTCGCCCAGCTTCATACCTGAGCTCCTACAGGTATCCTCAGCGGTTTCTGATTACCTCAAGGAAACACAACGGGAGGAACAGGGCCCTTCCGTGGAGGCCCTTTGGGGCACAGGGACCTCTGCGTGGGATCTACTGGGTAAGTATGGCAGTACCTTAGGTAGGCCTCAGTGACCAAGGCTCTCTGGCTCACGCCTAGCTGTGTAAAGAAGTGTGGCAAACGTACGTACTGCTCCTCAGGCTGGGCCCACGGCCTAGCTTTCGCTTCTGTGAGAGTGCTGTCCCGAGTCTCTTCCCGGAGCCAGTCGTCAGCGCGGTGTCTTTTGGCACTGCAGTTCTCTTTCAGGCAAGGAGGCCGTTCGACTGACCGGCAAAGGGAGTCTGCCCAGCGCTGCTTTCGCCAGTCTCTCTGACGACTGGGCCACTCAACCTGGGCAACCCAGAGAGGAGTACACTGCCCTAGCTATGAATGTGAAGAGCTGTCTCCAGGGGCCTGCTTACGCTAAGGCTCCTCAGAAGCCAGAGGCCGCCGTTCCGGCACGGAGAGAGGTCATCATGCGAAACTGGTGAATGGGCTCCTACCCTGTGTGTCCCCAGGAGCGTCGCAGGGTTAAGGCACTCCGTGGTGGAGTGTGGCCTCATCGGAGACCCCTGCACACCCAACTCCCCTGACGTGAAACGCTGGAACTTCACCTTGAGGCCTGAGGTCACCTTTCGTTCGGCCGGAGCTGAACCTGGCGTGCCGTGGGAGGAGTTCCTAGAAAGGGATTGCCAGCACGGTTTTCGCTTTGGGAGAACACGCAGCCTCGGCCCACAACGACAGCCCTGCCGTGCAGAGACGTCGGGCCGCTAGTGCTGTTCAGGCAGCTTTGAAGCCAAGCGCAAGGCGCCTCCAAACGGGGAGAAAGCGTACTCTCCCCTCCGCGTCCCACGTTCAAGCTGAATGACGCAGCATGTTTCTCGGAAGGCTCTGCCGAGCTATCTAGTACAAGGGAGAGAGTGCCTGCCTCTGCTGAGAAAGGTTTTGACGTGGGGATTGCTGGACGTGAGGAAGAGCGTTCCCCAGGCCGTGCAAACTTGAGGCTTTGGTGATTCTGGATGGTCCCAAGGGTCCAGAATTGTCCCTGGGAAAGCTGTCCTCTTTTTCGTTCTCCGGCTGGAAGAAAACAGCTGGCAACCGACTGCCGTACGCAGACGTCCTGGGGGAGCCCGCCGGTTTCATTTGGGACGCACATTGGTGTCTCACAGAAGAGCCCAAATTCCTAACTGGGGGCACACCAGCATGGAATGTAAGGCTGTTTACAACTGCGTAGCCTGAGGCCGTTGGAAGGCCGTACAATCGAGAGCTTTCGAGCGAACAGGGCAGCGCTTCGCCATCGTCGTTGCACGTTCACGGAGCTTAATCAAACGAATGCATTTACTTCCTGTGGCTCAAACGCAACAGAGGAGTTGGAAGGCATACAGTGCCCTTTGACAGTTGTTACAACGAACGTGAGTGCACAGTGTCTCGTGAAATAAATCCCTAGCACTGTTGAAGCATTCCGTTCACGCATGCTTCTTCGCTCCTACTGCACTCCGAGGTGTTACTGACGGGGGAAATCTGGACTTTTACTTGAGGCCGGGGGGGCTCACAATTCTTTTGTCGGCGAGCTCCAGAGTGCTCTTACTGAAGCTCCCAGCAAGGAACTGAGAGCAGCAGGCCTCACACGAGTACACTCAGACGGCTTCCGTCACGAGTAAACTCAGGCCTCTTATGTGAGGCCTTCCGGCAGCAAAGAGAAGGTGGGCGCGAGGAGTGTGCTTCAGGCAGCTTAGGACCCGCCACTGTCTCGTCTACCACGGAGGGGAATAAGGTTTGCCCAGGGTCGCCCAGTTTCAAAGCGGAGCTCACGTAGTTATCCTCAGTGGTTTCTGATTACCTCAAGGAAACACAACGGGAGGAACAGGGCCCTTCCGTGGAGGCCCTTTGGGGCACAGGGACCTCTGCGTGGGATCTACTGGGTAAGTATGGCAGTACCTTAGGTAGGCCTCAGTGACCAAGGCTGTCGTCTGGCTCATGCCTTAGCTGTGTTAAGTGTGGACAACGTGCTGGTCCTCAGGCTGGGCCCACAGCCTAGCTTTCGCTTCTGTGAGAGTGCTGTCCCGAGTCTCCTCCTGGAGCCAGTCGTCAGCACGGTGCCTTTTGGCACTGCAGTTCTCTTTCAGTCAAGGAGGCCGTGCGACTGGCAGAGGGAGTCTGCGCAGCACTGCCTTCGCGAGGCTCTTTGACGACTGGGGCACTCAACCCAGGCAAGCCAGAGAGCAGTACGTTGCCCTTGCTATGAATGTGAAGAGCTTTCTCCAGGGGCCTGTTTAGGCTAAGGTTCCTCAGAAGCCAGGAGCCGCCGTTCCGGCACGGAGAGAAGTCATCCTGCGAAATTGGCGAACGAGCTCCTATCCTGTGTGACCCCAGGAGCTTCGCAGAGTTAAGGCACTCCGTGGTGGAGTATGGCCTCATGGAAACCACTGCACACCCAACTCCCCCGACGTGAAACACTGGAACATATCTTGAGGCCTGAGGTCACCTTTCGTTCGGCCGGAGCTGAACCTGGGGTGCCGTGGGAGGAGCTCCTAGAAAGGGATTGCCAGCACGGTTTTCGCTTTGGGAGAACACGCAGCCTCGGCCCACAACGACAGCCCTGCCGTGCAGAGACGTCGGGCCGCTAGTGCTGTTCAAGGCAGCTTTGAAGCCAAGCGCAAGGCGCCTCCAAACGGGGAGAAAGCGTACTCTCCCCTCCGCGTGCCACGTTCAAGCTGAATGACGCAGCATGTTTCTCGGAAGGCTCTGCCGAGCTATCTAGTACAAGGGAGAGAGTGCCTGCCTCTGCTGAGAAAGGTTTTGACGTGGGGATTGCTGGACAGGCGGAAGAGCGTTCCCCAGGCCGTGCAGAGTTGAGGCCTTGGTGATTCTGGATGGTCCCAAGGGTCCAGAATTGTCCCTGGGAAAGCTGTCCTTTTCCCTCTTTTTCCGGCTGGAAGTACACCTCTGGCATCCGGCTGCCGGTCGGCGACGTCCTGGGGGAGACGCCCTGGTTTCACTTGTGGCGCACACTGGTGTTTCTCAGAAGAGCCCAAATTCCTCCCTGCGGGTGGGTGGGGGGCTTGGCACACCAGCATGGAATGGAAGGCTGTTTAGAACTGCGTACCTTGGGGCCGTGTGAAGGCCGCACGAACGAGAGCTTTCGAGCGAACAGGGCAGCGCTTCGCCATCACCGTTGCACGTTCACGGAGCTTAGTCAAGCGAACGCACTTACTTCCTGAGGCTCCAACACGGCCGAGGAGTTGGAAGGCATACAGTGAGTGCCCTTTGACAGTTGTTACAACGAACGTGAGTGCACAGTGTCTCGTGAAATACCTTCCACGGTTGAAGCATTCCGTTAACGCATGCCCCTCCGCTCCCTCTGGCACTGCGAGGTGTTACTAAGGGGGGAAATCTGGACTTTTGCTTGAGGCCGGGGTGGGGCGGGGGGACTCACAATTCTCCTGCCGGCGAGCTCCAGAGCGCTCCTGCTGAAGCTCCCAGCAAGGAACGGAGAGCAGCAGGCCTCACACGAGTCAACCCAGACTTCTTCTGTCACGAGTCAACTGAGACTTCTTACGTGAGGCCTTCCGGCAGCAAAGAGAAGGTGCGCGCGAGGAGTGTGCTTCAGGCAGCTTAGGACCCGCCACTGTCTCGTCTACCACGGAGGGGAATCAGGTTTGGCCAGGGTCGCCCAGCTTCATACCTGAGCTCCTACAGGTATCCTCAGCGGTTTCTGATTACCTCAAGGAAACACAACGGGAGGAACAGGGCCCTTCCGTGGAGGCCCTTTGGGGCACAGGGACCTCTGCGTGGGATCTACTGGGTAAGTATGGCAGTACCTTAGGTAGGCCTCAGTGACCAAGGCTCTCTGGCTCACGCCTAGCTGTGTAAAGAAGTGTGGCAAACGTACGTACTGCTCCTCAGGCTGGGCCCACGGCCTAGCTTTCGCTTCTGTGAGAGTGCTGTCCCGAGTCTCTTCCCGGAGCCAGTCGTCAGCGCGGTGTCTTTTGGCACTGCAGTTCTCTTTCAGGCAAGGAGGCCGTTCGACTGACCGGCAAAGGGAGTCTGCCCAGCGCTGCTTTCGCCAGTCTCTCTGACGACTGGGCCACTCAACCTGGGCAACCCAGAGAGGAGTACACTGCCCTAGCTATGAATGTGAAGAGCTGTCTCCAGGGGCCTGCTTACGCTAAGGCTCCTCAGAAGCCAGAGGCCGCCGTTCCGGCACGGAGAGAGGTCATCATGCGAAACTGGTGAATGGGCTCCTACCCTGTGTGTCCCCAGGAGCGTCGCAGGGTTAAGGCACTCCGTGGTGGAGTGTGGCCTCATCGGAGACCTCTGCACACCCAACTCCCCTGACGTGAAACGCTGGAACTTCACCTTGAGGCCTGAGGTCACCTTTCGTTCGGCCGGAGCTGAACCTGGCGTGCCGTGGGAGGAGTTCCTAGAAAGGGATTGCCAGCACGGTTTTCGCTTTGGGAGAACACGCAGCCTCGGCCCACAACGACAGCCCTGCCGTGCAGAGACGTCGGGCCGCTAGTGCTGTTCAGGCAGCTTTGAAGCCAAGCGCAAGGCGCCTCCAAACGGGGAGAAAGCGTACTCTCCCCTCCGCGTCCCACGTTCAAGCTGAATGACGCAGCATGTTTCTCGGAAGGCTCTGCCGAGCTATCTAGTACAAGGGAGAGAGTGCCTGCCTCTGCTGAGAAAGGTTTTGACGTGGGGATTGCTGGACGTGAGGAAGAGCGTTCCCCAGGCCGTGCAAACTTGAGGCTTTGGTGATTCTGGATGGTCCCAAGGGTCCAGAATTGTCCCTGGGAAAGCTGTCCTCTTTTTCGTTCTCCGGCTGGAAGAAAACAGCTGGCAACCGACTGCCGTACGCAGACGTCCTGGGGGAGCCCGCCGGTTTCATTTGGGACGCACATTGGTGTCTCACAGAAGAGCCCAAATTCCTAACTGGGGGCACACCAGCATGGAATGTAAGGCTGTTTACAACTGCGTAGCCTGAGGCCGTTGGAAGGCCGTACAATCGAGAGCTTTCGAGCGAACAGGGCAGCGCTTCGCCATCGTCGTTGCACGTTCACGGAGCTTAATCAAACGAATGCATTTACTTCCTGTGGCTCAAACGCAACAGAGGAGTTGGAAGGCATACAGTGCCCTTTGACAGTTGTTACAACGAACGTGAGTGCACAGTGTCTCGTGAAATAAATCCCTAGCACTGTTGAAGCATTCCGTTCACGCATGCTTCTTCGCTCCTACTGCACTCCGAGGTGTTACTGACGGGGGAAATCTGGACTTTTACTTGAGGCCGGGGGGGCTCACAATTCTTTTGTCGGCGAGCTCCAGAGTGCTCTTGCTGAAGCTCCCAGCAAGGAACTGAGAGCAGCAGGCCTCACACGAGTACACTCAGACGGCTTCCGTCACGAGTAAACTCAGGCCTCTTATGTGAGGCCTTCCGGCAGCAAAGAGAAGGTGGGCGCGAGGAGTGTGCTTCAGGCAGCTTAGGACCCGCCACTGTCTCGTCTACCACGGAGGGGAATAAGGTTTGCCCAGGGTCGCCCAGTTTCAAAGCGGAGCTCACGTAGTTATCCTCAGTGGTTTCTGATTACCTCAAGGAAACACAACGGGAGGAACAGGGCCCTTCCGTGGAGGCCCTTTGGGGCACAGGGACCTCTGCGTGGGATCTACTGTGTAAGTATGGCAGTACCTTAGGTAGGCCTCAGTGACCAAGGCTGTCGTCTGGCTCATGCCTTAGCTGTGTTAAGTGTGGACAACGTGCTGGTCCTCAGGCTGGGCCCACAGCCTAGCTTTCGCTTCTGTGAGAGTGCTGTCCCGAGTCTCCTCCTGGAGCCAGTCGTCAGCACGGTGCCTTTTGGCACTGCAGTTCTCTTTCAGTCAAGGAGGCCGTGCGACTGGCAGAGGGAGTCTGCGCAGCACTGCCTTCGCGAGGCTCTTTGACGACTGGGGCACTCAACCCAGGCAAGCCAGAGAGCAGTACGTTGCCCTTGCTATGAATGTGAAGAGCTTTCTCCAGGGGCCTGTTTAGGCTAAGGTTCCTCAGAAGCCAGGAGCCGCCGTTCCGGCACGGAGAGAAGTCATCCTGCGAAATTGGCGAACGAGCTCCTATCCTGTGTGACCCCAGGAGCTTCGCAGAGTTAAGGCACTCCGTGGTGGAGTATGGCCTCATGGAAACCACTGCACACCCAACTCCCCCGACGTGAAACACTGGAACATATCTTGAGGCCTGAGGTCACCTTTCGTTCGGCCGGAGCTGAACCTGGGGTGCCGTGGGAGGAGCTCCTAGAAAGGGATTGCCAGCACGGTTTTCGCTTTGGGAGAACACGCAGCCTCGGCCCACAACGACAGCCCTGCCGTGCAGAGACGTCGGGCCGCTAGTGCTGTTCAAGGCAGCTTTGAAGCCAAGCGCAAGGCGCCTCCAAACGGGGAGAAAGCGTACTCTCCCCTCCGCGTCCCACGTTCAAGCTGAATGACGCAGCATGTTTCTCGGAAGGCTCTGCCGAGCTATCTAGTACAAGGGAGAGAGTGCCTGCCTCTGCTGAGAAAGGTTTTGACGTGGGGATTGCTGGACAGGCGGAAGAGCGTTCCCCAGGCCGTGCAGAGTTGAGGCCTTGGTGATTCTGGATGGTCCCAAGGGTCCAGAATTGTCCCTGGGAAAGCTGTCCTTTTCCCTCTTTTTCCGGCTGGAAGTACACCTCTGGCATCCGGCTGCCGGTCGGCGACGTCCTGGGGGAGACGCCCTGGTTTCACTTGTGGCGCACACTGGTGTTTCTCAGAAGAGCCCAAATTCCTCCCTGCGGGTGGGTGGGGGGCTTGGCACACCAGCATGGAATGGAAGGCTGTTTAGAACTGCGTACCTTGGGGCCGTGTGAAGGCCGCACGAACGAGAGCTTTCGAGCGAACAGGGCAGCGCTTCGCCATCACCGTTGCACGTTCACGGAGCTTAGTCAAGCGAACGCACTTACTTCCTGAGGCTCCAACACGGCCGAGGAGTTGGAAGGCATACAGTGAGTGCCCTTTGACAGTTGTTACAACGAACGTGAGTGCACAGTGTCTCGTGAAATACCTTCCACGGTTGAAGCATTCCGTTAACGCATGCCCCTCCGCTCCCTCTGGCACTGCGAGGTGTTACTAAGGGGGGAAATCTGGACTTTTGCTTGAGGCCGGGGTGGGGCGGGGGGACTCACAATTCTCCTGCCGGCGAGCTCCAGAGCGCTCCTGCTGAAGCTCCCAGCAAGGAACGGAGAGCAGCAGGCCTCACACGAGTCAACCCAGACTTCTTCTGTCACGAGTCAACTGAGACTTCTTACGTGAGGCCTTCCGGCAGCAAAGAGAAGGTGCGCGCGAGGAGTGTGCTTCAGGCAGCTTAGGACCCGCCACTGTCTCGTCTACCACGGAGGGGAATCAGGTTTGGCCAGGGTCGCCCAGCTTCATACCTGAGCTCCTACAGGTATCCTCAGCGGTTTCTGATTACCTCAAGGAAACACAACGGGAGGAACAGGGCCCTTCCGTGGAGGCCCTTTGGGGCACAGGGACCTCTGCGTGGGATCTACTGGGTAAGTATGGCAGTACCTTAGGTAGGCCTCAGTGACCAAGGCTCTCTGGCTCGCGCCTAGCTGTGTAAAGAAGTGTGGCAAACGTACGTACTGCTCCTCAGGCTGGGCCCACGGCCTAGCTTTCGCTTCTGTGAGAGTGCTGTCCCGAGTCTCTTCCCGGAGCCAGTCGTCAGCGCGGTGTCTTTTGGCACTGCAGTTCTCTTTCAGGCAAGGAGGCCGTTCGACTGACCGGCAAAGGGAGTCTGCCCAGCGCTGCTTTCGCCAGTCTCTCTGACGACTGGGCCACTCAACCTGGGCAACCCAGAGAGGAGTACACTGCCCTAGCTATGAATGTGAAGAGCTGTCTCCAGGGGCCTGCTTACGCTAAGGCTCCTCAGAAGCCAGAGGCCGCCGTTCCGGCACGGAGAGAGGTCATCATGCGAAACTGGTGAATGGGCTCCTACCCTGTGTGTCCCCAGGAGCGTCGCAGGGTTAAGGCACTCCGTGGTGGAGTGTGGCCTCATCGGAGACCTCTGCACACCCAACTCCCCTGACGTGAAACGCTGGAACTTCACCTTGAGGCCTGAGGT
This sequence comes from Pseudorca crassidens, assembly GCF_039906515.1. NCBI lineage: Eukaryota > Metazoa > Chordata > Mammalia > Artiodactyla > Delphinidae > Pseudorca > Pseudorca crassidens. Next base: position 23,169,989 of record NC_090315.1, read on the forward strand.
CACCTTTCGTTCGGCCGGAGCTGAACCTGGCGTGCCGTGGGAGGAGTTCCTAGAAAGGGATTGCCAGCACGGTTTTCGCTTTGGGAGAACACGCAGCCTCGGCCCACAACGACAGCCCTGCCGTGCAGAGACGTCGGGCCGCTAGTGCTGTTCAGGCAGCTTTGAAGCCAAGCGCAAGGCGCCTCCAAACGGGGAGAAAGCGTACTCTCCCCTCCGCGTCCCACGTTCAAGCTGAATGACGCAGCATGTTTCTCGGAAGGCTCTGCCGAGCTATCTAGTACAAGGGAGAGAGTGCCTGCCTCTGCTGAGAAAGGTTTTGACGTGGGGATTGCTGGACGTGAGGAAGAGCGTTCCCCAGGCCGTGCAAACTTGAGGCTTTGGTGATTCTGGATGGTCCCAAGGGTCCAGAATTGTCCCTGGGAAAGCTGTCCTCTTTTTCGTTCTCCGGCTGGAAGAAAACAGCTGGCAACCGACTGCCGTACGCAGACGTCCTGGGGGAGCCCGCCGGTTTCATTTGGGACGCACATTGGTGTCTCACAGAAGAGCCCAAATTCCTAACTGGGGGCACACCAGCATGGAATGTAAGGCTGTTTACAACTGCGTAGCCTGAGGCCGTTGGAAGGCCGTACAATCGAGAGCTTTCGAGCGAACAGGGCAGCGCTTCGCCATCGTCGTTGCACGTTCACGGAGCTTAATCAAACGAATGCATTTACTTCCTGTGGCTCAAACGCAACAGAGGAGTTGGAAGGCATACAGTGCCCTTTGACAGTTGTTACAACGAACGTGAGTGCACAGTGTCTCGTGAAATAAATCCCTAGCACTGTTGAAGCATTCCGTTCACGCATGCTTCTTCGCTCCTACTGCACTCCGAGGTGTTACTGACGGGGGAAATCTGGACTTTTACTTGAGGCCGGGGGGGCTCACAATTCTTTTGTCGGCGAGCTCCAGAGTGCTCTTGCTGAAGCTCCCAGCAAGGAACTGAGAGCAGCAGGCCTCACACGAGTACACTCAGACGGCTTCCGTCACGAGTAAACTCAGGCCTCTTATGTGAGGCCTTCCGGCAGCAAAGAGAAGGTGGGCGCGAGGAGTGTGCTTCAGGCAGCTTAGGACCCGCCACTGTCTCGTCTACCACGGAGGGGAATAAGGTTTGCCCAGGGTCGCCCAGTTTCAAAGCGGAGCTCACGTAGTTATCCTCAGTGGTTTCTGATTACCTCAAGGAAACACAACGGGAGGAACAGGGCCCTTCCGTGGAGGCCCTTTGGGGCACAGGGACCTCTGCGTGGGATCTACTGTGTAAGTATGGCAGTACCTTAGGTAGGCCTCAGTGACCAAGGCTGTCGTCTGGCTCATGCCTTAGCTGTGTTAAGTGTGGACAACGTGCTGGTCCTCAGGCTGGGCCCACAGCCTAGCTTTCGCTTCTGTGAGAGTGCTGTCCCGAGTCTCCTCCTGGAGCCAGTCGTCAGCACGGTGCCTTTTGGCACTGCAGTTCTCTTTCAGTCAAGGAGGCCGTGCGACTGGCAGAGGGAGTCTGCGCAGCACTGCCTTCGCGAGGCTCTTTGACGACTGGGGCACTCAACCCAGGCAAGCCAGAGAGCAGTACGTTGCCCTTGCTATGAATGTGAAGAGCTTTCTCCAGGGGCCTGTTTAGGCTAAGGTTCCTCAGAAGCCAGGAGCCGCCGTTCCGGCACGGAGAGAAGTCATCCTGCGAAATTGGCGAACGAGCTCCTATCCTGTGTGACCCCAGGAGCTTCGCAGAGTTAAGGCACTCCGTGGTGGAGTATGGCCTCATGGAAACCACTGCACACCCAACTCCCCCGACGTGAAACACTGGAACATATCTTGAGGCCTGAGGTCACCTTTCGTTCGGCCGGAGCTGAACCTGGGGTGCCGTGGGAGGAGCTCCTAGAAAGGGATTGCCAGCACGGTTTTCGCTTTGGGAGAACACGCAGCCTCGGCCCACAACGACAGCCCTGCCGTGCAGAGACGTCGGGCCGCTAGTGCTGTTCAAGGCAGCTTTGAAGCCAAGCGCAAGGCGCCTCCAAACGGGGAGAAAGCGTACTCTCCCCTCCGCGTCCCACGTTCAAGCTGAATGACGCAGCATGTTTCTCGGAAGGCTCTGCCGAGCTATCTAGTACAAGGGAGAGAGTGCCTGCCTCTGCTGAGAAAGGTTTTGACGTGGGGATTGCTGGACAGGCGGAAGAGCGTTCCCCAGGCCGTGCAGAGTTGAGGCCTTGGTGATTCTGGATGGTCCCAAGGGTCCAGAATTGTCCCTGGGAAAGCTGTCCTTTTCCCTCTTTTTCCGGCTGGAAGTACACCTCTGGCATCCGGCTGCCGGTCGGCGACGTCCTGGGGGAGACGCCCTGGTTTCACTTGTGGCGCACACTGGTGTTTCTCAGAAGAGCCCAAATTCCTCCCTGCGGGTGGGTGGGGGGCTTGGCACACCAGCATGGAATGTAAGGCTGTTTAGAACTGCGTACCTTGGGGCCGTGTGAAGGCCGCACGAACGAGAGCTTTCGAGCGAACAGGGCAGCGCTTCGCCATCACCGTTGCACGTTCACGGAGCTTAGTCAAGCGAACGCACTTACTTCCTGAGGCTCCAACACGGCCGAGGAGTTGGAAGGCATACAGTGAGTGCCCTTTGACAGTTGTTACAACGAACGTGAGTGCACAGTGTCTCGTGAAATACCTTCCACGGTTGAAGCATTCCGTTAACGCATGCCCCTCCGCTCCCTCTGGCACTGCGAGGTGTTACTAAGGGGGGAAATCTGGACTTTTGCTTGAGGCCGGGGTGGGGCGGGGGGACTCACAATTCTCCTGCCGGCGAGCTCCAGAGCGCTCCTGCTGAAGCTCCCAGCAAGGAACGGAGAGCAGCAGGCCTCACACGAGTCAACCCAGACTTCTTCTGTCACGAGTCAACTGAGACTTCTTACGTGAGGCCTTCCGGCAGCAAAGAGAAGGTGCGCGCGAGGAGTGTGCTTCAGGCAGCTTAGGACCCGCCACTGTCTCGTCTACCACGGAGGGGAATCAGGTTTGGCCAGGGTCGCCCAGCTTCATACCTGAGCTCCTACAGGTATCCTCAGCGGTTTCTGATTACCTCAAGGAAACACAACGGGAGGAACAGGGCCCTTCCGTGGAGGCCCTTTGGGGCACAGGGACCTCTGCGTGGGATCTACTGGGTAAGTATGGCAGTACCTTAGGTAGGCCTCAGTGACCAAGGCTCTCTGGCTCACGCCTAGCTGTGTAAAGAAGTGTGGCAAACGTACGTACTGCTCCTCAGGCTGGGCCCACGGCCTAGCTTTCGCTTCTGTGAGAGTGCTGTCCCGAGTCTCTTCCCGGAGCCAGTCGTCAGCGCGGTGTCTTTTGGCACTGCAGTTCTCTTTCAGGCAAGGAGGCCGTTCGACTGACCGGCAAAGGGAGTCTGCCCAGCGCTGCTTTCGCCAGTCTCTCTGACGACTGGGCCACTCAACCTGGGCAACCCAGAGAGGAGTACACTGCCCTAGCTATGAATGTGAAGAGCTGTCTCCAGGGGCCTGCTTACGCTAAGGCTCCTCAGAAGCCAGAGGCCGCCGTTCCGGCACGGAGAGAGGTCATCATGCGAAACTGGTGAATGGGCTCCTACCCTGTGTGTCCCCAGGAGCGTCGCAGGGTTAAGGCACTCCGTGGTGGAGTGTGGCCTCATCGGAGACCTCTGCACACCCAACTCCCCTGACGTGAAACGCTGGAACTTCACCTTGAGGCCTGAGGTCACCTTTCGTTCGGCCGGAGCTGAACCTGGCGTGCCGTGGGAGGAGTTCCTAGAAAGGGATTGCCAGCACGGTTTTCGCTTTGGGAGAACACGCAGCCTCGGCCCACAACGACAGCCCTGCCGTGCAGAGACGTCGGGCCGCTAGTGCTGTTCAGGCAGCTTTGAAGCCAAGCGCAAGGCGCCTCCAAACGGGGAGAAAGCGTACTCTCCCCTCCGCGTCCCACGTTCAAGCTGAATGACGCAGCATGTTTCTCGGAAGGCTCTGCCGAGCTATCTAGTACAAGGGAGAGAGTGCCTGCCTCTGCTGAGAAAGGTTTTGACGTGGGGATTGCTGGACGTGAGGAAGAGCGTTCCCCAGGCCGTGCAAACTTGAGGCTTTGGTGATTCTGGATGGTCCCAAGGGTCCAGAATTGTCCCTGGGAAAGCTGTCCTCTTTTTCGTTCTCCGGCTGGAAGAAAACAGCTGGCAACCGACTGCCGTACGCAGACGTCCTGGGGGAGCCCGCCGGTTTCATTTGGGACGCACATTGGTGTCTCACAGAAGAGCCCAAATTCCTAACTGGGGGCACACCAGCATGGAATGTAAGGCTGTTTACAACTGCGTAGCCTGAGGCCGTTGGAAGGCCGTACAATCGAGAGCTTTCGAGCGAACAGGGCAGCGCTTCGCCATCGTCGTTGCACGTTCACGGAGCTTAATCAAACGAATGCATTTACTTCCTGTGGCTCAAACGCAACAGAGGAGTTGGAAGGCATACAGTGCCCTTTGACAGTTGTTACAACGAACGTGAGTGCACAGTGTCTCGTGAAATAAATCCCTAGCACTGTTGAAGCATTCCGTTCACGCATGCTTCTTCGCTCCTACTGCACTCCGAGGTGTTACTGACGGGGGAAATCTGGACTTTTACTTGAGGCCGGGGGGGCTCACAATTCTTTTGTCGGCGAGCTCCAGAGTGCTCTTGCTGAAGCTCCCAGCAAGGAACTGAGAGCAGCAGGCCTCACACGAGTACACTCAGACGGCTTCCGTCACGAGTAAACTCAGGCCTCTTATGTGAGGCCTTCCGGCAGCAAAGAGAAGGTGGGCGCGAGGAGTGTGCTTCAGGCAGCTTAGGACCCGCCACTGTCTCGTCTACCACGGAGGGGAATAAGGTTTGCCCAGGGTCGCCCAGTTTCAAAGCGGAGCTCACGTAGTTATCCTCAGTGGTTTCTGATTACCTCAAGGAAACACAACGGGAGGAACAGGGCCCTTCCGTGGAGGCCCTTTGGGGCACAGGGACCTCTGCGTGGGATCTACTGGGTAAGTATGGCAGTACCTTAGGTAGGCCTCAGTGACCAAGGCTGTCGTCTGGCTCATGCCTTAGCTGTGTTAAGTGTGGACAACGTGCTGGTCCTCAGGCTGGGCCCACAGCCTAGCTTTCGCTTCTGTGAGAGTGCTGTCCCGAGTCTCCTCCTGGAGCCAGTCGTCAGCACGGTGCCTTTTGGCACTGCAGTTCTCTTTCAGTCAAGGAGGCCGTGCGACTGGCAGAGGGAGTCTGCGCAGCACTGCCTTCGCGAGGCTCTTTGACGACTGGGGCACTCAACCCAGGCAAGCCAGAGAGCAGTACGTTGCCCTTGCTATGAATGTGAAGAGCTTTCTCCAGGGGCCTGTTTAGGCTAAGGTTCCTCAGAAGCCAGGAGCCGCCGTTCCGGCACGGAGAGAAGTCATCCTGCGAAATTGGCGAACGAGCTCCTATCCTGTGTGACCCCAGGAGCTTCGCAGAGTTAAGGCACTCCGTGGTGGAGTATGGCCTCATGGAAACCACTGCACACCCAACTCCCCCGACGTGAAACACTGGAACATATCTTGAGGCCTGAGGTCACCTTTCGTTCGGCCGGAGCTGAACCTGGGGTGCCGTGGGAGGAGCTCCTAGAAAGGGATTGCCAGCACGGTTTTCGCTTTGGGAGAACACGCAGCCTCGGCCCACAACGACAGCCCTGCCGTGCAGAGACGTCGGGCCGCTAGTGCTGTTCAAGGCAGCTTTGAAGCCAAGCGCAAGGCGCCTCCAAACGGGGAGAAAGCGTACTCTCCCCTCCGCGTCCCACGTTCAAGCTGAATGACGCAGCATGTTTCTCGGAAGGCTCTGCCGAGCTATCTAGTACAAGGGAGAGAGTGCCTGCCTCTGCTGAGAAAGGTTTTGACGTGGGGATTGCTGGACAGGCGGAAGAGCGTTCCCCAGGCCGTGCAGAGTTGAGGCCTTGGTGATTCTGGATGGTCCCAAGGGTCCAGAATTGTCCCTGGGAAAGCTGTCCTTTTCCCTCTTTTTCCGGCTGGAAGTACACCTCTGGCATCCGGCTGCCGGTCGGCGACGTCCTGGGGGAGACGCCCTGGTTTCACTTGTGGCGCACACTGGTGTTTCTCAGAAGAGCCCAAATTCCTCCCTGCGGGTGGGTGGGGGGCTTGGCACACCAGCATGGAATGGAAGGCTGTTTAGAACTGCGTACCTTGGGGCCGTGTGAAGGCCGCACGAACGAGAGCTTTCGAGCGAACAGGGCAGCGCTTCGCCATCACCGTTGCACGTTCACGGAGCTTAGTCAAGCGAACGCACTTACTTCCTGAGGCTCCAACACGGCCGAGGAGTTGGAAGGCATACAGTGAGTGCCCTTTGACAGTTGTTACAACGAACGTGAGTGCACAGTGTCTCGTGAAATACCTTCCACGGTTGAAGCATTCCGTTAACGCATGCCCCTCCGCTCCCTCTGGCACTGCGAGGTGTTACTAAGGGGGGAAATCTGGACTTTTGCTTGAGGCCGGGGTGGGGCGGGGGGACTCACAATTCTCCTGCCGGCGAGCTCCAGAGCGCTCCTGCTGAAGCTCCCAGCAAGGAACGGAGAGCAGCAGGCCTCACACGAGTCAACCCAGACTTCTTCTGTCACGAGTCAACTGAGACTTCTTACGTGAGGCCTTCCGGCAGCAAAGAGAAGGTGCGCGCGAGGAGTGTGCTTCAGGCAGCTTAGGACCCGCCACTGTCTCGTCTACCACGGAGGGGAATCAGGTTTGGCCAGGGTCGCCCAGCTTCATACCTGAGCTCCTACAGGTATCCTCAGCGGTTTCTGATTACCTCAAGGAAACACAACGGGAGGAACAGGGCCCTTCCGTGGAGGCCCTTTGGGGCACAGGGACCTCTGCGTGGGATCTACTGGGTAAGTATGGCAGTACCTTAGGTAGGCCTCAGTGACCAAGGCTCTCTGGCTCACGCCTAGCTGTGTAAAGAAGTGTGGCAAACGTACGTACTGCTCCTCAGGCTGGGCCCACGGCCTAGCTTTCGCTTCTGTGAGAGTGCTGTCCCGAGTCTCTTCCCGGAGCCAGTCGTCAGCGCGGTGTCTTTTGGCACTGCAGTTCTCTTTCAGGCAAGGAGGCCGTTCGACTGACCGGCAAAGGGAGTCTGCCCAGCGCTGCTTTCGCCAGTCTCTCTGACGACTGGGCCACTCAACCTGGGCAACCCAGAGAGGAGTACACTGCCCTAGCTATGAATGTGAAGAGCTGTCTCCAGGGGCCTGCTTACGCTAAGGCTCCTCAGAAGCCAGAGGCCGCCGTTCCGGCACGGAGAGAGGTCATCATGCGAAACTGGTGAATGGGCTCCTACCCTGTGTGTCCCCAGGAGCGTCGCAGGGTTAAGGCACTCCGTGGTGGAGTGTGGCCTCATCGGAGACCCCTGCACACCCAACTCCCCTGACGTGAAACGCTGGAACTTCACCTTGAGGCCTGAGGTCACCTTTCGTTCGGCCGGAGCTGAACCTGGCGTGCCGTGGGAGGAGTTCCTAGAAAGGGATTGCCAGCACGGTTTTCGCTTTGGGAGAACACGCAGCCTCGGCCCACAACGACAGCCCTGCCGTGCAGAGACGTCGGGCCGCTAGTGCTGTTCAGGCAGCTTTGAAGCCAAGCGCAAGGCGCCTCCAAACGGGGAGAAAGCGTACTCTCCCCTCCGCGTCCCACGTTCAAGCTGAATGACGCAGCATGTTTCTCGGAAGGCTCTGCCGAGCTATCTAGTACAAGGGAGAGAGTGCCTGCCTCTGCTGAGAAAGGTTTTGACGTGGGGATTGCTGGACGTGAGGAAGAGCGTTCCCCAGGCCGTGCAAACTTGAGGCTTTGGTGATTCTGGATGGTCCCAAGGGTCCAGAATTGTCCCTGGGAAAGCTGTCCTCTTTTTCGTTCTCCGGCTGGAAGAAAACAGCTGGCAACCGACTGCCGTACGCAGACGTCCTGGGGGAGCCCGCCGGTTTCATTTGGGACGCACATTGGTGTCTCACAGAAGAGCCCAAATTCCTAACTGGGGGCACACCAGCATGGAATGTAAGGCTGTTTACAACTGCGTAGCCTGAGGCCGTTGGAAGGCCGTACAATCGAGAGCTTTCGAGCGAACAGGGCAGCGCTTCGCCATCGTCGTTGCACGTTCACGGAGCTTAATCAAACGAATGCATTTACTTCCTGTGGCTCAAACGCAACAGAGGAGTTGGAAGGCATACAGTGCCCTTTGACAGTTGTTACAACGAACGTGAGTGCACAGTGTCTCGTGAAATAAATCCCTAGCACTGTTGAAGCATTCCGTTCACGCATGCTTCTTCGCTCCTACTGCACTCCGAGGTGTTACTGACGGGGGAAATCTGGACTTTTACTTGAGGCCGGGGGGGCTCACAATTCTTTTGTCGGCGAGCTCCAGAGTGCTCTTACTGAAGCTCCCAGCAAGGAACTGAGAGCAGCAGGCCTCACACGAGTACACTCAGACGGCTTCCGTCACGAGTAAACTCAGGCCTCTTATGTGAGGCCTTCCGGCAGCAAAGAGAAGGTGGGCGCGAGGAGTGTGCTTCAGGCAGCTTAGGACCCGCCACTGTCTCGTCTACCACGGAGGGGAATAAGGTTTGCCCAGGGTCGCCCAGTTTCAAAGCGGAGCTCACGTAGTTATCCTCAGTGGTTTCTGATTACCTCAAGGAAACACAACGGGAGGAACAGGGCCCTTCCGTGGAGGCCCTTTGGGGCACAGGGACCTCTGCGTGGGATCTACTGTGTAAGTATGGCAGTACCTTAGGTAGGCCTCAGTGACCAAGGCTGTCGTCTGGCTCATGCCTTAGCTGTGTTAAGTGTGGACAACGTGCTGGTCCTCAGGCTGGGCCCACAGCCTAGCTTTCGCTTCTGTGAGAGTGCTGTCCCGAGTCTCCTCCTGGAGCCAGTCGTCAGCACGGTGCCTTTTGGCACTGCAGTTCTCTTTCAGTCAAGGAGGCCGTGCGACTGGCAGAGGGAGTCTGCGCAGCACTGCCTTCGCGAGGCTCTTTGACGACTGGGGCACTCAACCCAGGCAAGCCAGAGAGCAGTACGTTGCCCTTGCTATGAATGTGAAGAGCTTTCTCCAGGGGCCTGTTTAGGCTAAGGTTCCTCAGAAGCCAGGAGCCGCCGTTCCGGCACGGAGAGAAGTCATCCTGCGAAATTGGCGAACGAGCTCCTATCCTGTGTGACCCCAGGAGCTTCGCAGAGTTAAGGCACTCCGTGGTGGAGTATGGCCTCATGGAAACCACTGCACACCCAACTCCCCCGACGTGAAACACTGGAACATATCTTGAGGCCTGAGGTCACCTTTCGTTCGGCCGGAGCTGAACCTGGGGTGCCGTGGGAGGAGCTCCTAGAAAGGGATTGCCAGCACGGTTTTCGCTTTGGGAGAACACGCAGCCTCGGCCCACAACGACAGCCCTGCCGTGCAGAGACGTCGGGCCGCTAGTGCTGTTCAAGGCAGCTTTGAAGCCAAGCGCAAGGCGCCTCCAAACGGGGAGAAAGCGTACTCTCCCCTCCGCGTCCCACGTTCAAGCTGAATGACGCAGCATGTTTCTCGGAAGGCTCTGCCGAGCTATCTAGTACAAGGGAGAGAGTGCCTGCCTCTGCTGAGAAAGGTTTTGACGTGGGGATTGCTGGACAGGCGGAAGAGCGTTCCCCAGGCCGTGCAGAGTTGAGGCCTTGGTGATTCTGGATGGTCCCAAGGGTCCAGAATTGTCCCTGGGAAAGCTGTCCTTTTCCCTCTTTTTCCGGCTGGAAGTACACCTCTGGCATCCGGCTGCCGGTCGGCGACGTCCTGGGGGAGACGCCCTGGTTTCACTTGTGGCGCACACTGGTGTTTCTCAGAAGAGCCCAAATTCCTCCCTGCGGGTGGGTGGGGGGCTTGGCACACCAGCATGGAATGTAAGGCTGTTTAGAACTGCGTACCTTGGGGCCGTGTGAAGGCCGCACGAACGAGAGCTTTCGAGCGAACAGGGCAGCGCTTCGCCATCACCGTTGCACGTTCACGGAGCTTAGTCAAGCGAACGCACTTACTTCCTGAGGCTCCAACACGGCCGAGGAGTTGGAAGGCATACAGTGAGTGCCCTTTGACAGTTGTTACAACGAACGTGAGTGCACAGTGTCTCGTGAAATACCTTCCACGGTTGAAGCATTCCGTTAACGCATGCCCCTCCGCTCCCTCTGGCACTGCGAGGTGTTACTAAGGGGGGAAATCTGGACTTTTGCTTGAGGCCGGGGTGGGGCGGGGGGACTCACAATTCTCCTGCCGGCGAGCTCCAGAGCGCTCCTGCTGAAGCTCCCAGCAAGGAACGGAGAGCAGCAGGCCTCACACGAGTCAACCCAGACTTCTTCTGTCACGAGTCAACTGAGACTTCTTACGTGAGGCCTTCCGGCAGCAAAGAGAAGGTGCGCGCGAGGAGTGTGCTTCAGGCAGCTTAGGACCCGCCACTGTCTCGTCTACCACGGAGGGGAATCAGGTTTGGCCAGGGTCGCCCAGCTTCATACCTGAGCTCCTACAGGTATCCTCAGCGGTTTCTGATTACCTCAAGGAAACACAACGGGAGGAACAGGGCCCTTCCGTGGAGGCCCTTTGGGGCACAGGGACCTCTGCGTGGGATCTACTGGGTAAGTATGGCAGTACCTTAGGTAGGCCTCAGTGACCAAGGCTCTCTGGCTCACGCCTAGCTGTGTAAAGAAGTGTGGCAAACGTACGTACTGCTCCTCAGGCTGGGCCCACGGCCTAGCTTTCGCTTCTGTGAGAGTGCTGTCCCGAGTCTCTTCCCGGAGCCAGTCGTCAGCGCGGTGTCTTTTGGCACTGCAGTTCTCTTTCAGGCAAGGAGGCCGTTCGACTGACCGGCAAAGGGAGTCTGCCCAGCGCTGCTTTCGCCAGTCTCTCTGACGACTGGGCCACTCAACCTGGGCAACCCAGAGAGGAGTACACTGCCCTAGCTATGAATGTGAAGAGCTGTCTCCAGGGGCCTGCTTACGCTAAGGCTCCTCAGAAGCCAGAGGCCGCCGTTCCGGCACGGAGAGAGGTCATCATGCGAAACTGGTGAATGGGCTCCTACCCTGTGTGTCCCCAGGAGCGTCGCAGGGTTAAGGCACTCCGTGGTGGAGTGTGGCCTCATCGGAGACCCCTGCACACCCAACTCCCCTGACGTGAAACGCTGGAACTTCACCTTGAGGCCTGAGGTCACCTTTCGTTCGGCCGGAGCTGAACCTGGCGTGCCGTGGGAGGAGTTCCTAGAAAGGGATTGCCAGCACGGTTTTCGCTTTGGGAGAACACGCAGCCTCGGCCCACAACGACAGCCCTGCCGTGCAGAGACGTCGGGCCGCTAGTGCTGTTCAGGCAGATTTGAAGCCAAGCGCAAGGCGCCTCCAAACGGGGAGAAAGCGTACTCTCCCCTCCGCGTCCCACGTTCAAGCTGAATGACGCAGCATGTTTCTCGGAAGGCTCTGCCGAGCTATCTAGTACAAGGGAGAGAGTGCCTGCCTCTGCTGAGAAAGGTTTTGACGTGGGGATTGCTGGACGTGAGGAAGAGCGTTCCCCAGGCCGTGCAAACTTGAGGCTTTGGTGATTCTGGATGGTCCCAAGGGTCCAGAATTGTCCCTGGGAAAGCTGTCCTCTTTTTCGTTCTCCGGCTGGAAGAAAACAGCTGGCAACCGACTGCCGTACGCAGACGTCCTGGGGGAGCCCGCCGGTTTCATTTGGGACGCACATTGGTGTCTCACAGAAGAGCCCAAATTCCTAACTGGGGGCACACCAGCATGGAATGTAAGGCTGTTTACAACTGCGTAGCCTGAGGCCGTTGGAAGGCCGTACAATCGAGAGCTTTCGAGCGAACAGGGCAGCGCTTCGCCATCGTCGTTGCACGTTCACGGAGCTTAATCAAACGAATGCATTTACTTCCTGTGGCTCAAACGCAACAGAGGAGTTGGAAGGCATACAGTGCCCTTTGACAGTTGTTACAACGAACGTGAGTGCACAGTGTCTCGTGAAATAAATCCCTAGCACTGTTGAAGCATTCCGTTCACGCATGCTTCTTCGCTCCTACTGCACTCCGAGGTGTTACTGACGGGGGAAATCTGGACTTTTACTTGAGGCCGGGGGGGCTCACAATTCTTTTGTCGGCGAGCTCCAGAGTGCTCTTGCTGAAGCTCCCAGCAAGGAACTGAGAGCAGCAGGCCTCACACGAGTACACTCAGACGGCTTCCGTCACGAGTAAACTCAGGCCTCTTATGTGAGGCCTTCCGGCAGCAAAGAGAAGGTGGGCGCGAGGAGTGTGCTTCAGGCAGCTTAGGACCCGCCACTGTCTCGTCTACCACGGAGGGGAATAAGGTTTGCCCAGGGTCGCCCAGTTTCAAAGCGGAGCTCACGTAGTTATCCTCAGTGGTTTCTGATTACCTCAAGGAAACACAACGGGAGGAACAGGGCCCTTCCGTGGAGGCCCTTTGGGGCACAGGGACCTCTGCGTGGGATCTACTGGGTAAGTATGGCAGTACCTTAGGTAGGCCTCAGTGACCAAGGCTGTCGTCTGGCTCATGCCTTAGCTGTGTTAAGTGTGGACAACGTGCTGGTCCTCAGGCTGGGCCCACAGCCTAGCTTTCGCTTCTGTGAGAGTGCTGTCCCGAGTCTCCTCCTGGAGCCAGTCGTCAGCACGGTGCCTTTTGGCACTGCAGTTCTCTTTCAGTCAAGGAGGCCGTGCGACTGGCAGAGGGAGTCTGCGCAGCACTGCCTTCGCGAGGCTCTTTGACGACTGGGGCACTCAACCCAGGCAAGCCAGAGAGCAGTACGTTGCCCTTGCTATGAATGTGAAGAGCTTTCTCCAGGGGCCTGTTTAGGCTAAGGTTCCTCAGAAGCCAGGAGCCGCCGTTCCGGCACGGAGAGAAGTCATCCTGCGAAATTGGCGAACGAGCTCCTATCCTGTGTGACCCCAGGAGCTTCGCAGAGTTAAGGCACTCCGTGGTGGAGTATGGCCTCATGGAAACCACTGCACACCCAACTCCCCCGACGTGAAACACTGGAACATATCTTGAGGCCTGAGGTCACCTTTCGTTCGGCCGGAGCTGAACCTGGGGTGCCGTGGGAGGAGCTCCTAGAAAGGGATTGCCAGCACGGTTTTCGCTTTGGGAGAACACGCAGCCTCGGCCCACAACGACAGCCCTGCCGTGCAGAGACGTCGGGCCGCTAGTGCTGTTCAAGGCAGCTTTGAAGCCAAGCGCAAGGCGCCTCCAAACGGGGAGAAAGCGTACTCTCCCCTCCGCGTGCCACGTTCAAGCTGAATGACGCAGCATGTTTCTCGGAAGGCTCTGCCGAGCTATCTAGTACAAGGGAGAGAGTGCCTGCCTCTGCTGAGAAAGGTTTTGACGTGGGGATTGCTGGACAGGCGGAAGAGCGTTCCCCAGGCCGTGCAGAGTTGAGGCCTTGGTGATTCTGGATGGTCCCAAGGGTCCAGAATTGTCCCTGGGAAAGCTGTCCTTTTCCCTCTTTTTCCGGCTGGAAGTACACCTCTGGCATCCGGCTGCCGGTCGGCGACGTCCTGGGGGAGACGCCCTGGTTTCACTTGTGGCGCACACTGGTGTTTCTCAGAAGAGCCCAAATTCCTCCCTGCGGGTGGGTGGGGGGCTTGGCACACCAGCATGGAATGTAAGGCTGTTTAGAACTGCGTACCTTGGGGCCGTGTGAAGGCCGCACGAACGAGAGCTTTCGAGCGAACAGGGCAGCGCTTCGCCATCACCGTTGCACGTTCACGGAGCTTAGTCAAGCGAACGCACTTACTTCCTGAGGCTCCAACACGGCCGAGGAGTTGGAAGGCATACAGTGAGTGCCCTTTGACAGTTGTTACAACGAACGTGAGTGCACAGTGTCTCGTGAAATACCTTCCACGGTTGAAGCATTCCGTTAACGCATGCCCCTCCGCTCCCTCTGGCACTGCGAGGTGTTACTAAGGGGGGAAATCTGGACTTTTGCTTGAGGCCGGGGTGGGGCGGGGGGACTCACAATTCTCCTGCCGGCGAGCTCCAGAGCGCTCCTGCTGAAGCTCCCAGCAAGGAACGGAGAGCAGCAGGCCTCACACGAGTCAACCCAGACTTCTTCTGTCACGAGTCAACTGAGACTTCTTACGTGAGGCCTTCCGGCAGCAAAGAGAAGGTGCGCGCGAGGAGTGTGCTTCAGGCAGCTTAGGACCCGCCACTGTCTCGTCTACCACGGAGGGGAATCAGGTTTGGCCAGGGTCGCCCAGCTTCATACCTGAGCTCCTACAGGTATCCTCAGCGGTTTCTGATTACCTCAAGGAAACACAACGGGAGGAACAGGGCCCTTCCGTGGAGGCCCTTTGGGGCACAGGGACCTCTGCGTGGGATCTACTGGGTAAGTATGGCAGTACCTTAGGTAGGCCTCAGTGACCAAGGCTCTCTGGCTCACGCCTAGCTGTGTAAAGAAGTGTGGCAAACGTACGTACTGCTCCTCAGGCTGGGCCCACGGCCTAGCTTTCGCTTCTGTGAGAGTGCTGTCCCGAGTCTCTTCCCGGAGCCAGTCGTCAGCGCGGTGTCTTTTGGCACTGCAGTTCTCTTTCAGGCAAGGAGGCCGTTCGACTGACCGGCAAAGGGAGTCTGCCCAGCGCTGCTTTCGCCAGTCTCTCTGACGACTGGGCCACTCAACCTGGGCAACCCAGAGAGGAGTACACTGCCCTAGCTATGAATGTGAAGAGCTGTCTCCAGGGGCCTGCTTACGCTAAGGCTCCTCAGAAGCCAGAGGCCGCCGTTCCGGCACGGAGAGAGGTCATCATGCGAAACTGGTGAATGGGCTCCTACCCTGTGTGTCCCCAGGAGCGTCGCAGGGTTAAGGCACTCCGTGGTGGAGTGTGGCCTCATCGGAGACCTCTGCACACCCAACTCCCCTGACGTGAAACGCTGGAACTTCACCTTGAGGCCTGAGGTCACCTTTCGTTCGGCCGGAGCTGAACCTGGCGTGCCGTGGGAGGAGTTCCTAGAAAGGGATTGCCAGCACGGTTTTCGCTTTGGGAGAACACGCAGCCTCGGCCCACAACGACAGCCCTGCCGTGCAGAGACGTCGGGCCGCTAGTGCTGTTCAGGCAGCTTTGAAGCCAAGCGCAAGGCGCCTCCAAACGGGGAGAAAGCGTACTCTCCCCTCCGCGTCCCACGTTCAAGCTGAATGACGCAGCATGTTTCTCGGAAGGCTCTGCCGAGCTATCTAGTACAAGGGAGAGAGTGCCTGCCTCTGCTGAGAAAGGTTTTGACGTGGGGATTGCTGGACGTGAGGAAGAGCGTTCCCCAGGCCGTGCAAACTTGAGGCTTTGGTGATTCTGGATGGTCCCAAGGGTCCAGAATTGTCCCTGGGAAAGCTGTCCTCTTTTTCGTTCTCCGGCTGGAAGAAAACAGCTGGCAACCGACTGCCGTACGCAGACGTCCTGGGGGAGCCCGCCGGTTTCATTTGGGACGCACATTGGTGTCTCACAGAAGAGCCCAAATTCCTAACTGGGGGCACACCAGCATGGAATGTAAGGCTGTTTACAACTGCGTAGCCTGAGGCCGTTGGAAGGCCGTACAATCGAGAGCTTTCGAGCGAACAGGGCAGCGCTTCGCCATCGTCGTTGCACGTTCACGGAGCTTAATCAAACGAATGCATTTACTTCCTGTGGCTCAAACGCAACAGAGGAGTTGGAAGGCATACAGTGCCCTTTGACAGTTGTTACAACGAACGTGAGTGCACAGTGTCTCGTGAAATAAATCCCTAGCACTGTTGAAGCATTCCGTTCACGCATGCTTCTTCGCTCCTACTGCACTCCGAGGTGTTACTGACGGGGGAAATCTGGACTTTTACTTGAGGCCGGGGGGGCTCACAATTCTTTTGTCGGCGAGCTCCAGAGTGCTCTTGCTGAAGCTCCCAGCAAGGAACTGAGAGCAGCAGGCCTCACACGAGTACACTCAGACGGCTTCCGTCACGAGTAAACTCAGGCCTCTTATGTGAGGCCTTCCGGCAGCAAAGAGAAGGTGGGCGCGAGGAGTGTGCTTCAGGCAGCTTAGGACCCGCCACTGTCTCGTCTACCACGGAGGGGAATAAGGTTTGCCCAGGGTCGCCCAGTTTCAAAGCGGAGCTCACGTAGTTATCCTCAGTGGTTTCTGATTACCTCAAGGAAACACAACGGGAGGAACAGGGCCCTTCCGTGGAGGCCCTTTGGGGCACAGGGACCTCTGCGTGGGATCTACTGTGTAAGTATGGCAGTACCTTAGGTAGGCCTCAGTGACCAAGGCTGTCGTCTGGCTCATGCCTTAGCTGTGTTAAGTGTGGACAACGTGCTGGTCCTCAGGCTGGGCCCACAGCCTAGCTTTCGCTTCTGTGAGAGTGCTGTCCCGAGTCTCCTCCTGGAGCCAGTCGTCAGCACGGTGCCTTTTGGCACTGCAGTTCTCTTTCAGTCAAGGAGGCCGTGCGACTGGCAGAGGGAGTCTGCGCAGCACTGCCTTCGCGAGGCTCTTTGACGACTGGGGCACTCAACCCAGGCAAGCCAGAGAGCAGTACGTTGCCCTTGCTATGAATGTGAAGAGCTTTCTCCAGGGGCCTGTTTAGGCTAAGGTTCCTCAGAAGCCAGGAGCCGCCGTTCCGGCACGGAGAGAAGTCATCCTGCGAAATTGGCGAACGAGCTCCTATCCTGTGTGACCCCAGGAGCTTCGCAGAGTTAAGGCACTCCGTGGTGGAGTATGGCCTCATGGAAACCACTGCACACCCAACTCCCCCGACGTGAAACACTGGAACATATCTTGAGGCCTGAGGTCACCTTTCGTTCGGCCGGAGCTGAACCTGGGGTGCCGTGGGAGGAGCTCCTAGAAAGGGATTGCCAGCACGGTTTTCGCTTTGGGAGAACACGCAGCCTCGGCCCACAACGACAGCCCTGCCGTGCAGAGACGTCGGGCCGCTAGTGCTGTTCAAGGCAGCTTTGAAGCCAAGCGCAAGGCGCCTCCAAACGGGGAGAAAGCGTACTCTCCCCTCCGCGTCCCACGTTCAAGCTGAATGACGCAGCATGTTTCTCGGAAGGCTCTGCCGAGCTATCTAGTACAAGGGAGAGAGTGCCTGCCTCTGCTGAGAAAGGTTTTGACGTGGGGATTGCTGGACAGGCGGAAGAGCGTTCCCCAGGCCGTGCAGAGTTGAGGCCTTGGTGATTCTGGATGGTCCCAAGGGTCCAGAATTGTCCCTGGGAAAGCTGTCCTTTTCCCTCTTTTTCCGGCTGGAAGTACACCTCTGGCATCCGGCTGCCGGTCGGCGACGTCCTGGGGGAGACGCCCTGGTTTCACTTGTGGCGCACACTGGTGTTTCTCAGAAGAGCCCAAATTCCTCCCTGCGGGTGGGTGGGGGGCTTGGCACACCAGCATGGAATGTAAGGCTGTTTAGAACTGCGTACCTTGGGGCCGTGTGAAGGCCGCACGAACGAGAGCTTTCGAGCGAACAGGGCAGCGCTTCGCCATCACCGTTGCACGTTCACGGAGCTTAGTCAAGCGAACGCACTTACTTCCTGAGGCTCCAACACGGCCGAGGAGTTGGAAGGCATACAGTGAGTGCCCTTTGACAGTTGTTACAACGAACGTGAGTGCACAGTGTCTCGTGAAATACCTTCCACGGTTGAAGCATTCCGTTAACGCATGCCCCTCCGCTCCCTCTGGCACTGCGAGGTGTTACTAAGGGGGGAAATCTGGACTTTTGCTTGAGGCCGGGGTGGGGCGGGGGGACTCACAATTCTCCTGCCGGCGAGCTCCAGAGCGCTCCTGCTGAAGCTCCCAGCAAGGAACGGAGAGCAGCAGGCCTCACACGAGTCAACCCAGACTTCTTCTGTCACGAGTCAACTGAGACTTCTTACGTGAGGCCTTCCGGCAGCAAAGAGAAGGTGCGCGCGAGGAGTGTGCTTCAGGCAGCTTAGGACCCGCCACTGTCTCGTCTACCACGGAGGGGAATCAGGTTTGGCCAGGGTCGCCCAGCTTCATACCTGAGCTCCTACAGGTATCCTCAGCGGTTTCTGATTACCTCAAGGAAACACAACGGGAGGAACAGGGCCCTTCCGTGGAGGCCCTTTGGGGCACAGGGACCTCTGCGTGGGATCTACTGGGTAAGTATGGCAGTACCTTAGGTAGGCCTCAGTGACCAAGGCTCTCTGGCTCACGCCTAGCTGTGTAAAGAAGTGTGGCAAACGTACGTACTGCTCCTCAGGCTGGGCCCACGGCCTAGCTTTCGCTTCTGTGAGAGTGCTGTCCCGAGTCTCTTCCCGGAGCCAGTCGTCAGCGCGGTGTCTTTTGGCACTGCAGTTCTCTTTCAGGCAAGGAGGCCGTTCGACTGACCGGCAAAGGGAGTCTGCCCAACGCTGCTTTCGCCAGTCTCTCTGACGACTGGGCCACTCAACCTGGGCAACCCAGAGAGGAGTACACTGCCCTAGCTATGAATGTGAAGAGCTGTCTCCAGGGGCCTGCTTACGCTAAGGCTCCTCAGAAGCCAGAGGCCGCCGTTCCGGCACGGAGAGAGGTCATCATGCGAAACTGGTGAATGGGCTCCTACCCTGTGTGTCCCCAGGAGCGTCGCAGGGTTAAGGCACTCCGTGGTGGAGTGTGGCCTCATCGGAGACCTCTGCACACCCAACTCCCCTGACGTGAAACGCTGGAACTTCACCTTGAGGCCTGAGGTCACCTTTCGTTCGGCCGGAGCTGAACCTGGCGTGCCGTGGGAGGAGTTCCTAGAAAGGGATTGCCAGCACGGTTTTCGCTTTGGGAGAACACGCAGCCTCGGCCCACAACGACAGCCCTGCCGTGCAGAGACGTCGGGCCGCTAGTGCTGTTCAGGCAGCTTTGAAGCCAAGCGCAAGGCGCCTCCAAACGGGGAGAAAGCGTACTCTCCCCTCCGCGTCCCACGTTCAAGCTGAATGACGCAGCATGTTTCTCGGAAGGCTCTGCCGAGCTATCTAGTACAAGGGAGAGAGTGCCTGCCTCTGCTGAGAAAGGTTTTGACGTGGGGATTGCTGGACGTGAGGAAGAGCGTTCCCCAGGCCGTGCAAACTTGAGGCTTTGGTGATTCTGGATGGTCCCAAGGGTCCAGAATTGTCCCTGGGAAAGCTGTCCTCTTTTTCGTTCTCCGGCTGGAAGAAAACAGCTGGCAACCGACTGCCGTACGCAGACGTCCTGGGGGAGCCCGCCGGTTTCATTTGGGACGCACATTGGTGTCTCACAGAAGAGCCCAAATTCCTAACTGGGGGCACACCAGCATGGAATGTAAGGCTGTTTACAACTGCGTAGCCTGAGGCCGTTGGAA
Organism: Pseudorca crassidens; assembly: GCF_039906515.1. Taxonomy (NCBI): domain Eukaryota; kingdom Metazoa; phylum Chordata; class Mammalia; order Artiodactyla; family Delphinidae; genus Pseudorca; species Pseudorca crassidens. The sequence goes on from NC_090315.1 coordinate 23,189,335, forward strand.
GGCCGTACAATCGAGAGCTTTCGAGCGAACAGGGCAGCGCTTCGCCATCGTCGTTGCACGTTCACGGAGCTTAATCAAACGAATGCATTTACTTCCTGTGGCTCAAACGCAACAGAGGAGTTGGAAGGCATACAGTGCCCTTTGACAGTTGTTACAACGAACGTGAGTGCACAGTGTCTCGTGAAATAAATCCCTAGCACTGTTGAAGCATTCCGTTCACGCATGCTTCTTCGCTCCTACTGCACTCCGAGGTGTTACTGACGGGGGAAATCTGGACTTTTACTTGAGGCCGGGGGGGCTCACAATTCTTTTGTCGGCGAGCTCCAGAGTGCTCTTACTGAAGCTCCCAGCAAGGAACTGAGAGCAGCAGGCCTCACACGAGTACACTCAGACGGCTTCCGTCACGAGTAAACTCAGGCCTCTTATGTGAGGCCTTCCGGCAGCAAAGAGAAGGTGGGCGCGAGGAGTGTGCTTCAGGCAGCTTAGGACCCGCCACTGTCTCGTCTACCACGGAGGGGAATAAGGTTTGCCCAGGGTCGCCCAGTTTCAAAGCGGAGCTCACGTAGTTATCCTCAGTGGTTTCTGATTACCTCAAGGAAACACAACGGGAGGAACAGGGCCCTTCCGTGGAGGCCCTTTGGGGCACAGGGACCTCTGCGTGGGATCTACTGTGTAAGTATGGCAGTACCTTAGGTAGGCCTCAGTGACCAAGGCTGTCGTCTGGCTCATGCCTTAGCTGTGTTAAGTGTGGACAACGTGCTGGTCCTCAGGCTGGGCCCACAGCCTAGCTTTCGCTTCTGTGAGAGTGCTGTCCCGAGTCTCCTCCTGGAGCCAGTCGTCAGCACGGTGCCTTTTGGCACTGCAGTTCTCTTTCAGTCAAGGAGGCCGTGCGACTGGCAGAGGGAGTCTGCGCAGCACTGCCTTCGCGAGGCTCTTTGACGACTGGGGCACTCAACCCAGGCAAGCCAGAGAGCAGTACGTTGCCCTTGCTATGAATGTGAAGAGCTTTCTCCAGGGGCCTGTTTAGGCTAAGGTTCCTCAGAAGCCAGGAGCCGCCGTTCCGGCACGGAGAGAAGTCATCCTGCGAAATTGGCGAACGAGCTCCTATCCTGTGTGACCCCAGGAGCTTCGCAGAGTTAAGGCACTCCGTGGTGGAGTATGGCCTCATGGAAACCACTGCACACCCAACTCCCCCGACGTGAAACACTGGAACATATCTTGAGGCCTGAGGTCACCTTTCGTTCGGCCGGAGCTGAACCTGGGGTGCCGTGGGAGGAGCTCCTAGAAAGGGATTGCCAGCACGGTTTTCGCTTTGGGAGAACACGCAGCCTCGGCCCACAACGACAGCCCTGCCGTGCAGAGACGTCGGGCCGCTAGTGCTGTTCAAGGCAGCTTTGAAGCCAAGCGCAAGGCGCCTCCAAACGGGGAGAAAGCGTACTCTCCCCTCCGCGTCCCACGTTCAAGCTGAATGACGCAGCATGTTTCTCGGAAGGCTCTGCCGAGCTATCTAGTACAAGGGAGAGAGTGCCTGCCTCTGCTGAGAAAGGTTTTGACGTGGGGATTGCTGGACAGGCGGAAGAGCGTTCCCCAGGCCGTGCAGAGTTGAGGCCTTGGTGATTCTGGATGGTCCCAAGGGTCCAGAATTGTCCCTGGGAAAGCTGTCCTTTTCCCTCTTTTTCCGGCTGGAAGTACACCTCTGGCATCCGGCTGCCGGTCGGCGACGTCCTGGGGGAGACGCCCTGGTTTCACTTGTGGCGCACACTGGTGTTTCTCAGAAGAGCCCAAATTCCTCCCTGCGGGTGGGTGGTGGGCTTGGCACACCAGCATGGAATGTAAGGCTGTTTAGAACTGCGTACCTTGGGGCCGTGTGAAGGCCGCACGAACGAGAGCTTTCGAGCGAACAGGGCAGCGCTTCGCCATCACCGTTGCACGTTCACGGAGCTTAGTCAAGCGAACGCACTTACTTCCTGAGGCTCCAACACGGCCGAGGAGTTGGAAGGCATACAGTGAGTGCCCTTTGACAGTTGTTACAACGAACGTGAGTGCACAGTGTCTCGTGAAATACCTTCCACGGTTGAAGCATTCCGTTAACGCATGCCCCTCCGCTCCCTCTGGCACTGCGAGGTGTTACTAAGGGGGGAAATCTGGACTTTTGCTTGAGGCCGGGGTGGGGCGGGGGGACTCACAATTCTCCTGCCGGCGAGCTCCAGAGCGCTCCTGCTGAAGCTCCCAGCAAGGAACGGAGAGCAGCAGGCCTCACACGAGTCAACCCAGACTTCTTCTGTCACGAGTCAACTGAGACTTCTTACGTGAGGCCTTCCGGCAGCAAAGAGAAGGTGCGCGCGAGGAGTGTGCTTCAGGCAGCTTAGGACCCGCCACTGTCTCGTCTACCACGGAGGGGAATCAGGTTTGGCCAGGGTCGCCCAGCTTCATACCTGAGCTCCTACAGGTATCCTCAGCGGTTTCTGATTACCTCAAGGAAACACAACGGGAGGAACAGGGCCCTTCCGTGGAGGCCCTTTGGGGCACAGGGACCTCTGCGTGGGATCTACTGGGTAAGTATGGCAGTACCTTAGGTAGGCCTCAGTGACCAAGGCTCTCTGGCTCGCGCCTAGCTGTGTAAAGAAGTGTGGCAAACGTACGTACTGCTCCTCAGGCTGGGCCCACGGCCTAGCTTTCGCTTCTGTGAGAGTGCTGTCCCGAGTCTCTTCCCGGAGCCAGTCGTCAGCGCGGTGTCTTTTGGCACTGCAGTTCTCTTTCAGGCAAGGAGGCCGTTCGACTGACCGGCAAAGGGAGTCTGCCCAGCGCTGCTTTCGCCAGTCTCTCTGACGACTGGGCCACTCAACCTGGGCAACCCAGAGAGGAGTACACTGCCCTAGCTATGAATGTGAAGAGCTGTCTCCAGGGGCCTGCTTACGCTAAGGCTCCTCAGAAGCCAGAGGCCGCCGTTCCGGCACGGAGAGAGGTCATCATGCGAAACTGGTGAATGGGCTCCTACCCTGTGTGTCCCCAGGAGCGTCGCAGGGTTAAGGCACTCCGTGGTGGAGTGTGGCCTCATCGGAGACCTCTGCACACCCAACTCCCCTGACGTGAAACGCTGGAACTTCACCTTGAGGCCTGAGGTCACCTTTCGTTCGGCCGGAGCTGAACCTGGCGTGCCGTGGGAGGAGTTCCTAGAAAGGGATTGCCAGCACGGTTTTCGCTTTGGGAGAACACGCAGCCTCGGCCCACAACGACAGCCCTGCCGTGCAGAGACGTCGGGCCGCTAGTGCTGTTCAGGCAGCTTTGAAGCCAAGCGCAAGGCGCCTCCAAACGGGGAGAAAGCGTACTCTCCCCTCCGCGTCCCACGTTCAAGCTGAATGACGCAGCATGTTTCTCGGAAGGCTCTGCCGAGCTATCTAGTACAAGGGAGAGAGTGCCTGCCTCTGCTGAGAAAGGTTTTGACGTGGGGATTGCTGGACGTGAGGAAGAGCGTTCCCCAGGCCGTGCAAACTTGAGGCTTTGGTGATTCTGGATGGTCCCAAGGGTCCAGAATTGTCCCTGGGAAAGCTGTCCTCTTTTTCGTTCTCCGGCTGGAAGAAAACAGCTGGCAACCGACTGCCGTACGCAGACGTCCTGGGGGAGCCCGCCGGTTTCATTTGGGACGCACATTGGTGTCTCACAGAAGAGCCCAAATTCCTAACTGGGGGCACACCAGCATGGAATGTAAGGCTGTTTACAACTGCGTAGCCTGAGGCCGTTGGAAGGCCGTACAATCGAGAGCTTTCGAGCGAACAGGGCAGCGCTTCGCCATCGTCGTTGCACGTTCACGGAGCTTAATCAAACGAATGCATTTACTTCCTGTGGCTCAAACGCAACAGAGGAGTTGGAAGGCATACAGTGCCCTTTGACAGTTGTTACAACGAACGTGAGTGCACAGTGTCTCGTGAAATAAATCCCTAGCACTGTTGAAGCATTCCGTTCACGCATGCTTCTTCGCTCCTACTGCACTCCGAGGTGTTACTGACGGGGGAAATCTGGACTTTTACTTGAGGCCGGGGGGGCTCACAATTCTTTTGTCGGCGAGCTCCAGAGTGCTCTTACTGAAGCTCCCAGCAAGGAACTGAGAGCAGCAGGCCTCACACGAGTACACTCAGACGGCTTCCGTCACGAGTAAACTCAGGCCTCTTATGTGAGGCCTTCCGGCAGCAAAGAGAAGGTGGGCGCGAGGAGTGTGCTTCAGGCAGCTTAGGACCCGCCACTGTCTCGTCTACCACGGAGGGGAATAAGGTTTGCCCAGGGTCGCCCAGTTTCAAAGCGGAGCTCACGTAGTTATCCTCAGTGGTTTCTGATTACCTCAAGGAAACACAACGGGAGGAACAGGGCCCTTCCGTGGAGGCCCTTTGGGGCACAGGGACCTCTGCGTGGGATCTACTGTGTAAGTATGGCAGTACCTTAGGTAGGCCTCAGTGACCAAGGCTGTCGTCTGGCTCATGCCTTAGCTGTGTTAAGTGTGGACAACGTGCTGGTCCTCAGGCTGGGCCCACAGCCTAGCTTTCGCTTCTGTGAGAGTGCTGTCCCGAGTCTCCTCCTGGAGCCAGTCGTCAGCACGGTGCCTTTTGGCACTGCAGTTCTCTTTCAGTCAAGGAGGCCGTGCGACTGGCAGAGGGAGTCTGCGCAGCACTGCCTTCGCGAGGCTCTTTGACGACTGGGGCACTCAACCCAGGCAAGCCAGAGAGCAGTACGTTGCCCTTGCTATGAATGTGAAGAGCTTTCTCCAGGGGCCTGTTTAGGCTAAGTTTCCTCAGAAGCCAGGAGCCGCCGTTCCGGCACGGAGAGAAGTCATCCTGCGAAATTGGCGAACGAGCTCCTATCCTGTGTGACCCCAGGAGCTTCGCAGAGTTAAGGCACTCCGTGGTGGAGTATGGCCTCATGGAAACCACTGCACACCCAACTCCCCCGACGTGAAACACTGGAACATATCTTGAGGCCTGAGGTCACCTTTCGTTCGGCCGGAGCTGAACCTGGGGTGCCGTGGGAGGAGCTCCTAGAAAGGGATTGCCAGCACGGTTTTCGCTTTGGGAGAACACGCAGCCTCGGCCCACAACGACAGCCCTGCCGTGCAGAGACGTCGGGCCGCTAGTGCTGTTCAAGGCAGCTTTGAAGCCAAGCGCAAGGCGCCTCCAAACGGGGAGAAAGCGTACTCTCCCCTCCGCGTCCCACGTTCAAGCTGAATGACGCAGCATGTTTCTCGGAAGGCTCTGCCGAGCTATCTAGTACAAGGGAGAGAGTGCCTGCCTCTGCTGAGAAAGGTTTTGACGTGGGGATTGCTGGACAGGCGGAAGAGCGTTCCCCAGGCCGTGCAGAGTTGAGGCCTTGGTGATTCTGGATGGTCCCAAGGGTCCAGAATTGTCCCTGGGAAAGCTGTCCTTTTCCCTCTTTTTCCGGCTGGAAGTACACCTCTGGCATCCGGCTGCCGGTCGGCGACGTCCTGGGGGAGACGCCCTGGTTTCACTTGTGGCGCACACTGGTGTTTCTCAGAAGAGCCCAAATTCCTCCCTGCGGGTGGGTGGGGGGCTTGGCACACCAGCATGGAATGTAAGGCTGTTTAGAACTGCGTACCTTGGGGCCGTGTGAAGGCCGCACGAACGAGAGCTTTCGAGCGAACAGGGCAGCGCTTCGCCATCACCGTTGCACGTTCACGGAGCTTAGTCAAGCGAACGCACTTACTTCCTGAGGCTCCAACACGGCCGAGGAGTTGGAAGGCATACAGTGAGTGCCCTTTGACAGTTGTTACAACGAACGTGAGTGCACAGTGTCTCGTGAAATACCTTCCACGGTTGAAGCATTCCGTTAACGCATGCCCCTCCGCTCCCTCTGGCACTGCGAGGTGTTACTAAGGGGGGAAATCTGGACTTTTGCTTGAGGCCGGGGTGGGGCGGGGGGACTCACAATTCTCCTGCCGGCGAGCTCCAGAGCGCTCCTGCTGAAGCTCCCAGCAAGGAACGGAGAGCAGCAGGCCTCACACGAGTCAACCCAGACTTCTTCTGTCACGAGTCAACTGAGACTTCTTACGTGAGGCCTTCCGGCAGCAAAGAGAAGGTGCGCGCGAGGAGTGTGCTTCAGGCAGCTTAGGACCCGCCACTGTCTCGTCTACCACGGAGGGGAATCAGGTTTGGCCAGGGTCGCCCAGCTTCATACCTGAGCTCCTACAGGTATCCTCAGCGGTTTCTGATTACCTCAAGGAAACACAACGGGAGGAACAGGGCCCTTCCGTGGAGGCCCTTTGGGGCACAGGGACCTCTGCGTGGGATCTACTGGGTAAGTATGGCAGTACCTTAGGTAGGCCTCAGTGACCAAGGCTCTCTGGCTCGCGCCTAGCTGTGTAAAGAAGTGTGGCAAACGTACGTACTGCTCCTCAGGCTGGGCCCACGGCCTAGCTTTCGCTTCTGTGAGAGTGCTGTCCCGAGTCTCTTCCCGGAGCCAGTCGTCAGCGCGGTGTCTTTTGGCACTGCAGTTCTCTTTCAGGCAAGGAGGCCGTTCGACTGACCGGCAAAGGGAGTCTGCCCAGCGCTGCTTTCGCCAGTCTCTCTGACGACTGGGCCACTCAACCTGGGCAACCCAGAGAGGAGTACACTGCCCTAGCTATGAATGTGAAGAGCTGTCTCCAGGGGCCTGCTTACGCTAAGGCTCCTCAGAAGCCAGAGGCCGCCGTTCCGGCACGGAGAGAGGTCATCATGCGAAACTGGTGAATGGGCTCCTACCCTGTGTGTCCCCAGGAGCGTCGCAGGGTTAAGGCACTCCGTGGTGGAGTGTGGCCTCATCGGAGACCTCTGCACACCCAACTCCCCTGACGTGAAACGCTGGAACTTCACCTTGAGGCCTGAGGTCACCTTTCGTTCGGCCGGAGCTGAACCTGGCGTGCCGTGGGAGGAGTTCCTAGAAAGGGATTGCCAGCACGGTTTTCGCTTTGGGAGAACACGCAGCCTCGGCCCACAACGACAGCCCTGCCGTGCAGAGACGTCGGGCCGCTAGTGCTGTTCAGGCAGCTTTGAAGCCAAGCGCAAGGCGCCTCCAAACGGGGAGAAAGCGTACTCTCCCCTCCGCGTCCCACGTTCAAGCTGAATGACGCAGCATGTTTCTCGGAAGGCTCTGCCGAGCTATCTAGTACAAGGGAGAGAGTGCCTGCCTCTGCTGAGAAAGGTTTTGACGTGGGGATTGCTGGACGTGAGGAAGAGCGTTCCCCAGGCCGTGCAAACTTGAGGCTTTGGTGATTCTGGATGGTCCCAAGGGTCCAGAATTGTCCCTGGGAAAGCTGTCCTCTTTTTCGTTCTCCGGCTGGAAGAAAACAGCTGGCAACCGACTGCCGTACGCAGACGTCCTGGGGGAGCCCGCCGGTTTCATTTGGGACGCACATTGGTGTCTCACAGAAGAGCCCAAATTCCTAACTGGGGGCACACCAGCATGGAATGTAAGGCTGTTTACAACTGCGTAGCCTGAGGCCGTTGGAAGGCCGTACAATCGAGAGCTTTCGAGCGAACAGGGCAGCGCTTCGCCATCGTCGTTGCACGTTCACGGAGCTTAATCAAACGAATGCATTTACTTCCTGTGGCTCAAACGCAACAGAGGAGTTGGAAGGCATACAGTGCCCTTTGACAGTTGTTACAACGAACGTGAGTGCACAGTGTCTCGTGAAATAAATCCCTAGCACTGTTGAAGCATTCCGTTCACGCATGCTTCTTCGCTCCTACTGCACTCCGAGGTGTTACTGACGGGGGAAATCTGGACTTTTACTTGAGGCCGGGGGGGCTCACAATTCTTTTGTCGGCGAGCTCCAGAGTGCTCTTACTGAAGCTCCCAGCAAGGAACTGAGAGCAGCAGGCCTCACACGAGTACACTCAGACGGCTTCCGTCACGAGTAAACTCAGGCCTCTTATGTGAGGCCTTCCGGCAGCAAAGAGAAGGTGGGCGCGAGGAGTGTGCTTCAGGCAGCTTAGGACCCGCCACTGTCTCGTCTACCACGGAGGGGAATAAGGTTTGCCCAGGGTCGCCCAGTTTCAAAGCGGAGCTCACGTAGTTATCCTCAGTGGTTTCTGATTACCTCAAGGAAACACAACGGGAGGAACAGGGCCCTTCCGTGGAGGCCCTTTGGGGCACAGGGACCTCTGCGTGGGATCTACTGTGTAAGTATGGCAGTACCTTAGGTAGGCCTCAGTGACCAAGGCTGTCGTCTGGCTCATGCCTTAGCTGTGTTAAGTGTGGACAACGTGCTGGTCCTCAGGCTGGGCCCACAGCCTAGCTTTCGCTTCTGTGAGAGTGCTGTCCCGAGTCTCCTCCTGGAGCCAGTCGTCAGCACGGTGCCTTTTGGCACTGCAGTTCTCTTTCAGTCAAGGAGGCCGTGCGACTGGCAGAGGGAGTCTGCGCAGCACTGCCTTCGCGAGGCTCTTTGACGACTGGGGCACTCAACCCAGGCAAGCCAGAGAGCAGTACGTTGCCCTTGCTATGAATGTGAAGAGCTTTCTCCAGGGGCCTGTTTAGGCTAAGGTTCCTCAGAAGCCAGGAGCCGCCGTTCCGGCACGGAGAGAAGTCATCCTGCGAAATTGGCGAACGAGCTCCTATCCTGTGTGACCCCAGGAGCTTCGCAGAGTTAAGGCACTCCGTGGTGGAGTATGGCCTCATGGAAACCACTGCACACCCAACTCCCCCGACGTGAAACACTGGAACATATCTTGAGGCCTGAGGTCACCTTTCGTTCGGCCGGAGCTGAACCTGGGGTGCCGTGGGAGGAGCTCCTAGAAAGGGATTGCCAGCACGGTTTTCGCTTTGGGAGAACACGCAGCCTCGGCCCACAACGACAGCCCTGCCGTGCAGAGACGTCGGGCCGCTAGTGCTGTTCAAGGCAGCTTTGAAGCCAAGCGCAAGGCGCCTCCAAACGGGGAGAAAGCGTACTCTCCCCTCCGCGTCCCACGTTCAAGCTGAATGACGCAGCATGTTTCTCGGAAGGCTCTGCCGAGCTATCTAGTACAAGGGAGAGAGTGCCTGCCTCTGCTGAGAAAGGTTTTGACGTGGGGATTGCTGGACAGGCGGAAGAGCGTTCCCCAGGCCGTGCAGAGTTGAGGCCTTGGTGATTCTGGATGGTCCCAAGGGTCCAGAATTGTCCCTGGGAAAGCTGTCCTTTTCCCTCTTTTTCCGGCTGGAAGTACACCTCTGGCATCCGGCTGCCGGTCGGCGACGTCCTGGGGGAGACGCCCTGGTTTCACTTGTGGCGCACACTGGTGTTTCTCAGAAGAGCCCAAATTCCTCCCTGCGGGTGGGTGGGGGGCTTGGCACACCAGCATGGAATGTAAGGCTGTTTAGAACTGCGTACCTTGGGGCCGTGTGAAGGCCGCACGAACGAGAGCTTTCGAGCGAACAGGGCAGCGCTTCGCCATCACCGTTGCACGTTCACGGAGCTTAGTCAAGCGAACGCACTTACTTCCTGAGGCTCCAACACGGCCGAGGAGTTGGAAGGCATACAGTGAGTGCCCTTTGACAGTTGTTACAACGAACGTGAGTGCACAGTGTCTCGTGAAATACCTTCCACGGTTGAAGCATTCCGTTAACGCATGCCCCTCCGCTCCCTCTGGCACTGCGACGTGTTACTAAGGGGGGAAATCTGGACTTTTGCTTGAGGCCGGGGTGGGGCGGGGGGACTCACAATTCTCCTGCCGGCGAGCTCCAGAGCGCTCCTGCTGAAGCTCCCAGCAAGGAACGGAGAGCAGCAGGCCTCACACGAGTCAACCCAGACTTCTTCTGTCACGAGTCAACTGAGACTTCTTACGTGAGGCCTTCCGGCAGCAAAGAGAAGGTGCGCGCGAGGAGTGTGCTTCAGGCAGCTTAGGACCCGCCACTGTCTCGTCTACCACGGAGGGGAATCAGGTTTGGCCAGGGTCGCCCAGCTTCATACCTGAGCTCCTACAGGTATCCTCAGCGGTTTCTGATTACCTCAAGGAAACACAACGGGAGGAACAGGGCCCTTCCGTGGAGGCCCTTTGGGGCACAGGGACCTCTGCGTGGGATCTACTGGGTAAGTATGGCAGTACCTTAGGTAGGCCTCAGTGACCAAGGCTCTCTGGCTCGCGCCTAGCTGTGTAAAGAAGTGTGGCAAACGTACGTACTGCTCCTCAGGCTGGGCCCACGGCCTAGCTTTCGCTTCTGTGAGAGTGCTGTCCCGAGTCTCTTCCCGGAGCCAGTCGTCAGCGCGGTGTCTTTTGGCACTGCAGTTCTCTTTCAGGCAAGGAGGCCGTTCGACTGACCGGCAAAGGGAGTCTGCCCAGCGCTGCTTTCGCCAGTCTCTCTGACGACTGGGCCACTCAACCTGGGCAACCCAGAGAGGAGTACACTGCCCTAGCTATGAATGTGAAGAGCTGTCTCCAGGGGCCTGCTTACGCTAAGGCTCCTCAGAAGCCAGAGGCAGCCGTTCCGGCACGGAGAGAGGTCATCATGCGAAACTGGTGAATGGGCTCCTACCCTGTGTGTCCCCAGGAGCGTCGCAGGGTTAAGGCACTCCGTGGTGGAGTGTGGCCTCATCGGAGACCCCTGCACACCCAACTCCCCTGACGTGAAACGCTGGAACTTCACCTTGAGGCCTGAGGTCACCTTTCGTTCGGCCGGAGCTGAACCTGGCGTGCCGTGGGAGGAGTTCCTAGAAAGGGATTGCCAGCACGGTTTTCGCTTTGGGAGAACACGCAGCCTCGGCCCACAACGACAGCCCTGCCGTGCAGAGACGTCGGGCCGCTAGTGCTGTTCAAGGCAGCTTTGAAGCCAAGCGCAAGGCGCCTCCAAACGGGGAGAAAGCGTACTCTCCCCTCCGCGTCCCACGTTCAAGCTGAATGACGCAGCATGTTTCTCGGAAGGCTCTGCCGAGCTATCTAGTACAAGGGAGAGAGTGCCTGCCTCTGCTGAGAAAGGTTTTGACGTGGGGATTGCTGGACGTGAGGAAGAGCGTTCCCCAGGCCGTGCAAACTTGAGGCTTTGGTGATTCTGGATGGTCCCAAGGGTCCAGAATTGTCCCTGGGAAAGCTGTCCTCTTTTTCGTTCTCCGGCTGGAAGAAAACAGCTGGCAACCGACTGCCGTACGCAGACGTCCTGGGGGAGCCCGCCGGTTTCATTTGGGACGCACATTGGTGTCTCACAGAAGAGCCCAAATTCCTAACTGGGGGCACACCAGCATGGAATGTAAGGCTGTTTACAACTGCGTAGCCTGAGGCCGTTGGAAGGCCGTACAATCGAGAGCTTTCGAGCGAACAGGGCAGCGCTTCGCCATCGTCGTTGCACGTTCACGGAGCTTAATCAAACGAATGCATTTACTTCCTGTGGCTCAAACGCAACAGAGGAGTTGGAAGGCATACAGTGCCCTTTGACAGTTGTTACAACGAACGTGAGTGCACAGTGTCTCGTGAAATAAATCCCTAGCACTGTTGAAGCATTCCGTTCACGCATGCTTCTTCGCTCCTACTGCACTCCGAGGTGTTACTGACGGGGGAAATCTGGACTTTTACTTGAGGCCGGGGGGGCTCACAATTCTTTTGTCGGCGAGCTCCAGAGTGCTCTTGCTGAAGCTCCCAGCAAGGAACTGAGAGCAGCAGGCCTCACACGAGTACACTCAGACGGCTTCCGTCACGAGTAAACTCAGGCCTCTTATGTGAGGCCTTCCGGCAGCAAAGAGAAGGTGGGCGCGAGGAGTGTGCTTCAGGCAGCTTAGGACCCGCCACTGTCTCGTCTACCACGGAGGGGAATAAGGTTTGCCCAGGGTCGCCCAGTTTCAAAGCGGAGCTCACGTAGTTATCCTCAGTGGTTTCTGATTACCTCAAGGAAACACAACGGGAGGAACAGGGCCCTTCCGTGGAGGCCCTTTGGGGCACAGGGACCTCTGCGTGGGATCTACTGTGTAAGTATGGCAGTACCTTAGGTAGGCCTCAGTGACCAAGGCTGTCGTCTGGCTCATGCCTTAGCTGTGTTAAGTGTGGACAACGTGCTGGTCCTCAGGCTGGGCCCACAGCCTAGCTTTCGCTTCTGTGAGAGTGCTGTCCCGAGTCTCCTCCTGGAGCCAGTCGTCAGCACGGTGCCTTTTGGCACTGCAGTTCTCTTTCAGTCAAGGAGGCCGTGCGACTGGCAGAGGGAGTCTGCGCAGCACTGCCTTCGCGAGGCTCTTTGACGACTGGGGCACTCAACCCAGGCAAGCCAGAGAGCAGTACGTTGCCCTTGCTATGAATGTGAAGAGCTTTCTCCAGGGGCCTGTTTAGGCTAAGGTTCCTCAGAAGCCAGGAGCCGCCGTTCCGGCACGGAGAGAAGTCATCCTGCGAAATTGGCGAACGAGCTCCTATCCTGTGTGACCCCAGGAGCTTCGCAGAGTTAAGGCACTCCGTGGTGGAGTATGGCCTCATGGAAACCACTGCACACCCAACTCCCCCGACGTGAAACACTGGAACATATCTTGAGGCCTGAGGTCACCTTTCGTTCGGCCGGAGCTGAACCTGGGGTGCCGTGGGAGGAGCTCCTAGAAAGGGATTGCCAGCACGGTTTTCGCTTTGGGAGAACACGCAGCCTCGGCCCACAACGACAGCCCTGCCGTGCAGAGACGTCGGGCCGCTAGTGCTGTTCAAGGCAGCTTTGAAGCCAAGCGCAAGGCGCCTCCAAACGGGGAGAAAGCGTACTCTCCCCTCCGCGTCCCACGTTCAAGCTGAATGACGCAGCATGTTTCTCGGAAGGCTCTGCCGAGCTATCTAGTACAAGGGAGAGAGTGCCTGCCTCTGCTGAGAAAGGTTTTGACGTGGGGATTGCTGGACAGGCGGAAGAGCGTTCCCCAGGCCGTGCAGAGTTGAGGCCTTGGTGATTCTGGATGGTCCCAAGGGTCCAGAATTGTCCCTGGGAAAGCTGTCCTTTTCCCTCTTTTTCCGGCTGGAAGTACACCTCTGGCATCCGGCTGCCGGTCGGCGACGTCCTGGGGGAGACGCCCTGGTTTCACTTGTGGCGCACACTGGTGTTTCTCAGAAGAGCCCAAATTCCTCCCTGCGGGTGGGTGGGGGGCTTGGCACACCAGCATGGAATGTAAGGCTGTTTAGAACTGCGTACCTTGGGGCCGTGTGAAGGCCGCACGAACGAGAGCTTTCGAGCGAACAGGGCAGCGCTTCGCCATCACCGTTGCACGTTCACGGAGCTTAGTCAAGCGAACGCACTTACTTCCTGAGGCTCCAACACGGCCGAGGAGTTGGAAGGCATACAGTGAGTGCCCTTTGACAGTTGTTACAACGAACGTGAGTGCACAGTGTCTCGTGAAATACCTTCCACGGTTGAAGCATTCCGTTAACGCATGCCCCTCCGCTCCCTCTGGCACTGCGAGGTGTTACTAAGGGGGGAAATCTGGACTTTTGCTTGAGGCCGGGGTGGGGCGGGGGGACTCACAATTCTCCTGCCGGCGAGCTCCAGAGCGCTCCTGCTGAAGCTCCCAGCAAGGAACGGAGAGCAGCAGGCCTCACACGAGTCAACCCAGACTTCTTCTGTCACGAGTCAACTGAGACTTCTTACGTGAGGCCTTCCGGCAGCAAAGAGAAGGTGCGCGCGAGGAGTGTGCTTCAGGCAGCTTAGGACCCGCCACTGTCTCGTCTACCACGGAGGGGAATCAGGTTTGGCCAGGGTCGCCCAGCTTCATACCTGAGCTCCTACAGGTATCCTCAGCGGTTTCTGATTACCTCAAGGAAACACAACGGGAGGAACAGGGCCCTTCCGTGGAGGCCCTTTGGGGCACAGGGACCTCTGCGTGGGATCTACTGGGTAAGTATGGCAGTACCTTAGGTAGGCCTCAGTGACCAAGGCTCTCTGGCTCGCGCCTAGCTGTGTAAAGAAGTGTGGCAAACGTACGTACTGCTCCTCAGGCTGGGCCCACGGCCTAGCTTTCGCTTCTGTGAGAGTGCTGTCCCGAGTCTCTTCCCGGAGCCAGTCGTCAGCGCGGTGTCTTTTGGCACTGCAGTTCTCTTTCAGGCAAGGAGGCCGTTCGACTGACCGGCAAAGGGAGTCTGCCCAGCGCTGCTTTCGCCAGTCTCTCTGACGACTGGGCCACTCAACCTGGGCAACCCAGAGAGGAGTACACTGCCCTAGCTATGAATGTGAAGAGCTGTCTCCAGGGGCCTGCTTACGCTAAGGCTCCTCAGAAGCCAGAGGCAGCCGTTCCGGCACGGAGAGAGGTCATCATGCGAAACTGGTGAATGGGCTCCTACCCTGTGTGTCCCCAGGAGCGTCGCAGGGTTAAGGCACTCCGTGGTGGAGTGTGGCCTCATCGGAGACCCCTGCACACCCAACTCCCCTGACGTGAAACGCTGGAACTTCACCTTGAGGCCTGAGGTCACCTTTCGTTCGGCCGGAGCTGAACCTGGCGTGCCGTGGGAGGAGTTCCTAGAAAGGGATTGCCAGCACGGTTTTCGCTTTGGGAGAACACGCAGCCTCGGCCCACAACGACAGCCCTGCCGTGCAGAGACGTCGGGCCGCTAGTGCTGTTCAAGGCAGCTTTGAAGCCAAGCGCAAGGCGCCTCCAAACGGGGAGAAAGCGTACTCTCCCCTCCGCGTCCCACGTTCAAGCTGAATGACGCAGCATGTTTCTCGGAAGGCTCTGCCGAGCTATCTAGTACAAGGGAGAGAGTGCCTGCCTCTGCTGAGAAAGGTTTTGACGTGGGGATTGCTGGACGTGAGGAAGAGCGTTCCCCAGGCCGTGCAAACTTGAGGCTTTGGTGATTCTGGATGGTCCCAAGGGTCCAGAATTGTCCCTGGGAAAGCTGTCCTCTTTTTCGTTCTCCGGCTGGAAGAAAACAGCTGGCAACCGACTGCCGTACGCAGACGTCCTGGGGGAGCCCGCCGGTTTCATTTGGGACGCACATTGGTGTCTCACAGAAGAGCCCAAATTCCTAACTGGGGGCACACCAGCATGGAATGTAAGGCTGTTTACAACTGCGTAGCCTGAGGCCGTTGGAAGGCCGTACAATCGAGAGCTTTCGAGCGAACAGGGCAGCGCTTCGCCATCGTCGTTGCACGTTCACGGAGCTTAATCAAACGAATGCATTTACTTCCTGTGGCTCAAACGCAACAGAGGAGTTGGAAGGCATACAGTGCCCTTTGACAGTTGTTACAACGAACGTGAGTGCACAGTGTCTCGTGAAATAAATCCCTAGCACTGTTGAAGCATTCCGTTCACGCATGCTTCTTCGCTCCTACTGCACTCCGAGGTGTTACTGACGGGGGAAATCTGGACTTTTACTTGAGGCCGGGGGGGCTCACAATTCTTTTGTCGGCGAGCTCCAGAGTGCTCTTGCTGAAGCTCCCAGCAAGGAACTGAGAGCAGCAGGCCTCACACGAGTACACTCAGACGGCTTCCGTCACGAGTAAACTCAGGCCTCTTATGTGAGGCCTTCCGGCAGCAAAGAGAAGGTGGGCGCGAGGAGTGTGCTTCAGGCAGCTTAGGACCCGCCACTGTCTCGTCTACCACGGAGGGGAATAAGGTTTGCCCAGGGTCGCCCAGTTTCAAAGCGGAGCTCACGTAGTTATCCTCAGTGGTTTCTGATTACCTCAAGGAAACACAACGGGAGGAACAGGGCCCTTCCGTGGAGGCCCTTTGGGGCACAGGGACCTCTGCGTGGGATCTACTGTGTAAGTATGGCAGTACCTTAGGTAGGCCTCAGTGACCAAGGCTGTCGTCTGGCTCATGCCTTAGCTGTGTTAAGTGTGGACAACGTGCTGGTCCTCAGGCTGGGCCCACAGCCTAGCTTTCGCTTCTGTGAGAGTGCTGTCCCGAGTCTCCTCCTGGAGCCAGTCGTCAGCACGGTGCCTTTTGGCACTGCAGTTCTCTTTCAGTCAAGGAGGCCGTGCGACTGGCAGAGGGAGTCTGCGCAGCACTGCCTTCGCGAGGCTCTTTGACGACTGGGGCACTCAACCCAGGCAAGCCAGAGAGCAGTACGTTGCCCTTGCTATGAATGTGAAGAGCTTTCTCCAGGGGCCTGTTTAGGCTAAGGTTCCTCAGAAGCCAGGAGCCGCCGTTCCGGCACGGAGAGAAGTCATCCTGCGAAATTGGCGAACGAGCTCCTATCCTGTGTGACCCCAGGAGCTTCGCAGAGTTAAGGCACTCCGTGGTGGAGTATGGCCTCATGGAAACCACTGCACACCCAACTCCCCCGACGTGAAACACTGGAACATATCTTGAGGCCTGAGGTCACCTTTCGTTCGGCCGGAGCTGAACCTGGGGTGCCGTGGGAGGAGCTCCTAGAAAGGGATTGCCAGCACGGTTTTCGCTTTGGGAGAACACGCAGCCTCGGCCCACAACGACAGCCCTGCCGTGCAGAGACGTCGGGCCGCTAGTGCTGTTCAAGGCAGCTTTGAAGCCAAGCGCAAGGCGCCTCCAAACGGGGAGAAAGCGTACTCTCCCCTCCGCGTCCCACGTTCAAGCTGAATGACGCAGCATGTTTCTCGGAAGGCTCTGCCGAGCTATCTAGTACAAGGGAGAGAGTGCCTGCCTCTGCTGAGAAAGGTTTTGACGTGGGGATTGCTGGACAGGCGGAAGAGCGTTCCCCAGGCCGTGCAGAGTTGAGGCCTTGGTGATTCTGGATGGTCCCAAGGGTCCAGAATTGTCCCTGGGAAAGCTGTCCTTTTCCCTCTTTTTCCGGCTGGAAGTACACCTCTGGCATCCGGCTGCCGGTCGGCGACGTCCTGGGGGAGACGCCCTGGTTTCACTTGTGGCGCACACTGGTGTTTCTCAGAAGAGCCCAAATTCCTCCCTGCGGGTGGGTGGGGGGCTTGGCACACCAGCATGGAATGTAAGGCTGTTTAGAACTGCGTACCTTGGGGCCGTGTGAAGGCCGCACGAACGAGAGCTTTCGAGCGAACAGGGCAGCGCTTCGCCATCACCGTTGCACGTTCACGGAGCTTAGTCAAGCGAACGCACTTACTTCCTGAGGCTCCAACACGGCCGAGGAGTTGGAAGGCATACAGTGAGTGCCCTTTGACAGTTGTTACAACGAACGTGAGTGCACAGTGTCTCGTGAAATACCTTCCACGGTTGAAGCATTCCGTTAACGCATGCCCCTCCGCTCCCTCTGGCACTGCGAGGTGTTACTAAGGGGGGAAATCTGGACTTTTGCTTGAGGCCGGGGTGGGGCGGGGGGACTCACAATTCTCCTGCCGGCGAGCTCCAGAGCGCTCCTGCTGAAGCTCCCAGCAAGGAACGGAGAGCAGCAGGCCTCACACGAGTCAACCCAGACTTCTTCTGTCACGAGTCAACTGAGACTTCTTACGTGAGGCCTTCCGGCAGCAAAGAGAAGGTGCGCGCGAGGAGTGTGCTTCAGGCAGCTTAGGACCCGCCACTGTCTCGTCTACCACGGAGGGGAATCAGGTTTGGCCAGGGTCGCCCAGCTTCATACCTGAGCTCCTACAGGTATCCTCAGCGGTTTCTGATTACCTCAAGGAAACACAACGGGAGGAACAGGGCCCTTCCGTGGAGGCCCTTTGGGGCACAGGGACCTCTGCGTGGGATCTACTGGGTAAGTATGGCAGTACCTTAGGTAGGCCTCAGTGACCAAGGCTCTCTGGCTCGCGCCTAGCTGTGTAAAGAAGTGTGGCAAACGTACGTACTGCTCCTCAGGCTGGGCCCACGGCCTAGCTTTCGCTTCTGTGAGAGTGCTGTCCCGAGTCTCTTCCCGGAGCCAGTCGTCAGCGCGGTGTCTTTTGGCACTGCAGTTCTCTTTCAGGCAAGGAGGCCGTTCGACTGACCGGCAAAGGGAGTCTGCCCAGCGCTGCTTTCGCCAGTCTCTCTGACGACTGGGCCACTCAACCTGGGCAACCCAGAGAGGAGTACACTGCCCTAGCTATGAATGTGAAGAGCTGTCTCCAGGGGCCTGCTTACGCTAAGGCTCCTCAGAAGCCAGAGGCAGCCGTTCCGGCACGGAGAGAGGTCATCATGCGAAACTGGTGAATGGGCTCCTACCCTGTGTGTCCCCAGGAGCGTCGCAGGGTTAAGGCACTCCGTGGTGGAGTGTGGCCTCATCGGAGACCCCTGCACACCCAACTCCCCTGACGTGAAACGCTGGAACTTCACCTTGAGGCCTGAGGTCACCTTTCGTTCGGCCGGAGCTGAACCTGGCGTGCCGTGGGAGGAGTTCCTAGAAAGGGATTGCCAGCACGGTTTTCGCTTTGGGAGAACACGCAGCCTCGGCCCACAACGACAGCCCTGCCGTGCAGAGACGTCGGGCCGCTAGTGCTGTTCAAGGCAGCTTTGAAGCCAAGCGCAAGGCGCCTCCAAACGGGGAGAAAGCGTACTCTCCCCTCCGCGTCCCACGTTCAAGCTGAATGACGCAGCATGTTTCTCGGAAGGCTCTGCCGAGCTATCTAGTACAAGGGAGAGAGTGCCTGCCTCTGCTGAGAAAGGTTTTGACGTGGGGATTGCTGGACGTGAGGAAGAGCGTTCCCCAGGCCGTGCAAACTTGAGGCTTTGGTGATTCTGGATGGTCCCAAGGGTCCAGAATTGTCCCTGGGAAAGCTGTCCTCTTTTTCGTTCTCCGGCTGGAAGAAAACAGCTGGCAACCGACTGCCGTACGCAGACGTCCTGGGGGAGCCCGCCGGTTTCATTTGGGACGCACATTGGTGTCTCACAGAAGAGCCCAAATTCCTAACTGGGGGCACACCAGCATGGAATGTAAGGCTGTTTACAACTGCGTAGCCTGAGGCCGTTGGAAGGCCGTACAATCGAGAGCTTTCGAGCGAACAGGGCAGCGCTTCGCCATCGTCGTTGCACGTTCACGGAGCTTAATCAAACGAATGCATTTACTTCCTGTGGCTCAAACGCAACAGAGGAGTTGGAAGGCATACAGTGCCCTTTGACAGTTGTTACAACGAACGTGAGTGCACAGTGTCTCGTGAAATAAATCCCTAGCACTGTTGAAGCATTCCGTTCACGCATGCTTCTTCGCTCCTACTGCACTCCGAGGTGTTACTGACGGGGGAAATCTGGACTTTTACTTGAGGCCGGGGGGGCTCACAATTCTTTTGTCGGCGAGCTCCAGAGTGCTCTTGCTGAAGCTCCCAGCAAGGAACTGAGAGCAGCAGGCCTCACACGAGTACACTCAGACGGCTTCCGTCACGAGTAAACTCAGGCCTCTTATGTGAGGCCTTCCGGCAGCAAAGAGAAGGTGGGCGCGAGGAGTGTGCTTCAGGCAGCTTAGGACCCGCCACTGTCTCGTCTACCACGGAGGGGAATAAGGTTTGCCCAGGGTCGCCCAGTTTCAAAGCGGAGCTCACGTAGTTATCCTCAGTGGTTTCTGATTACCTCAAGGAAACACAACGGGAGGAACAGGGCCCTTCCGTGGAGGCCCTTTGGGGCACAGGGACCTCTGCGTGGGATCTACTGTGTAAGTATGGCAGTACCTTAGGTAGGCCTCAGTGACCAAGGCTGTCGTCTGGCTCATGCCTTAGCTGTGTTAAGTGTGGACAACGTGCTGGTCCTCAGGCTGGGCCCACAGCCTAGCTTTCGCTTCTGTGAGAGTGCTGTCCCGAGTCTCCTCCTGGAGCCAGTCGTCAGCACGGTGCCTTTTGGCACTGCAGTTCTCTTTCAGTCAAGGAGGCCGTGCGACTGGCAGAGGGAGTCTGCGCAGCACTGCCTTCGCGAGGCTCTTTGACGACTGGGGCACTCAACCCAGGCAAGCCAGAGAGCAGTACGTTGCCCTTGCTATGAATGTGAAGAGCTTTCTCCAGGGGCCTGTTTAGGCTAAGGTTCCTCAGAAGCCAGGAGCCGCCGTTCCGGCACGGAGAGAAGTCATCCTGCGAAATTGGCGAACGAGCTCCTATCCTGTGTGACCCCAGGAGCTTCGCAGAGTTAAGGCACTCCGTGGTGGAGTATGGCCTCATGGAAACCACTGCACACCCAACTCCCCCGACGTGAAACACTGGAACATATCTTGAGGCCTGAGGTCACCTTTCGTTCGGCCGGAGCTGAACCTGGGGTGCCGTGGGAGGAGCTCCTAGAAAGGGATTGCCAGCACGGTTTTCGCTTTGGGAGAACACGCAGCCTCGGCCCACAACGACAGCCCTGCCGTGCAGAGACGTCGGGCCGCTAGTGCTGTTCAAGGCAGCTTTGAAGCCAAGCGCAAGGCGCCTCCAAACGGG